>NW_004524599.1:17315781-17365742 GCF_000260255.1 Octodon degus
TCCCCTCTCCTTTTCTCCTCCCCTCTCCTTTTCTCCTCTCCTCTCCTTTTCTCCTCTCCTCTCCTCTCCTCTCTATTTGTCCTCTCCTCTCCTTTTCTCCTCCCCTCCCCTCCCCTCCACTCCTCTCCTTTTCTCCTCTCCTTTCCTTCTTTCTGAGACAAAGTGGACATCAACTCACTGTTTAGCCCAGCTGACCTCGAACTCACAGCTGTCTCCTGCCTTAGCCTCCTGAGTGCTGGCTTTCACGTGTGCACCACTACACCCAGCTATTCAGTTTCTGAATGTTGAATTTTGAGTTCTTTTCCCTTTGTAAGTCCATATATAGATTTTCATTTAGTCCATGTATCATGATTGTTCTACTTGAAAAAAAACAAGGAATCTTTTAGTTAACTTGCCATTCTATCCTAAGGGCAACTCTGATTATACTTCGTTTTGTGTCATTCCAGCTGTCATTCACATCTCACTGTGCACTTGAGTGCTTATGTGCACACACACATCCGTATCCCCAGGCACACTCGGTGAAACTTGGGGTGACTTAAACTCTAACCAGTATTTGTGTTTCCAGCTTTAAGCTTGCATCTCCATCTTCAGAAGCCAGCAGGAGTGGTCTGCATGAGTCTCTGTGCCTTCAGTGCTGTGGACCCAGAAGCTGTCAAGAATTCTCAGCCTCCTGCTGTCTGCTAAATATGCTTGACTTAGCCTGTGATATGCTTTAGTTTAGAAATGCCACCTGTGCTTTTAAATCAGTGCCTTCCCTGGAGGACTTAGAAAAGAAGTTCCAAAAATAAAATACCATAGATAAACCTACTTATATACGTACTCAAAAACCGATTGTTTTGATTATCTTCTCTGGACAAAGGCTCGCTGCCATGGGCCTTGTCTGGGAACAGAATTCTGTTACTGTTGGCTTGCGGGCCTCGGACTCACCCTGCGCCTGCTTCTGGAAGGCCTGTCTGCCTCGTCCTACTGCTGATTCTTCCCAGACCCCACACTGACTGGTGGTCAGCGTGCCAGATCTCGAGTGATGTCTCTGCTTCCTCCCGCTGTGCATCTTATGGAAAAGCAGATGCTCTTGATCTTCTGAGAAATCCGAGTCCTCTTATTTCCAGTAAGCTCAGTGGGATTTCTGGGATGAGAGTTGGAGCAGCCCTGCTGCAAAACGAGGATGATAGATGAGAAACTTGCTGAAAACGCAGGCATTTTTGGCAGATTAATTCGTCTCATTTACCTGGCTCTCATTTAATCGCATTTCTGCAGATGTGAGTCGAACCCATTCTTATGTTTCTCAGATTGGCTTCTTTTGACAGCACGAACTTCGCTCGCTTTCACAAGGCCTCATAGCAGAGGTTGGGGATGATGTGGCACGAGTGGTCTACAGCTGCTCTACTTAGACCTATCTTCAGCCTTGTCTTCTTCTAGAAAGTCATTTAATTTCTTCCCTCCCTTCCTCCCCTCCGCTTTTCCTCCTCCTCCTCCCACTTTTTGGTCTCATATTTATTTTCAAAATAAGGACTTGGATGCCCTTTGGGTTAAAATACAGTGTGGAATATTATAGCTTCTCCTTTGTGTGTGTGGGGGGGTGGTCTGCTTGCCAGTTTCTGTGTTCTGGGTCTATGCCACAGGTTGATTGTGTGTGGCACTAGGGTTGTTTCTGCAGCAATATGTCTCTTTTCTGTGTTTATTATTTTTCTCTATGACCTCCCTCTTCCTGTCTGGTTTTAAAATTAATAGTTCATTTACTGAGAAAAAAAAAATGTCCATTTCAAAACAAGGCACACAAGCTTAAAAATGTCACTGAGTGGCTCTTAGGTGAGAAGCCCAAAGTATAAAAAATTTGAAGAGTATAATAAGGATGAATAACATGGTAGAAGTTATGAGAGTGGGTCTTTTGGAAATGGGAAGGGATCTGGGGATGGTGGCAGGGGAGGGCAAGTGGAACAAAAAAAATTAAAATATGCTATGTGCGTGTACCAGCTACTGGTGATGAATTAACTAGTAGTAAATATTTTTAAAGAAAGAAGAGTGCTCATTTCAAAATGTATCCCTCTTTGGAATTGTGGTGTGCTACATATGTATACTTCCTCCTGAGGAAGAGTGTGAGCATTGCGTACTATGAACAAGTATAAAAAGAAGAGGAGGAGGAAGAAAAAAAGGAGGAAGAGGAGGAGGAGGAGGAAGAAGAGGAGGAGGAGCAAGAGATAAAGGAGGGGAAGGAAAAGAAGGGGAGGTAGAATCAGTGTTACAGCGCGTCAGGTACGTGCACAGCCTCCACAGTGAGTGCAGCCATTGTGTACTGTAACCATGTGCAGATACAAATCATGTGTCCTTTTCTACTCAGAAGTATGCTTGGGGATGATTTTACCTTTTGCACAGTCTAGTATTTTCAAAGTAGCAGAACTTACTTGTTGCTTGGGCTTCTTTTGTTTCTCTACTCAGGCTTCACCAACAATTCATGTCCTTCTTTCTAGTTTGCTTTCTCTACGAAATATCATCCCTCTATAAGAAGGATATATATACTTTCTCATTCGGTTTGATGTTCACCTGAATAGAGTCAGAGATCATATTTTAGGTAGGCAACGTTTGAGCTGGACATGGCTTTGTTTCTGAAGACTTTTGAAATATGTTAGTAGTATTTCCTTGGAATTGTGGAAAGATACCATATAAGTACATACTCTGGTTACCCTAGCAGAAATAAGCAACTGTTGCAACTATTTGGAAGTTCACCAAAATGGCTAGGCTCCAAAGCAGTATTTTTCATTTGGCTAAGCAAGACTGCTACTAATGGCTAGAACAAGGTTGGTAAACCCCCAGCCGAGCTCAGTTATATTTCTATTAATTTTGTCTAATAATAAGACATGTTAGTCACTTTTGCTTGCCCTCCTTTGCATTTTTGTGCCTTGCCTCCCAAAGGACAAGTGCGTCACTTGTCACTTGTTTCCACAGAAGTTTGGAAGATGGTCACTCATACAGTTAGTCCATTCTCTCTTCCCTCATGTTGGCCAAGTTTTTTCTGCATCTCTCGTGTGGAACAAGGTTACATGTTCTTGCGGGTAAAATGAGTCTCTGAGTCTTCAAATACTGTGATTATTCAGAAAGGCCTACAGGAGTTTCCCATAACCTGAGCAGTGCCTGTGGTCTTCTCCACAGTGTCTGATCAGATCTCACCCTGTGGAGACAGTTTTGGAGGTAAGTACAGCAGATTTCTACATTGAAAACCTGAAGCCACCTGCTGTGTGGTGGTTCTGGTGAGAGCAGGGCTCTGTCTGTCCACATGTTCACCAAAGTGTGCTGGGGCTGTGCCGCTTCAACAGAGGGCGGGCAGTGGGAACATACCTGCGGTGGAAGTGCTTCTCCATCTCTCCCAGTATGGCAACCCTAAGTAGCATGCTTAGAAATAAGAATCAATTTCTGCCCTCTGCACATATTCAGAAAAATTCCCATCTTGGCTCAGACTAGCTCTGAAGTCACTTGACATTTTCTGACCCAGCAGTTAGTTTCCTTAGCAGATGAGTATACAGCCTGCCTGAGGTCTGCCTTGCAAAGGTTTCTGGGAATTCTGAGAAACTTCATTGCCCTTTTTGTAGGCTTTTTAGTATTGTCTTTCTTATACTCGAGAATTCCTTCTTTTTTATATCTAAGTGGATTTCTTCCCAGTTATTTGCACTTAACCCATGTTTAAATAGAAAATAACCAGTTAATTATTTTTTTTTTTTTACGTGCACAGTGAAATTTCAGAAATAATACTTGGTTTTCCCTTCATTCACAACCTTTCCCTTCATTCACATTCCCTTTTCTTAATTCATTTATACAAATTTCTCTTATTTTTATTTTTATTTTATTTATTTGTATTTAAGACAGGGTCTGCAGGGTTTTACTGCACAGATCGGACTTGTAGTGATCCTCCTGTTTATAGCCTCCCAAGTGCTGAGATTACAGGCACGTGCCACCACACCCAGTCTCCATTTCCATCCTAGCACCCCCACCCAGTCTCAGGTGCTGTCTCAGCATGCCCCAGGGGTGCGGTCAGCAGGACAGGCCCCGGGATCGAACTCTAGGCCCCTGTGTCTTCCTAAGCAGGTGCTTTAATCTGCTGAGTTATTTGGCTGGCCTTAGACAAGTTTTTCTTAAATGCTAGCTGTCTATTGGGACTTACTTGTTTTGCACTGGGAATGGATGGTGGAGCAGGTACTGTGGATGCTCTGACCCGCAGTACCCACTGTGTGACAAAGAAGTGTCCTTGCTGACAGAGCATTGGTGGCCATTGGTAGTGTGGGCCGAGGTGTGTTTAGAAAGCCTTAGAGCTTTCAGCCCAGCTTGTTGCTATTTGGATGTATCCACCCAGAAAGACTTCATCCTTTCAGTCTTTTAAATTTTATTCTTAAGAGCTCGTTTTTATGTACCTAAGCATTAACTTTGTTCTTGACCAGATTCTATAGGAATGATGTGTTAAGAACATGAACATGAACATTTGCATCTCACACAAGCTGAATCCCACAGGGCCAGTAGATAGCTTGAGAATCTGGCCCCACAGGAGTAAGTGTGTCACATACTCATGTCTTTGCACTGCAGTACACTTCTGGAGAGCCAAGAACTCCCCCACGGTTGCTGGTTCCCTGTCAGAGGGTCACCCTATCATGTAATCCCTAAAACACCCATGCCATAAAAATGGGAGGGTGTCCTCAGGGCATAAATTACTGGAGATTACTTTGCCTATCTAGTTTAAGGACTTCTTGAAGAGATGACATTTCTACACATACTTACATGTTTCAGCTGCTGGGAGCAAGAATGCTGCCAGTCATGTGGCCAGGAAAGGAAATATGTCTCACCTCTAAACTATAAGTGTTTGCTCCAAAGAGCCTCAGGATTTTTGAGTAACGATGCTAGGGTTTATATAATTTTACTTCCCAAATGAAACATCCCTCAGAAAATGTGGTAATTGTAGACCCCACATCCTAGGATATACACAATAAATACCCCATGTTACAGGTGTGGCCAGTCAGACAGTGCTCCTGCCAATATTTCTACTAGGTACACTTAACTATTTTACAGTTTATGTTTTGGCTGTTTTTGCAGTACTGGGGATTAAACCCAAGCTTTGTGCATGTTAGGCAAGTATTCCCTGAGTCTCCTAATATATTGCGTTGAAAAGATGCTTACAGACATGAAACTTCTATAAATGTGAGGTCAAGTACAATCAGATGTGTACCTCATTTGCAAGGGTTCTCTCCTGTGACACTTAAAACACAGAAGATGGGGTGGATCTCTGTTCCTTCATGCTACAGTGTCCTCCCTCCACACCCCAAGCCTGTGTGGAGCCATTTGATGGGATGTAATTGCAGGCTGCCCCCACTCACACACAAGAGTTCGTTAATACTTGACTTATAAAGGAAGTCCCTTTTTGCTAAGGAGTATGTAGAAGAAATATTCAAAGTTTAAAACACAATTTAAAAGAAGTATCCACCCCCTCCACTGTTCTTTCTGTATCACTTGTGGACATTTTCTTTTTAAAACATTGTCAATATCATCAAAATAACACACTTGGAATCCCATGAGGTCAAGCTGGGGAACTATAGTTAAGAACAGGGTAGTTCCCAGCCACCAGGGCTGGGTGCAGCGCAGAGCTTAGGTAGCCATCAGTATGAGGCAGTCCCCTAGCTGCCTCTTCCTGGCCATCTTCCGGGGCCATCTGCCTTCTGCCAGCTGTAATTACAGTGTGGCTATCATAGAGCAGTGGCCACGGGGGAATACAAAAGGCTGACCCGCTGATTGTTTCATGTGAATAAAGCAAGTATGGTGGACAAGCTTTCATGAGTCACGGCGTTTGCTGGAACTTTCAAAGAGGTTGACACTTGTCTTTTCACAGGAAATCGTGGCCCCATCCAAACAAGAAGGGGTGTTGTGTTTTCTTGCTGTCACCAGCTTCTCCTATCGATGAAGCTTGTCTGTCACCACACAGGCCTTGCTGCAGTACTTGAAACCTCAGATAAAGACGTAGGACCTTTAGCACTTAAAAGCAAGTGCATTACTTTGGTCTTAGGTCTCCAGTTGTCTTTATATAGAAAATATCTTTAATTGTCTTATCTTTCTCAGTCCATTCTGTTTCCGCTCTGGTTTCTTCACTTTTTCTTGAACAGTCAAGATGTCAAGAAAGCCATGTGATCGATCCATCACCGGGTATTCCGTTTCTCAGAGTCCAAGCTCGTTGTGTGCCCAGTTTCCAGGGAAGCAGTGGCTGCATGTAGATGACCCTTTGGGAAGTTGTTGCCCAAATCCCACTGTGTTACTGAACAGCTTACATGCGTTCTCTCCCCTGGGGGAGCAGCAGCAGTGGCCGTGGAAGGACGGATGTGGCTACAGATCCAGCCCAAGTGGAAAAGTGACTGGAGGTGGTCGGTCATCTCAAGGGAGTCATCAGAGTGCCCTGGGTTTTGCACGGCGGGTGCTGCATCAGAGTGCCCTGGGTTTTGCACGGCGGGTGCTGCATCAGAGTGCCCTGGGTTTTGCACGGCGGGTGCTGCAGCGTCCAACCGGAGTCCCTAGCGCTTCCATAGGTCACCAGCAATCATGCTCCTGCCATTGGTTTGTTCAGTCATTCTGACACTCCTGTGAGGCAGGTTTATCTCATCTTGTGTGCCTGCAAAGACACCAGCACAACGTTCATGTAGGCTTGCCAACCCTCATTGTCCCCGTGACCCACACAGGCAGGGTGGCCACACCATTCTGAGGCCTGTACGTGCAAACCCTCGTGCCCCTTGTTGGTCTTGGAAGCCCCGTGCCTCCTGGTGTTGCACTTCTGTGGCTCCCAGCAGCAAGGCACAGACTGAAAACACGTAAACAGCTGTTAGGGCCTGGGCGGGTGAGTGTAACAGAATAGGCTGCCAAATTCTTGACGGCCATATGTGCTGTGTAACGCTTGTCATCTCAAGTGAGTCATTAAAAGGTTTCCCCTTAATGGGGCTTTGATGTGCAGGGACAGCTTGAGCGCATCTATAAATTGCCACAAACAGCCCTCTGACTGAGTTAGCTAATTGCTTGCTCTTTGACTTATTAGGATCAACTGAGTTAAATAATTTGTCACATGTGTGGCTCGTAATAAATAATGTGACTAGCCAGTTTGCGAGCTGTTTCAGTGATATATTGAACCCCTTTTGGGTGTTGTCATATGTAGCTAGCAAATGTGGGCTATTTTATCCACAGAACTATCACATCCCTGCAAAAAGAGTTAAGTTCTGACAGAGCAATTGGGGAAATGTTGAAAGGAGTCTGGTTACAAACAAATGTGTTCATTTCTTCAGCCTTTCCATAAAACATCAGTCATCATTTTTCTTGGATATTAGGCACATATATCACACATCACGCAAGTCATATGCAAAAGAATGTAAATAGTAAGTATTGAATTATTAGAGTTAATAAGGACTGAATTATTACACTTAAAATATTGTCTGTTCCCTCTGTGGAGAGAAACTGCTGCTTCCACAGGTCAACTGTGCCTGCTCTCAGCAGAGCCCCTGCCAGGGCCTGCTGAGGGCACGGCTGCACTGGAAGGACAGGGGTTGGCACCTTGGAGAGGCATGGGCAGGGACCTGGGAAAAGGCTGGCCATCCTGGAGGAGAGGAACGCCTGGCTCGATGGCAGCGAGGACCGCGGGCTTTGTGTACCCACAAATAACCTGGGCCCAAAGCAGGAGGTTAGTGCAGCACATCTGGGCTGGCCGGCTTGGTAGGATGTGTTTTGATAATGTGTTTGTCCCCAGTCAGAGAATTTAAAAGGGGGGAGGGGGAGGAGGAGGAGGAACAAAGGGAAGGGAAGGAGTCTGCTCTGCTGTTAATCTTAATCTCGTTATTAGCTGCAGCAGTTTGGAACAGCAATTGTGTTGTATGTACTGTGGAGGAAGTGTGTCTAAAGCAGAATAACTGTGCTTTTCTTTTATAAAATTGGGTACATGGATCCTTTTACAGTCACATGAAGAAAGAATTTCCGCAACAAAGAAGTGTTTGAAAAATCCAGCTTACCACAGGTTTCTTCCAGCCTTCCATTTCAGGAAGGTCCCTTAGATGCACACTCCCCCAAGTATGCAAATGAGATAATACGGCTCCAACTGATACTTTTTAATGGCATTTTAAAAAATTAAATATTGCATGCTCTGCACAAGTCACTTTAAAATTATTGTTCCTCTGCTATTTTCTCTAATGAGCTATTCTTTTTCTCTTTGAATAAATTTATTTAGTGTTTTACTATATCTCTATACTTGCACATTATTGCTGAGACAACAGGCAATAAAAATGCCAGAAAGTCTCAAATAGTGAGGCTGAGAAGTCAGGAACAGGTCCCAGCTGGAGGGCCCTGGAGCTGGCCCCCCGCCCCCCTCAGCCCTCTTTTAACACAGGGAACTTGTTAACTCTTTTAGATGTGCCTGGCAATTAGATAATGGTTCTGGGGCCAGGGAGTGGGGCTATGTGTGGTGTAGCCTTTCTGAGAGGTAGGCATTTACTCTAATTATAGGGCTGCCACCCAAGCCCTGGACTGTTTCATATGCAAAGGAGGAAAGTCTGCAGTAGACTCAGGTGCAGCCAGCATGGCGAGGAGGTGACCAGGTGACCGTGTTCACTCTCTGGGCCCTGTTCATGTTTACTTTTACTTGTATAAGTGAAGGCACTGTTCTGCCTTCTCTGAGAAGTGATATAAAGAAAATAAAACTCTTATTTTGACTTAATTTGCCTAATAGTATGTGTTTCGCATTTGTTTTAAATACTATTCCTGAATGACTTCTTTAATAGGTGTGTCTTGGGTGTAACAGAAATAATCGTTCTATTTAAAGGAGTTTGTGATATGCATCTCAAGGTAACTAGCACTGAACTGTTTCCTTCCCTTGAAAGACAAAGTACCCGATGCCTCAGATGTATGATATGGCCAGCCTGAGGCCTCCCACAGCCCAGAATTCTTGCTGGAGATTCAGCTTGGCTTGCTTGGCCCGTGTGTGTGTGTGTGTGTGTGTGTGTGTGTGTGTGTGCATGAGGGGAGGGGGGCTGAGGCGGGCCACAGTTGATGCGTGTATATTCTGCTCTGCGGGTAAGCGCATAATTGGTTCTGGAGAAGGAGTGGAATGAAGTATCCTCCCAGCCCTCCCTAGGGAAGAACTAGAGGAAGGGGGGTTCCCATTTGCCTACTGCTTGTCTGGATGTGTGGTGACTGCAGACCTCACCTCCTAAGCACATAGTCCCCGAGGTGCCAGACGAGGCGTAGGAGGCATGGAGAGAAACCTGCAAGGATTTCACTGCTTGTTCTGGGACAAAAAGCTGCAGTAAAGCAGCCTCTGAACTAAAGCAGAGACCAGCACATCCCTACTCAGGTGCCAGACACAGCATCCCACAGGACCAGCCACGTGCTACTGGCCATAGTTCCTTCTCCCTCTCCCAGAAAGCATGCACCAGTGGAGACCTGCACACTTGTCAGAGAGCAGCAGCCCATGCACACCTGTGGAGGAAGGGCCTGTGCCAGGCCAGCTCTGGCTCCCCCATCTACGACAGCGGTGCAGCAGGGATGGGGCAGGGAAGTGCAGGAAAGACCCTTCTGTCTTCCTCGGTTCCTCTAGATGCTGGGGATGGTTACTCACAGTGCATGGTGCTTTTCCTGCCTTGTGGCCCCTGCTAGTGAATTCTTTTTGTTTCTCTGCAGATCTTTGCCTTTTTGTTCTTTTTAAAAAATTAACATTCAAGGCTGTTTTCTGAATATCCACTCCTAGTACCCACTTTCTTCTCCTTTGAGTAACAAGTTATTAGTCGCCCCCCCCACCTCCAACTTTATCAGTCACAACCTGAACAACTAAACTCAATAGCACTCCTGCTGGTCAACTATCCTGTATCCCAGATGCTTACCGGGTCCTTTGCCTTGTGCCAAGAGTGGGTATAAGGTCACTGCTACTGGGAGAAAGCCCCCAGCTACCTGTTAGCCTCCTGAGACCTGGTTCTGCCCTAGTGGGATCCCACAGAGATCCTGTATCACCCCTCTCTCAGGAGAGCCTGCCCTACTCTGTAGGCTTGCCTCTCCTCTTGTTTAGGGCTGTTGCTTCAAAAACAAAGGTAACAATAGGCATTTCTGCATCCAGAGCTCACCTTTGGGAGTTTTTCCAACATATTAGTGCTTTAAGGGAGAATTCAGGTAGCTTGTACCAGAGAAAATGTTCTTGAACTCAGGTTGTCCTGTGGTCCGAGCATTTGAAGTGCACAACCGGTAGGGCTGGCTCCTCACTTCAAGTTTGCCAAGGGACTGAGCAAAGCCTGGTACTCCCAGCTTTAGCCCGATGCCTCAGCCCTGCGCATGAGCTTCACTCCCAGTGTGGCTGCAGACTTGTGTCTTACTGCTTCTTTTACATTTTAGTATTTCACTTGTAAGCCTAAAATGAAATACATTTTAAAATGTTTGGAATCATTTCTAGAAGGAAAATGGGAATAACTATAATTAAATAGAAGCGAACACTTTATATGCAAAATATGGATAGAAAATATATTCCTAATTTCAAGTAATATACAAATTTTCTTTCTAAGATTTGTGAATTGCAAGGCTACCTGACTGTTGAGCCTCTGAATTCAGAAGCCTGCATAATAGATTCTGCATGCTGTGGAGGCACTGAACATTTATCTGTAATCATTATAGCACAATATACTAGAAAGATCCCTAATCTGGAATTCAGAGACTTGGGGATGAATCTCCATTGATTGCTGAGGAAAATTCTCATTTGTAAAATTTGTGTGTGTGTGTGTGTGTGTGTGTGTGTGTGTGTGTGTGTGTTACTAGGCATGAAGTCCAGGGCTCTGCATGCAAGATGAGCTCTACCACTAAGCTACACCCCAAGCCCTCATCTGTAAAATTCTTAAAGAATCTTAAAAATTAGCAAATCAAGTATGGTATGTAGAAATGCTACCTCAAAATGGTCGCTGTCACCTGAGGAGCTCTTCAGAGCAGGGACTGAACTTGGCGGCCAGAGTGACCTCTGAGAGGGAGGGCAGCATTTAGGGCTTTCCTTGCCTGTGATAGTCTGTTGGGTGAAAGCTACTCTTCTGCAGACTTGAAGGGCCCCTGATGTAGCAGCACAGTATATGTCTCATACCCCTAGGAGTTCTTTCTTCTTTTGTTTTGTTCTGCATCTGAGCCTTCTTCATACTTTTATTTTTCTCCCAATTTTAACTTTTATCCTGATTTGCTTTCATAGGCATTTGATTTATTGACTTCTTGGTGTGGTCATGCTTATGAATAATTCAAAATTACTCAGGCAATACAGAGAAAATTTGCCCTTCCTTCCTTATTCTCAAAGGCACGTGTCTACTCATTCTTGGTGGACCAGCTTGGGCAATGCTTAGTGGGATTTCTGTGTTCCAGCTTTTGGCATCAGTGAGTTGAGAGGTGTTAGGGTGCAAAGTACCCCAGGACCTCTCTCCACTCTGTGGTAAAATCCAGATGAATGGACTCTATAAAATTTCAAAATTATTTCTGTCTGTATTGTGGTTCTGTCAAGTTTATCAGATATAATCTTTTTGTTAATGTATTTGGTACAGGGTCTCACTACACAGCTGGGACTCCTAGTGATCCTCCTGTTTTCAGCCTACCCAGCACTGGAATTACAGGCCTGCGCCACCATGCCCAGTTTTGTCAGATGTAATCTTATTGGTACATTTTAAACTCGTAGTACCCTGTATGGTATAAATGAAACATGTTTTGGTTAATATTTTGGGGGACAAAACTCCTTTTTATTTCCAGAAGATGTCAAAAAGTTATTTTGTCAGACTTGTTTAACTACTTTTTAAGGTAATTCTTCTTTGACCCAATTAGCATGCTCTTAAGAAAATGTCAACCTTTGAACATTTAAAATTTTAAACAGTGTCACAATTTATTTCTTTTCAAATTCAAAGTGATTTTTGCATTTATTGAGACATTCACTAGAATTCATATCAGAAGAGAACACAAAGATCACTGAATTGTTGTCAGTAAATTGGGAAATGTAACTATATATATCCATGGAAACTATCAGGCATTTTTTGTTTTGCATAAACAAGACAATGCTAATTATTTTAACATTGATTGCTGTGATTAAAAAGAAAACAAACCTGGCATGGTGGCACACATCTGTAATCCCAGAACTCTTGGAGGCTGACACAGGAGGATTTCAAATTTGAGACCAGTCTGGACAATTTAGCCATTTAAAGAGACCTGTTTCAAAATAAAAAATGAGTAGAGAACGTGGCTCAGTGTAAGGCCCTCAGTGCAATCTGAGGTACTGGATAAAAGAAAAAAAAAAAAAAAAAAGCATGCCAATCTGTTATAAACCATTCATTCAGCACAATGGTGTGTTTTGGATAATTCCCAAAGAGGAGAAGAGCAAGTCGGGGATTCTGGGTGCCCGTGGCATCATAAGTGTACCCTGCAGGCCTGCACCCCAGCTCACTGTACTGCCCAGGCGCTTAAAGAGAGTTCGCTGCATCACCTTTTCAGACCTTTATATATAACTGCTAATTTTTTTCAGAACTCAGGTGTCTCTTTCTTAATGTCAGCAGGTTTAACTGTCGGCCTTCGAAGTGACCCTCTGCAGGGCTGATAGTCCTGAGTCAATGGGGACCCGCCCCTTTCACATACAGAAAACCAAGTGACTAGCAGCAGAATCAACTCATGCTGCAGGCTACCTGCTTTCTGCATGGCACTCAGTAGCTTTGACCACTTAACATTTTTAAGCCTTTTTTCCCCTCTGTAAAGTAAACTCTGCGAATCTTGGGCCTTTTAAAAGCATATATCCTTCACCGAGGAAGTTTGCTACAATACAATCTTTGTTCTGCGCAGCATTGCAGATTCATATATGTATATACACACAGGCACTGTCTAATATTTATCTGGTCTGGAATAAGCATTAATCTTTAATTACTGTATAAACATTTTAAACAGGTGTGGAATAACTGCACTCTCAGAAATGCAGTGTTTATCTCTTCACTGCCTGATGGGGTCGGCCCGCAGCCTGACAGCTTCCACCTCCCCACGCTGGAGGTGGAAACCAGAGGCGGTGAGGAGAGGGCGGAGAAATGCCCCAAATCCCACATGAATCAGACATTTCCAGTTATAAATTATGCACTACCATAACATCCTATACCACAGTTTGCCAGCTAGGAATTGCATTTGGGGTAGTGTATAACAGAAAAAAATGGGCTTTTCTGTCTTGCTGGGTGAAAGGGGCTCAGGTTGTGTATATACCCTTGCATTTTTTCTTCCTGTGGATTGCACACTCTCCACTACCTTTTCTTGGGGCTGTGCTCGGAGCCTGTGGTGTGAGGAGATATAAAGCAGCATTTTTCTAGCTGCCTTTGAAAACAATAAGGGCTCTGTTAACAAGAACCCAGGCCCCTGCAGACTGTCTCACTGGTAGAAAGGCTGTTGGAGCCCAGGTTCAAAGCCACTGACCTCCAAGTGCTTTAACTCAGCGTTATTTTTGCTAGCACCTCTCGTCCCTCTTCCCCTCCCCTCCCCTCCTTTCCCTCCCCTCTACTCCCAGCCCCTCCTTTCTGCTGCCTCCCCTCCCCTATCCTTTCTTCTCTCTTTTTTTTTTTCTTTAAAACTTCTGAGGTTCCTTTATTTGGTCAAAAACTGAGCAGTGATGTTTTATAATTAGATTAAAGTTAATCAAATGAAGACTTTGATACTTTTTTAATGTTATTTTGGCTCCTTCTCTTTCCCCATGGCTTTTATCACTCTGGCTTAATTTGTTGTAAAATTTCACCCTAGTTTTTCAAATAAAAAACGGAGACCAGCAGATATTTTCAGGAAGCTCTTTTTTCCTCGAAACAAACACAGAAACTCAGCTGCACTGGACCTCGTGCTCCGTGCTTCTCCTCTTCCTTGAGCATACTCTGCACTCACTAAGTCACTCTGCTCTTGGCACAGGGGAAGAGCAGATACAAAACAAAGGATTCTCTAGTCAAGGCCATACTGGGAAAGAAAGGGCTCTCAAGAAAGTCCTCCCGGGAAGCACTTCCTGTATGATGCAGTTTATTTCTGTGGGAAGTGACAAGTGCCTAAGATGAGATATTGTGATCAGTTTAACTGGCCAGTGCTGGAGAAAAGGAGACAGACTGATTCTTGTTCAGTCTCAGTTTTAGCTTCTCTGTTACATTTCCTAAATGAAATAGGAAAACAAGTCAGAGGAAGCGAGTGAATTGAAGCTGTGCTTGCAGTCAGCGCTGCTGTGGACTAGCTGCTCCTGAGCATGCTGTCCTTGGTCTGCCCGGCCTGCTCCTGTGCTCAAAGGGCACAGTGGCCCGCAGCAGCCACAGCGCCGGCCGCAGCAGCAGCAGCAGCCACAGCAGCAGCCTGTAGCCAGGCCTCTGACAGCTGCCTCTCTGGGATGCAGGAGCTCAGGTTTCCAATTTGTTAGGCTACAGGCAGTCTGAGGGTACGCTGACGGGTCTGGTTCTGATTTTTAAGTGGTGTTAAAAAGGTCAGGGTTCACATTTTTCCCATTTTATCCTGAGTTCATCACCGGCAAATCTGCCTTTGCCACACTTAGTCAACTCTTCTAAGTGAACGAAGGCCACAGTTGGGAAGCTGTGTCCTCCCAGTGTGCGCTGGTACTCACTGCCTGGGAAGGAGAGCTCACACCATTTAGCTTTAGTTATTGCTGACTCAGATGTCCTCCTAATGTGCTTATTACCAAAAAATAAATATTAATTTTAATCTTTGGGGTAGGATTTGAATGCTATCACGGTAATTCATTTTCCCTTTGTCACCACTGTTTATTTTAAATTTACCATTCTGTTTTGAAAAGTGCTGTTAGGAACTATATTATGTCAAAATATATAGTATCAAAATACTCTATCTTCTCTCTAATTCAAAACTTAATAGTTTTCCAAATCTGTGCTTTGAAAATGATTAATCCAAGTAGCTTTCATATGTACTCTACCAAACAATAATGAAAAAAGTGTGTAGAAATTATTGTTGACGCTTAAGTTTAATCTCCTTGGTATAATTTTTTAAACTGATGACAAAGTAGAAAGTGAATTTCTTATTTTTGTAAAACGTAGCTTAAAGTTTATCTAAGTGAAATGTTATAACTTCTCTTTCTAATTTAATTTCACCTTTTGAAAGTGGCCACTTGTTTTTCCCTCAAGGTTTCTGACTGATTTGTTCAAAATTGATTAATGGTTTTTAAATTATACACTAGAAAATAGGTTATCAAACTTCTTTAAACTTTAAGATAAATCTGCTAACTTTGAAGTTTAGCAATCTGTGATTTTCTAAAATGCACAGATATGGAGTAAGGTATATATATATATATATATATATATATATATATATATATATGTTTTTCTGTGTTTGCAGGCACTACGGAGGGAGGCGATATGCACTGTGTGATGCCTGGCTCTAAAGCCAAGCGTCTGTGGCACTCTTTCCACCCACTTTCCTTGCATGCAAGCACACTCTACCAAGAAATAAAACTGTAAGATGAAACTCAGAAGCATTTTTTTACTTGCTAGAAGCTTTTTCTATGGTGACTTTTTCTCAAATGTTAGAAGAAACTAAAGATTATATATGATTTCAAGACCTCTTAAGAGGGAATTGATGTCAGTTCCTTGAGATCCCCATACCTGCCTGCAGCCGCACAGGTAATGAGGGCTGCAAATGAGTAGATAGCACTGAGAAAGTTTTGAATATAGAGTTCAAAGCCAGATTTCCTGAAGAGTTTTTCCCTATTATGCAGAGTAAAAATTTAGCATTATTTCTTACTTGTTAAAAAATAATATAATAGGTTTGTCGTTAATATGTAACTCCTCAAGTTTTAGAGGTGTTTCCTCAGTGTTTTGTGGAAGTTAATGTGGACATTACATTTGTAAGAGAATGTTACTCAGACTCTTAAGAGTGTTGTAACTGTGGTGTCCATAAAATTTATAACTGCTCACAGGAGGTTTCATGATAAGGCTATTATTTCATCCTCTCCAATAGCACTGAAACTAATTATATGCCCACTGCTGTTAGCCTGGGCAGTAGTAAATGATGCCCACCTTCGGGGCTAGGGTACCGACTTCATGTGGTTGTGGGTCCAGGAGAGCGCTGGGAGCAGCTGGGAGTGGTAGGTGGAGACAAACCAGCACATGCTCTGGCAGCGGTGGAGATGTGTCTTTCAGGCACAGAACCCGTCTAAGGTGGGTTTTAACTTTATTGTAGCTAATGCAAGGAATTGTGAGAGACCTTTGGCATATTCCGCAGATGCTTTCCAAACTAGCACACGGCATTGGTGCTCAGTGCAGTCTTGCTGCGGCGTGGCTGGTATACTCTGGGGACGTGGGGAGTCCCGAGCCTTGCCAGCAGGATCTTTGATCTTTGCATATTGCCTCTTGTTCAAGGTGTGTTTATGTAAAAGGAGAGCCATTATTTTAGTTTAAAAGATTAAGCAAAATAATTTTTATTTCTATTTCAATATTGATAGATCACTCACAGTCTCTAAAATAAATAAATGAGATTAAGTAATCAAACAAAACATTATTTTTATTGGTCTGGTTCATAAGTGATGAGAAGTCCTAGTGTCCAAGTATCTGTTCTTTCATCATCATTTCCCTTCTTGTTCAAGTTATTTTTTAAAACTCCCAGCTACATACTCAAAGGTTTAAAATATGACTAAAATGTAGAAGATCAGGAAAGTAGTTGAAGTGAATGCTTTCTGAAGCTCTTTTATTATTTTAAGGTTTGTGTCATTTCATTGTGCTGTGGCCCTAAGCTTATTTGTAATACCTACCTTCCAGTTTGGAATTAAGCAAAAATAATTCTCAGTGTAATTGATGGTATGGATTTTATCTTCACAATCTTGGCTGCTTTTCCAGAAGTCAAGTCAGGAAGGACAGAGTGTTTATGAGCCCCTCGGTCACCTGTGTCTGAGGATTGACACACATCTGGTCACCTTCTCTCCAGTACAGAGAAAAGGGCAGCAGCAGATCAGGGTGGGGTCGATGCAAGGCCAGACCTCTTCTAGCCAATTAGCCCATTTCCCCATGACCTGTGCAAGACCTCCTGGGGTTCTTTTCCCCCACTTTTTTCAGGGGTGAAAGTAGCGATGACCTTTCGCCACTGACATTTTTGCTTCATGCTCTGAAATTAGAGGAATTTGATCAGCCTGGTCAGTGTTAGCAGCCCGGCCCAGTGCGGTTGGAATTCCCACAGGACAGGATTTCCCACTTAGCCCCAAAACATGGTACTCAGGCCATTTGCCCCACTGGCTGCATGACCAGATGAAACTGCCCATATCTCCATGCCACACTCATCGTGCCAGCTTAGCCCCTGCCAGTTCTCTAGACCCTGGATTCTCAGTCTCCTTTTCCACTGTGTTTTGGGTTTTACTTTGTTTAAATATATTTCATTAGTGCCACATACATACACTTGTTCATAAATATATAGTAATATAAAGATTTGTTTCTACAAATATGGGGACATGCATGTCCCAGAATGAATATCAAGCAGCACAGAGTGGTGAGCCCAGCATTTCAGAGGTGTGTCTGGCTCCTCCCTCCCCCCTCAGTAAGGGTGCTTTTTCTTCCTATGTGTTTCACCCTCCTGGAGATTCACAAAATGCTCCCCAGACATCCAGCTCAAAAGCAGACATCTTATTTGCTGTAACAGTACAGTAATTGAAAGGCAGAGAAAAAAAAAGACAGACCTTGTTTCTGTAAATCATGTTTTTGAATCAACAAGCATGATGCCCATTTCCCTGACAGTGGGCTTGCGGCCAGAATGCTGGGCTTGCATGTGCTGCTCACTGGGCACCAGCTGGCAGGGAGGACAAGGAAAGGCACCTTGCCCCGTCCTGTGGCCATCGTGAAAGTGGACTGCTCCACTTTTATCACCTTCCCAGCAGTGCTAGGTTGAAGTGTGACTCAGCAAGTTGGGTAACTTCTCTAACCTTTCAAAAGCACCTTTGGGTTTTACCTTCCCCTCATGATCCTAGGATCCAAACCCGGAAGACCAGGCCTCTTCTTGTTCACAGCTGAGACAACTCTTCTTTCCCTAATTTTGGCATCAGACACACTTCAGTGAAAACCATCAACCGCTTTGCTTTTGAAGTCAGGTTTAGAGATGAGTAACTCACGTGCAGCAAAATTCAGTGTTATGAGTGTGCAGATCTATGTGGCTTTGAAATTTCCTGTGATCCTCTAACCACCAGCAGCATCAAGATCCAGAGGAACCCCCCTCCCCCCCGCCTGCTCTGCTTCTTCCAGTCAGCTTCCTTGTTCCCCTCCTCTGGACCCTTCGTAACTACAGACGTGTTTTGTCCAGCTTTAACATTTTCTCCCCCACAGAATGTGACACAAGTGGACTTATGCAGTAGGAAACCTTTGAGACTGGCTGCCTTCACTTAGCTTGTGCATTTGAGGTCCATCCATGGTGCTGAATTTAGTAATTCATTCCTTTTTTAATTGTTCAATAGTAGTAGTCTGGTGCATGGGCCACCTGTACTTAAGCTGGAAAAAAAAAGTTCATTATGCCATTTTATTACATATTTAAATAATTTTCCAACCTTTTAAAATATAAAGTCTGAAATGAGTTTTGGATTTCTGCATATCTTTCTTTTGCTAACCTTTTTAAAAACACTATTGTTTTATATAATTTCTGTTTTATTTTGTTTTTATTATTATTTTCTCAGAGTCTCTTGCACATTATAGATTGAAGTCTAAAAGGTCCATGGGGATCAAGACAGTTTTCAGGTCAATGTATAGGTTAATCTGTGTTACAAGCTTCTAGTCCAGCTTTATATAAGCATTTTCTTAAAACGAGCACTGAATAGGAGCTCAGAATGAAACCCAGTAGTATACTGTGTGCTCAGCACACCCAGGGCGCTGGGTTCAATCCCTCCAATCTGCATGCCAAAAGGAATAAAATGAGGACTGAAGGTGTTTATTAAGCAAATCAGGATGCACGTTCTTTGGAGCCAGGAAGGCTCCAAAGTGGCTGCTGTGGGACATGAAGGCCAGCTCCCCAGCTTGGAGCCTGTGGTGGCAGTGACTTCTGTGCTGTCCAGCTCTTCCTTCAAGGCTTTTGGTCTTCTGATGCTAGAAAGGGCATTAGGATCATTACTTCTTTTTTCTTTTTTCTTAATTTATTTAGTACAGAGTCTACAGAGTCTCACTCTGTAGATCAGATTTATAGTGATTCTCCTGTTTTCAGCCTTCCGAGCACTGGGATTACAGGCATGTGGCACCACACCCTGTCTCAGTTCCTGTCTCAGTGTGCCCCAGGGGCAGGGCCTGTATGGCACACACGGGGAGCGAGGGGGATTGGCCCCTGCGCTCTGCCCAAGCAGGCGCTTTAGTCCACTAAGCTATCTGTTCAGCCCAGGATCATTACTTCTTGACTTAAAAATTAAAAAGAAAAAGGGCAAACATTGACGATCAGCATCTCAAAAAAGTAATTAAACTCCTTTCATTGCACTTTTGGTGGCCAGTATAGCTCAGTTGTTACTGTCTTAAACTAAATTGAATTAATTGATTAAACTAACTGTTTCATCTGATATAGTAGCACTAGTTTAATTTGATTGCTAAGAAGGTTTTGGGTGTTTTTTTCTCTATCCAGAAACAGATTTTAGTAGATACTTTGTAGAGGCCCTTATGGAAGCAGGAAAATGGAAAGCTATTGCAAGACATTTGAAGAGAGCACACGAGCAGTCTCCTAAGTGCCAGTGCTGGGCATTAGCAAAAATCTTGTGAGTATCTTTCCATGCTCGGAGCTCTTGAAGTGCAGGCTTGTAGGGCTGAGCCTGCGAGTGGGACCGCAGTGCTTCTGCTTCATCCTAGACCCATGCAAGGGACACTCTGAAGTGTGGGGGCACTTCCTCTTCAGCATGCCCTGCTATGCCTGGCAATGATCTGAAACTCTGAATTTTTTTTTAAATTGGATGGATTTTAACTTTCCATGTACAGTAAGAGAAACAAAAATTGGTGTCTTTACTGGGTTCTGATGAATAAGATGATGAGTCTTCTTAATATTAGTGATCCCAAGGATGGGGGATATAGCTTAGCAGCATACGTGCCTCCTTGTTCGATCCCCAATACCAAAAAAAACAAGAAGATTATTAGTGATTCCAGGAAGGTCAGTCAAAATGCCAGTGTTAAAAATAAGAATTTGAATTTTTGAATTGAACCTGTCTCTCTCTCTCTCTCTCTCTCTCTCTCTCTCTCTCTCTTTCTCTCTCTCTCCCTTTCTCCTTCCCTGATTTTATTCCCATTTAATAACATATAGTGTACTTCTCAGCAAAACTGACAACTAAAGAGCATAATTGGAAATGAGTAAAATCTAAACCAAATAGTGGTATAAATAGTAGAAAAAAATGAAATGGAAATGTAGTGACAAGCAAAGCATTGTTATTGAAAGGTTTTTTGGGGAAAAAAGCCTCTTTCACTTTGCTGGCCCAGCAAGGAAGTTTGGTCCCTGGTACAAAGCCATACAGCTGCACACAATATAAAGTAAGGTTAAGAGCATATTTGGTGCATTTATAACTTCCCCAGGGCATTTTAACATTAAAAATAGTGATTGTTAACCTGGTCTATCTGAACTTAAGTATGGGCTTACTTTGCAAGAAATGAGGGGTAACATCTAAGCACTTTTCTCTAGGTTTTATTATTCTTTTTAAGATTTTACATTATGGCTCCTTTTTGTCAGTTTTTAAATGTTTTATTCAGATACTTGGAGTTGTAGGCTAATTGGATAGTATACTGCTGACTCTCAGCTCTATAACTTTACGCCTATGGTGTGACATAGATCTTCCTTAGTGAGGTACACACTTTCTCTTCTGTAGGGTGGTGCCTATCTTTGTAAGTATACATGCTTTACTCTTGCACTGTGTGGCATAAACACAATACAAGTTTATGATGGGTGTGGTGGTACTTTCCCTGAGAATTGGTCCAGTGAGTTTCCCCAGATGATGAATATAAATAACTGATTACTTCGATTGCAAGCACAGAAATGCAGCACAGTGGCAACATCTACAGTGGCAACATCTACAGTGGCAACATCTACAGTGGCAACATCTAGATTGTCAAAACAGTTGCTGCCATGTTTATTACTTTTAGTACTAAAACAAGGGAATCTGCACATGGACTATGGCTCAGGCCTGCTCTATAATATAGTACAGTCATATCTTCCATCACTCAAAATACAAAAAAGGTAGAGACATCTATGTTGTTGAAGTTCAAGGAAACTTGCATTCTGCTTGACAGTTCTAAAACTCACAGACTGGAAACAAATGCATTTAACCTCAAGAAACATCCTGATGTGAAGAGCTTTGAAGTCAGCTCCTAATGTAGCCCCAAGTTCAACCTGCCGTTAGTCAGGGCCAAACCATAGTTTCCAGAGTGTGAAAAATTGGGGACACTGGAGCAGATGGACACTGTCAGCCCAGATCCAGGGAAGCACCCCACAGTCTGCTGTCTCTGAACATCCTCAGTCTTTATTTACTATTCCTGGCAGTTGGAAACTGTTGACAGTGTAATCCTCTGCTTCCATTATGGTGGCTGCCACTCAATGCAGCATAGACTGTCAAGTGATTTCTTGACATGTGAGTACAGCAGGAACACGCAAGGTATCTTCCCAGAAATGTCTTAATAATTTTGCCCTAAAAATTTTTTTAAAAAAGGAACAACTTGCTCAGGTCCCCCTTCTGTCTCTCTCTTGGACAGGAGCTTTCTTTCCCTCAATAAATATATTCTCATAAAAAAATATATTTTTCCCCTCTTCCTTCATGCACAGAATGATGTCCCTTACGCCACAAGATGGGCATAAAGTATGGTCTATTCATGTCTACATGACTCTATAGAGGAAGTTGTGGGTCAGGGATAAGATACCTTGAAAGAAATATCGGAACACAGCAGCTCAATAAGGTGCTTCTTAAGCTGAGCTCCACTAAGCTGGCTGCTGGGTCCAGGGTGGAGCTTCCCACATGCAGACCTCTGTTGGCAGTGCGAGGCTGTGCTCTGCTGCGTTCCATCCAGATAAGCTGCAGCTGTCATGCTCTGGGCAGCCTTCCAGGGTGGCCTATCTTGAGCACGGCGGGGGCATCCCCATCATGAGGTGACTGGAATCCACTCCCGCTGCAAGCTGTTAGAATGAGAAGTGGGCACAGAGGTTAGTGCTCAGCCATTTGAGTAGCTGATGCCCATCAGTGGCCGATTTGGGCACTTCAAGTGATGGCTGATGACGTTTTGAGAGCCAGGAGGACCCTGACTTATGGAAGTAAAGTGAGAGAGGGTAGGTGCTGAGTTCTAAGTAGGACTAGATGCAGGCAGCCTCCCACAGGTGGGTCAGAATGCACTTTTCTTGACATGGCAGTAGGCCCAGGTGAATTATAAAGAAGACTTTAATTTTCAGCAGCTTTGATCACCACAACCAGATGAAATTGTTAAGATATTTCAAGCTCACGTGCACCACCATTACCTCCAGTAGCACTACCAACCCACATGTTTGGTCCTCACAAGCCATAACTCCAAAATTCATTCTCTGCCCTCCCTCAGGTTTGTATTTCCCAAAATATTCATATGTTCATTGTTCAGCTAGTTAGACTTCTGCAGAATGTTGATACTATTGTGGAGATATTTGGGAATTGAGGGACTAGATTCGCAAACACAAAGGGTATATGTATATATGTTTGTGAATTTAGTCTCCGAAATCTCACCATAATGTGCATATGTGGCTCCATCTTCATATATATATATATATATATATATATATACCATTTCTGATATAGTGAATTTGTTTTTTCCTTCAAAAATATTGTTTAGATGTCAGTCTCATACTTGGCCTCTTGTGCGTCAGATTGCATTTTGTTTAACAAAAGTAACTAAATTATGTCTAGGTAGCAATACATGAACCATCCACTTCTGGACCACTTTGGGAGTGCACTGCCAACCACACTCGAACTTGTGAGTTTGGGCTTCTTCCTCCGTGCTTGGTTGCTGTTTTGCTTACTGTTGACCAGCAAATCTTTTCCTGGCTTTCAGTGTCTTGCTCTGTTTACCAGCCAGGTCTTTTTTCCTCGCAAAGATAGAAATAAGTAAGACGAGTTGGAATTTGATTCACCAAGATTTCATTCCTTGCTTAATGGTCTGAGCAAGTACATGGCACCTGGAGATGTGGACGAGTGGTGATGCTGGAGTTGGCACTGTGCTTTTGGTCTGTGCTCTGCCTCTGTTCTCCTGTGACAGGTCACCAGGGCACCCAGAGCCACCTGATAGCTTCGCTGACACAAAGTGGGGAGGCAGACTGGCTGATGTAACAGATAGATAAGGCTTGGGTGTAGTGAAGCATTTGTCATAGATAAGCAAAGTGAAGGAAGAAAGACATTTGAGTGCTAAGTCATGCCTGCTCTGAGTGAAGCACTTTAGTATTTTCAGGCAGCTTCAAGCTCTAGCCTGTCAGCTTCCTGACACTTTGGAAGGGAAGTACCAAACACAACCCTCTGTTCCTAAGCATGAGCCATGATTGCTCGTCCTCCTCATTCTTTTTCTGTTTATGTCCGTGCTTTCAAAGCAGCTGCCCCTTAGGAGGAAAGCTTGGTAATTCAAATACTCTAGGCTCATCAAGCTGAGATTTTTTAAGACCTCCCCCCACCTCCGACTTACATAGAAAGAGAACACAAATGCATGAGTGTTGGGGACATTGGGAAATAGCTTTGTGTGGGTGCAGCCTGTGTTCCCCACACCAACAGCTCTGTGCCTTAGGTGCTGTGGCACTGGCTGAGGAGGCCCTGGTGCCTGCCAGGGGTCCACGCTGTTGTGTTCTGCAGCACCCTGGCCTCCACCCACAAGCAGCTCCGATGCGACAGCCACATAGGTCCCCCGATACTGCAGGGGCCTGCCAGGGACAGACAGCATCTTTTCCGGCCTGTTGGAAAGGATCTGGATACTACTGGAAGGTAACATTAACAGGAGATATTTGAAGTTCATATTTAGACTGCTGTGTTTCACTGTTTCCAACCATAAAAATCTGTTTTTAGTCTGAAATCCCAATTTTGTGCAGGGATTTTGTGCAAGGACTTCTGCCCTTGATTTCTGAAATATAATCCCGTGGAGCAGCTTGAGTCCAGTGTCACACACACACACACACACACACACACACACATTTGTCTTTCTCTAGGTTCTGTTATCACGTGTCTGTATATGAGAAATTGGTGCTCATTAAAAGTAAAACTAAAGAAAAACACATTTTCCAGTTTTACATAATGAATTCATTTCTGCCACCAAAATTTTACCTGGGTGTGAATTTTTACAACTGAGATATTAGTACTTGAAAAGAGATTTTTGTAATGGAAATGCTGACACAGCCCTAGCAGCTCTGCTTCCAATGGCATCATTATATTATCCTTCTCCTGACCACGTCCACGTTTGGAGAATAGTGGTAGCATTGTCTGCCTCTGAATAGGGCCAAAGGACCACAGTGGGGAAGGATTTGGCAGTGGTATCAGAGTTGGGGAAATAACTTAAAATAAAAAAATGCACCTTGCATGCCTGACTCATTCATTTGACTCAAGAGATTTCCTAAAATGAATCAGTAGGTTTGATCCCAGTCGGATTTATATGTTTTTACCATAGAAGGGTAAAATCAAAGGGATCATAATGCCTTCTGGTTACATCCTCCAGCTGTCTCAACTCGATCTTGAACTGCTAAAACAACTGAGTGTTCTCTTTAGTAAACTAATCAGTTCACCGTGGTCTAATTTAAAGCACTGTTTTCTCTTCTCTCTTGCCCCATACAAACTGTCACCTGAATGCTCCCTCTGTCTCTCTCCCTTCCTCCCTGACTCTCTCCTGCCTTTTGTCCCTCATATATTCCTCACATAATTCCTCATATAATCTTGAGGAAAAACCTTTTAAAAAGGCATGATGTTGGCAATATTGTATGTCTCAGACACTTTCTACCATTTTCTACGCACACTTGGTAAGGAGAAAGAAGAACCTGGAAGGAGTTTCCCCTTCCTCTCAACAAGGCAGAAAGGCCACATTCTCCAAGTGCTCAGCAGATACCAGGCTGATCCCACTTTCTGCTCTCCTTCCACTGCTTCCTGGGCTGAAAAAATAGGTCAAGGTGCTTTACCAGCAGGAGTCAAGACAAAAAGTGAGACACTAAATGCAGAGCTTAATTATTAAGGCAAGATTAGAGATGGCCCTGGAGGTGCGGCTTAGTGGCATGCTTGCCTGCTGCTCCAAGTTTGGGTCCTGTCCCCGGTCCCCGGCACTGCAGTGATCTAGTTATCATGATGAGGAAGAGGAAGAAATATAGCTTTTTTGTGAAGGGGAAAGCTTGTGGGAAGTAAAAATATCAGTGAGATGGTTCTTTTAAACTGTTCAGTGTTGGGCAAAGGGCACAAAATGCACCACTGTCCTGGAATGAGAAGGGCAGTAAAGTTTTCCTATACACATTTTGACTCCCATTATTAAATTTATATATTAAGTTTTTAAAATGCTGAATGCTTTAGTGACAAAAATGCACATGAAAGAGTCTGACTAAGAGGAGGCCCTGACCGACTTATGCTCTGTGTTGGGTCCGCACTCCTTGGGGGGTTTCCTTCATCCACAGGGTGCTTTGGGAGCCGCGAGCTTGTGACCCTCACCAGACCCCCCCCACGTGAGATTCTGTTCTGTGGCTGCCCCTGGGAGCAGGGCGGCTGGGGAGGCCACTGGGCGCCCTTGAGCAGCACTCTGAGACCTGAGGCCTGGGAGGCTGCAGTGCCCAGGGGGTGGGAGGCCTGCCTGTGTGGACTGGCTCCTAGGTCTCCAAGGAGCCTTTCTTTTGTCTATTTGAAAGTATGAATTTCCCTAAATAAAAGGCATTGTTGCCATTAAAAGCATTTACAGTGTTGGGGACTGTTCTCAATTCCATTTTAGGAGGGGTGTTTGTTTTGTAGGGGTAGCCATTGAACCCAATACTTCAAAACATGCTGGGCGAGCTCTCTGCCACAGACCTGCATCTTCTGCCCAGCTCTTCTTATAATTATTACCGTTTTAAAATAGGGTGTTGATGGGAAAATTCAGAGTAAGGGAATGCTCTCTGGCAGATTAGTATTGGTGTTCTCCTCCTTCTTAGTTGACCCACATGTACAGCCCACAAACCCAGTCCTTCAGTCTGTGCTGGTCACTCAGGTCTGCTGGACTGTGTGTGTGCCCACTCGCACAAGGTAGCACAGGCCAGGAGCAGAGTCCTGACTTGCTAAGTACATGATTTCCAGTAAGTCACTTAAATGGGGAGTACATTATTATTTGCCAATTGCATTTAAACATTTAAATGTTGAAATGTTATCAGCAAACACCTAAAACTTATTTCCCATTGCAATAAAATACTGTTTTCTTAGTCTTAGGACTCTACAATTAATAATAATTAAAACGTGAGAAGACAGCCTTAATTACAGTTAATCTCTCGGCCTTTCCCACTCATTGTTTGGAATAAACACAAACATTTTCTGAACATCTTAACCAGAATGGCTCATGCTCCATGCTGCTTTTCTAAAAGTTTATCTACTGTGTAAGAAAGAGTGCTTGATTGATGCGCCAACCCCATCCACAGCACTCTAGTAAATCTCTCAAAGTCCTTAACCTCATACAGCCTGCTCGATAGAGCATTTGCTGTTGTTTATAGTCTGTTATCCCTGGGATTGGCTTTCCGTGTAATAAAGCACTAAAATTCTCGTGGCGAAGGATCAACTTGGGTGTTCTGTGGTCTGCATGGCGGTTGTTATGCCTAATTCCCACAGCAGAGAGGGGAGTGGGGAGTGGGCGGGGGCGCCATAAAGAGCAAAAGGCAGTGGGCTGCCAGCTGAGTAAGCGCGCCCTGTGAACAGGTTTGGGTAAGAGCAATATTTCTGAGAGGAGGGCAGTGACACTTCAGCGAGGTGGGTCTGAGGGAGCGCTTGCAGGTCTGGATCCAATAATGTATCATTGACTGCGTCTGGAATAGATCGCCGGATAAATTGAGTGAACTCTTACCCTGCTGGGAGCTTTCTGCTGTGTGCTCTGTGCTTATTAGCCTCCTAGCCCTCATTTGACCCTGCTCCCTTTTTAAATTAATGCATCTCCAATTCCCTAATCTAACCTTTTTTAAAAAATCTCATGTTCTTTGTTTCCACCCAATTTGAGGAAATAGTTGAGGAGTTTTTAACTGTTTACCCAGAGGCAAAATTAACAGGTGCATTCAGGGTTATTGTAAAGCTCATCAGATGTTCTGAAGGCCTGGCTCATTTCCAGTTTTGATAAACAGGCCAGCATTGTAAATTAATTGAAAACTGACAAAGATAAAAAAGCAGTATTTGGTGGCCAAGATAAAAGTTTTACTATGCATAGGCAGAAGAGCCTCACTAACACACGTATTTTGACACTTACATCCTCAGTAATGAGTTTGTAATGAACACAATGAGGGTAACAGACACTGAGACTGAAGCAAAAAGAGCCCACTTCTGACACAGTCTGGGAATGTGTTCCCACCCGACTGCGCTTGGCACAAGGAAGAAACTGTTCCAGAGTGTGGCCCTCTATTTGCTGCCAGTGCTTGCCTTTATTTGGAGGTTATTAGCAGAGCGTCCAGGAGCTTGCTGGCAGACCTTCGGAAGAAGAGGTGCAGGAGAACGGGTGTCTCTGAGGGCGTCTTCCACCTGGCCACACGTGAGGGGCACTTGCAGAGATACGTGGCATTTTGCATGCAGTGAATGTCTTTGAGTACAAAAGGTCTTTAAGATTTCACTTCCTTCTTCTGAAAAACAAACCATGTTTTGCAAAAAACACCCACTTTTCCTGAGCAGTTCTAGCTCTGTAAAAAAGTTTTGAAAAGTTCTTTGTTAGGGAGAAGGGATTGCAAAACCATGTCATAGTAGTCCTGATGGGGTTGCTGATTTTTATAATGTGCCACGGAGCCTCCCTCTGCACTGCTGACTCAGGTAGCTCTTAAAGTGCGTCTGTGGAGTATGATAGAGGCTTGAAAAGTCCAATTCAGGGAAAGCTGTAGAAACAGTAATTCTGGGATTCATTTTTGCAGTGACAGAATATTTTACTCTGTGTAACTTAAGAACATTTGCTCTGTATTCATAAGTAGGTTGAAAATAGAGCCTTCATGATTGAGCTCCTGCCAGTAAACTTTGTTTTTTGTTTTGTGTAAACAGCCTGCTCTAGGTCTGGAGAATGAAAGAAATCCGTGTTTAAAAATTAATTAATTAATTAATTAATTAAAAATTAAAGTGAGATCACTGTGTTTGCTTCTGCCCCTGTCATGCTGTTTGAGAAAGATCGTCCTAGAGGCCAAGTCACTAAATCCCTCCTGCCGGTGTGGTTTGTACATTGGCTCGTGGGCCAAGTAGATGTGATGCCGTTTGATCCACGTTCTGAACAGCAGTTACATCATGTGGTAACCACTAGTTTTATATTATCCAGTTTTCCTCTGAAATATAACAGTTCATCTCATTTATTTACTAAATATTTATCAACATTTTGGGTCATCAGTTTTCTTATATATGACAGATTGTAAATGAGTGCCTGCTTAGCAATCAGTGTGGACCTAAATCACCAAAAGAGAGAACTATGTTTAGAACTGACCTTTACAGGTCTAGGCCAGTTGTTTTCTGTTGATAGGAGTTTTGCCTCCTAGGAGGAATTTGAACATTTAACTAGGGGTTGGGGTGACCGGGAGAGATAGGTGCTACACGCAGGCCTGGGTGCTGTGTCAGGATAGAGGACCTCCCCTGCAGCAAGTTGTCCAGCTCAATGTCAGTAGTTTTGCTGCTTCGGTACTAAAATGCTGCTCACCACCTCTGCCACAGCCGCTCATGGTATCGTGCACAGGGACCCCAGGCTTTTGTCTGCTGCATCTACTGATTTGCATATTCTTGTTTGTCCCAGACCTCTCCCTAGTTCAGCCCTGTTCAGTCCTACCATATGCACATTCCCATCCCATATCTCAAAGGCCCTTCTTAGTACAGGGTGCAAAAAATGGAATTTATCACCTTTTCTCTAGTGTTTGTTTATAGTGGTCTGCTGGGCACATGGTTGGCACTCAGAACCAAAAGATGGGGGGATAAATCAGATGGCATAAATGACCATGGCAGAGAGTTGTCAGTCTCTAGAGGAGTACAGGGAGTTCAGAGAAAAGGTAAAGGGTCTTCTAGCAAGGCAGCGAGGAGTGGGTGCAGTTGGCTACCAGAGACCCAGGGAGGTTTCATAGGAGAGGTACTGTTGGAGCCAGCGTGATGGGTAGGCAGTGCCTAGTCACTGGGCTTCCAGATGAAGGAGCAGATGAGCAGAGGCCCAGCAGTCAGAAGGTAGGACTGTGAGCAAGGAGCTCTCAACCCTGACACCAGCACCCCACATGCAAGGCAAGCATCAGCGAACAGGAGACTGGGCCTGACCATGGGGAACTTAAACACAGGGTTAAAAAGTCTGTAGGTCACTCTGCTGTCAGAGGGCAGCTGCCAAGATTGGACATTGATGTGGTTTACAGTGGACTTCGAAAGGATCAAACTAACTTGACAACAACTGCCCTGCACTGTGCGACCTCTGGTTCTCACTTCAGTGTCCCTGCTTTGGGGGCAGTCCCCAACACAAGGCTGGCTTTGCACACTTGCCTTTTGTTTTCCTCTCTGTAAATGTTACTGCATTCTCTCCATGCACTCCTCATCCCAGGGACTGTGCCTCCTCATTCAGAGACCTTGTCTTTCTTGGGTAACTCAATACCCAGAGCACTAGAAACTAGGATTTGCTCCTTGGCTTATAGGGATGTTGCCTAGGTGGGCACTGCAGAATTCACCAAGTACTGCTATTGGGCCAGAGGAAAAGGATGAATTCAAAATGAAGGTTTTAAACCCTCTTTATAGGGACACATGTTGCATTAGGAGTATTCACATTCCTAGCTAAGACACACAGGATTGATGCATAGTCAGAAAAGAATGCAGGTTATATATTGGACATGCAGAGGTTTGAGTGCTGATTGGTGTTGGTAGAGAGTGTTAGGCAGCATGGGAAAAGCAGAAAATACTTGGGATGCAGACTTCAATGTAAAAGTCAGCCGGTCTAACTTAAAAACCACAGTGGATAGGCCGCTGCTTTGCTGAGCTGCTGAACATTTCCAAGAATGAAGATTTCATCACCGACCCCATTGACTCTCACCCACTTTTGGAGTTCTCCAAGAACATTTACCCTCTCTCCAACAAAATAGTTGTAATAATGCTTCTTAAATACATCTGTAGCATCAAGAATGAGCTCATCTGTCGCCTTTTTTTCTTCTTCTCCTCCTTCCTCTTTTTTTGCTTATGGAGGATTAAACCCGTGGCCTTCACACTAAGTTCTATCTCCAGTCCTTTTCTTATTTTTAGTTTTTATTTTGAGACAAGGTCTCACTGAGTTGTATACTTTGGTTTCAAATTTGTGATCCTCCTGCCTCAGCCTCCTAGAGTACTGGGATTATAAGTATGTGCCATCATGGTTAGCTTTCTCTGCTTTTTTCCTGTATCTTAGTTCTGCTTTAATGCCTGTCGCCTTGCTTTGCTGTATGGTTTTATTTATGAAGCTGTCAGCTCAGCTGCTCTCCTGGGGCCTTGCTGGGCTCTGTCCCTGCTTCTGGCTACATCTCATCTGCACTCTTCACCCACAGTGCTTCTCGCACCATGCTTAGTCTTCCTTCTGCTTGTTTTCCACACTGCAAGTTGCACTTTGAATGATTCAGGGAAGATACAGGATTGCAATCTTACATTTCTTAAAAATGATTTCTTAAAAATCATGGTGTCTGGTACCCACACCTGGCTGCCTGCCTCCTGTTATTAGCCTGGGGACTCACATAGTGCAGGTCTGAAATCATGGCTCATTTCACCGTGTCACTGTGCATGACTATTGCTGTGAGGCCCTAATGCTGTTTGCAAAGGGGTACTCTAGGCATATGCTAGATCAGCAAGTGGGGGCCATGATGAGAGTTGAGGCTAGGGCAAATAAGAGATGGCAAGACAGATTTCAGGTCCATTAGATACCCAGCACGCTCTGCCAGGTCAGATGTGTATGTAATGTGTATAAGGAATGAAATAGTTAGCTAGTAAACATGTGGGCCAGGGTATTGTCCTGCTAAGTGTGTGTGTGCATTCTCACCAAGGTCTGGCTTCCATTGATGTGTGTGTGTGTTGTGTTGTATGTGGCTATAACTGTGTCTGTCGCTCCCCAAAGGCTAAGTGCAGCTGTGACGATGGGACAGTGTACCATGGCTGCATCCCGCCTGCTCTGTGCCATTAGCTTGCTCTGCGATCTTATATAAAACATGTCTTTAAATATATGACAGAGAACATTATGGCATGAGATGATGACATTGACAAATTGCCTCATTCTGTGTTGTAAAATGTCTGTGACATGAAAACAATTTGTCTTGCCACTATTTCAGATGTTTCTAGTTTTTCTCTGTAACCAGAATCTCATTTTATAATCACTTTGAACATGAGAAAAATGTTACAACTACATGATTGAAATGCTTTGAGCTTTAGCAACATTTACTTGCTATTCCAGTAAAACCTACAGAATTCTTCTGAGACCAAATTCCCATTTCACTTGAAGAGATCCACATCATCTAATCGTTAGCCATCCACGTAAAGAAATGCTGCCTTTAGGTTCCAAGGGAGTTCTCCTTGCTGATTTCTCCTACTTAAAGGAAGCTGTCTGAGAAAGAAGTTAGCCTATTTATAAAAATATGTATTTGGACTTGGGCCAAAAGTTATTTTGAAATGTGCTTTCATGTATTAATGCCACTAAAAGTTTCTCTGTACACTACACACAGTTTACACTGTTATTTTCTTTGCTATTACTTCAATCCAAAACATTTTAAACAATCAAAAGGACACTAAAATCAGTGGTTTTCTCAGATTACTCAAGAAAAAGGATAAAACCCACTGCTTTTCCTGATACAAAGTTTTAGAATATTTTCTCTAAACCAATTTCCTATTGGTTTTAGGAAAACTCAAGTTAAATGTAAAAAACAAAACAAAACAAAAACCAAGCTTTAAGTTGGAACATTCAAGCTAAATGGAAAACATGTATGCTAAGAATTTTAAACTTAATTCTGGCACGGGTAAAAACTGTATAAGGTAAGTTTTCTTTAATATTCATTCTTTGTTTTCTTCTTTAAATTTTTATTTTGCTTTGCTGGATGTGGTGATGTGCGCTTATAATTTTAGCACCTTGGTGGGTCTAAAGCAGAAGGATCACAAGTTTGAACCCACTTTGGGCAACATAGTAAGACCCTGTATCAAAGTAAAAAAATAGAAGGACTGGGGATGTAGCTTAGTGCAAAAGCCCTAAGTTCAATCCCTACTATCACTAGCAATAGGTAGATAAGTTGGATAATATTTTATTTTTAATTGATGCATAATGGATAGATAAAGATACAGATATAGGTATAGGTATATAATACAATGTGATGTTTTGCTACATATACACTAATGCAGTCAGGTACTTAGTGTATCTGTCCCCTCAAGCAGTTAGCTTTTGTTGGTGGTGAGCCCTCTGTCCTCCTCACCTTGAGATATGTAATAAATGCAGAGTGTCACTGTGCTCTTCAGCGCAGTAGAGCCAGAACGCCCCTTCCCTGCATGTGACTGCGCCCTGGGTGCTCTCTCCTACTTCCCAGCCCTCTCCAGGACCAAGCGTGCATACCAGACATGTGGGCAAAGTGCAGCCAGCACAATCATTACTCCTCAGGGTTCTCCTTAGTATTTTGATTTGAAAAAAAGTCATTCCACTTCAGGACAGTTTTATTTCAGCTTCCTTTTATTTTAGTAATACATTATATTGGGAAAAACACAAAGTTTAAAGACAGCGTGCATTCAGTCCTCAGCTCTGCAGTATAATCAGTTGTGGATTTTGAGGGTAATGAGTTACAGCAAGCTGGATTATTGAGAGAATTAAATATCATCGTGCCTATAAAACTCCTAACCCAGGGCTCACTATATGTTTTCCATAAATAATAGTCCTTGTTGTCAGAATTAACCTCTATAATCACACTGAAGACAAACCCATGAGCAAGGTGAGAAACAGCTCTTATGGGGAATTGACAGCACAGCTTCCTGCTGGTCACAGTTATGGTGTCCCCAGGCTGCCCTTCTTTTCTGTGGGAATGGACCCTTGGGGTGGGGTAAGGTATGACAGTGACAGGAAGCTCCCCTGTGCTCAGCCAGGGTGTGCTCAAACTGGAACACCCCTCCCACATGAGGCGCCCTGTCCCTGAGGCCTTGCTGTCCCCTGCTTGCTCCAGCTTGCTTTGAAAGTAAGAATCTGGAGACGCAGCAGGCTGACAGATGTCTCCTTTTGACCCACATCAGTGTGGCTTGCTTTTTGCAGAAAAGGACCTGCCTGCTGGAGGTTGTCACCTCCAGCACTCTGAGGAACCCCTGTGGTGTGAGCGTTTGGCATGGGCTCATCATCTGTCCTGTGCTTTGCCACCTGGCTGAGCCCACCATGCACAGAAATGAGTGTTTCCTTATTTAGCACACACCTTAAGTTCCTGTATCTCACCAGAACCTTTGAAAGAAAGAACTATTTGGCAGCTCTTCTCCCACCGAAAAATGATATTTTTATCGACAGCAGAAAGTTGAATCACGCTGGCCATACCCACAGGATGTGTGTATGATCTCCTGTGACGTGACTCCCAGAGGGAGGCTGGGCTTTCTTCTTGGCTGCTGAGTGTTGTTCAGGACCCAGGCTGTCTGTTCTCTGGGCTGCCCTGGCTGTAGGCCAGTGGCCAAGAACAGTCGCGGCTACATTTTTCTCCATCTAAAGGAAGGAAGCTATTTCCCAGGGCCTCGACAGAGGTCCCCAGCAGGTCCCTCCCCATCTGCCTGGCTAAGGTTAGGTTGTGCGGGTGCACATGCCAGGGCTATTTCCAGGTTAGGGGAGTGGGAGTGCTCTGTGGGACCCAGACTCAACCTTGGGCAGCGCCCATGGAGCACAAGAGTGAAGAGGAACAGCACAACAGATAATTCTGGTGTTCTCAGGAAGAGAGAAGATGGGAATGCTTGGCCAGTGACAAAGCCAGCTCAGGTCTCCTGGGGGAGGGTTTTCATGTTGATTTTTGTAGTCTGTGTATGTCACATTCAAATTTGAAAGCCCTTTGAGTCATAAGAGTATCTAGACCAGATAGGAGGAAATCCCTGAAGAAGAAGTAGGGAGAATGGAGAGGAGGTGATATTTAAATCAGTACTTCTGGTAGCATTGTAGAGTCTCCTGGCCAGTAGAAAATCAAGGGGTAAGGGTCCCAGTGATGATCTGAAGAGTTGTCCGTCCCAGCCCCGGAACTCTCCATCAGCCCCTGCTCACGGTTGGCCACCCTGCCTCGCTGCACCACACGCACCTGCACACTCCCGCTGCCATATGAAGGGGAGGACATTTGTGTGGCAGTGATGCTGCCACAAAATAGGGACAGATATGTGCAAAAGTGCTAGTTCTCTTCCTTATCCTCGTATGAACACCTTCCTCTTTCTCAGCTTTTGCACAGAGTTTAGGTAAACGGTGGCCCTGCTGTGGCACTGACCCTTAGTAAGAATCGGTCATCTCAGAAGTCTCAGCATTTGGGTATCAGCTACTTAGGAGCTTGCCGAGCCCCGTAGGAGCGTCACTGTGCATTTAGGCTCTGGGATGAAACATGCTGCTTTCCAGTATTGTGTTTCCTACAAGTGACCGGAATATGCTTAGTCAGCCTCCTCCCCACAAAATATTCCCCTTTGAACTAAGACCAAACTGAGTACAAGGAATGCTTGAAATATGCCGGGATGTTCTGAAAGCAGAGGATTAGAGGAGAGCAAGTCCTTTTTTTTCATTTTTAGCATTTCCAGCACTTGTACACTCCCTAAAGATAAATGCCCGTGACTTATCAGCCTTGTTCTTTTATTGCTCAGGATCTTTTCCCATGACTAAAACATTGCTTACTAAAGTTAAAGAAAAAAAAAAAGTCCAGGGAATTTAGAATGCCTAACCTGTTGAGTCTTTAATACTTAAATTCCCCATACTATTTCCTGTGTGTCGTCATCCTTGGGAAAACAGGAAAGAAATCAGCTCAGATATCACAGCCTGTCCTGTTCAACGTGCAGCCAGCATACAGGGTGCTGGCCCATGTGGCAGGCACCTTCATGGAGGATGAAGGGACACTAGGCTGCCACCTCGGCGTTGCCCTGGCCCAGAACCACTTCCTGGGGTTGCACTGAAGACCACACAGCACGCTTTGCTACAGAGCTGCAGATTTGTCTTTTCATTTTAACCCCAGCTGATTCACACAGGGGCTTTGGCATGCTTCAGGAAGCAGGCTTGTGGGCCAGCTGGCCTCAGAGCCCAGAGCCTCCACTGGCGTTCTGCGTGAAAGTGCAGCTGACCTAGACTTGCATTTCTTAAGGTAGCCAAAAACTAGCATCTGGCCCTAATTAGACTTGGCTTATGGGCTCCCCACTAGCAGCAAATACATCTCCTGCTCTCCTCCTCTCTGGCTCTGACAGGGTGGGTCTGTGAGGGAGAGCAGGGGTACAGGCTTCTGTTTTGCTGGCTCTGGTTGCTGTTTGCTTCCCATGGCATTCTTCTTTGTGCTTGCACAGACCTTGTCATGTCTGGTAGGTGTGTTTGCCTTTGTAAGCCTTGTTAAAAGACCATTACGTTTATTTCAAGTCCTTGAGAACCTGACCTGCGCAGTCTTGCTGGTGTCTGGGAGCTGCTGGTGTTGGCCCTGAAGCAAGGACCTGCTGGGCCCTCCTCCTGCTGAGGTCTTACAAAGTGTCTGCAGCAAGCACTCAGCATCCCTTTATCTTTTGAAATTGGATATCACCTAAAGAGGGCCTTTTCTTCCCACTCTTTTAAATCAAAATACATTTCTAAAATTCTAGCATGGGAAGAGTACTAGTTTTCTGTTGAGATGCTATGAGAGGATTTTTTGCACCAGGGTAGAAGAAATGAAATCCCTTCCTGGCAGTGCTGTCTTGAGGCATCTGCGGCCTAGGGTCAAGCAAGCATCTGCTGCCTAGGGTCAAAATATATATATTAAAAAAAAAAAATATATATATATATATATATATATATATTCCCCCCCCCAAGTCCTATCTCAGTGAAGTTGACTTCTGACAAACCAAGGAAAACTGTTCTCAAATGTCTCTTTCTGAATTGTGAGTTGGAGATTGGTTTCAAGGCCCCCAAAGAGGCTCGGTAGGTTGCCCAGTGCCCAAAGAGCAGCTACAGCCAGCCTCCTCCTGCTTGTCACCATTGTCACCGTGCTCTTGACTGGGAGCCCACCCTGCTCTTGTAGGCACTTTGGCTTTGTGTGGTAGAGCTCACTGTACAACCTGATCTCATTTCCATTTGCAAGGCAAAAATTAGAACATGAGTTGCAGTAGTGCGTCTGACTTGGAATTGACTGGAGTGGTCAGAACGGTAGATCTGAGATACACTTGAAGGGATAATTGTACACAACCAGTTTAAAAGCTGGTAAATATTTAAGGGTCAGGGGTTAAATGTCAAAGCCACAGTGCTTGGGCTGAGCTCCATAAAATATCAAGAATGACTCCTAATTAAATGCAGGGTATATTTCACCAAAGGGAAATAAATTTGACAGCTAACAACCAATACTGGATTACCACCTTACAGAGGTTAGGGATCATGCTAGTAATTGTAGGTGGTTTACAGTTTTTAACCCAGTCCTAATCGGGAGGATGATTGCTCACAGTTACAGATTATTGCACTACACAAAGCCTTGTATAACCAAAACACATACATGCCCAGTTCCCCTGGCTCAATTTTTATTTAAAAATAAATGCACTGTAGCTGTCACTGAGCAAATCTGTAAAACAAATGTAGTCAAAAGAGATACTCACTTTTTTCTATGCTGAAAATTATATAATAAATAATGGTCACCTAGTGCTATTGCCAGCAATGAACTTAGGTGAATTAGATTTCCAAACAAGTACAGTGAATTGTAAGCCGAAGAGTCGCAGCTGAAGGCACAGCAGTCCCTTCCCCAGTCATGCGCTAGCTGCTGCACTTGGGTAACACAGTATCTTACGTAAGGTTAGCACACTCAACTGGGCATGTAATTTGGATGTTACTTTGAATGCCCCACCTCAGAGAAAAGGCTGTTTACCTTCAGATGAGATAGCCCTCTGAACACTAAGCAAACAGAGTCATTGTAGTATCTTAATAGCTGTGTTTACATGCAGATCTTGAGATTATTTCTGCATTAGGTGATTTATAGGGCTATATTAAGTAAATCACACTTGGAATGCTGTTCCAGAGGATGAGTCATAAAACGCTGCCATCGCCCCTTTCCCTTTTCCAAAGAGAACTCTAAGAGAATGGGATGGAAAAGGAATCCCTCACTCCCCATCCCAATCTTAATGCTAATCAGAAATCCTCCCGGGTCAGTTAGCCTGGTGGCTGTTTTATGTCCACTGCCATGTAGGTGCCATGCAAAGAAAATTGTCCAAACCCAGAATTTCACAAAGATAAATTTATGTGGAAAAAGAAAATAGCCAAAGCCATTATAGAAAACCCCGTCACCCCTAATACCCAAGCTTCTGCAGGCTGAACTAATTACTGCATAATCTTTACTTGAGGTATTGGTTAAATCAATTAAGTTGTTAGGAGTAATTTCAATAATGCTAGTGTTTGAGAGAACTACATGGCAAACAGGATTCGCCTTAATTAGACTTTTAAATTCAGAGCCCTATCTAAGTCTGGAGCCAAGTACTGTGTTTTGAATCTCTCCGTATTCGCTCAGTTGTAAAGGGAAATTTTTTAATATGTCTGGCTCTGAGTAATTAGTTTGCAAATTTGTAACGTGAGCTGTTGGAGGAGCCGGGTTGGAGAAGGAGGGCAGAGCCTCCTCCCTTTTGGTTTTATTAGCTTTTCCTGTGTCTGGCGACTTCCTGCTAGGACTGAACGTTCCCTTAAGTTCAACTCGTGGGAGGTTTGCGCTGATAGCATGAAATGCCTGCAGACAGGTACCTGTTGCTTACCCTCAAGCACCTTTTGCCCTTAAAGGCAGAAAGAAGTACTGCTTTTCTTTGTCCAGCCCTTCAGAGAGCAAGGTGGCAGTGGAGCCAGGGCCAGCTGAGCTGCTCTCCAAAGCCCCCCTGTTTGCTCCCTGTGAGGCCCTTGTCTCCTTCCTCTCTGAACATGAGATCCTGCGCCGCAGATCCTGTCCAGACCTGTGGGAAAGTGCACAAAGCCCAGCCGTGTGTCCCGGCCTTTCCCACTCACTGGGGAAGGAACTCCCGGCAGGAAGGCTTCATTAGGCTGAAAGAACATCAGCCTTCCCTTTAACTCTTTGGCTTCTGTGCAGTGGGCCCAGAGTGTTCACATTTCACAGGCTGAGCCTCTAGAGTGCTTCTTGCTTGGCTCCCCGTGTTTTCCCAGGAGCCTCCTTCACCAGGCAAGGCTTAATCATGCTACAGTCCTGCCCCCAGAAAATCCAGGGTTTGGGACCAGGACTGGCATGGTGGCTAGCACCTTGAGGAATGCCACTGTTCATCCTGCATGCAAATACCAGATTAGGACTCTAAAAGATCACATTGTATTGGAATCTGAGCCTTAATAAAATGTCATTTGCTCAGGGTGTCTGTTCTCCAAAGACTGCATGTGCCTGGTTTCACAGTAACTTACAATATGTTGTAAAGAAATGGCCACCAAGCCGACCTAGTCTGTCCTTAGCAAAAGACTGTATGCACTCGCCAGCACCCCATGTCCTTCGGTGAATGCCAGAAAATCATCACGACAAAGGCGTATAGTTATAGTAAGCGCGGAACAATCCTAGGCTTTTCCGAGTTTATCTTTTCATCTGCACATGTAGCAAGCCAAAATAGGCTAAATGTCTTTTCCCTGCGGTGCAATATTTCTACACTTTTTAGTGCAATTTAAATTTTATTTTTAAAGTCCTACAGTGACACATTTGAACATGGTGAAAGTTAAACCTGTTGTGAACATAACTGCAAAAGTTACCGGAAATTGAGCAAATGAAATATAAAGACTTCTACTTCCTGTATATGAATTTTTAGCCTTTTCCCAAACTTTCTCTATTGTAAAGTTAAAACAAAGTCTTATCAGTGAGTAACATGGAATAGCAGCTGGACATCATTAAATCCCTCCATCGAAGCTATTCTTCTTCATTACCTTTTTCCTGACAGCTCTTGCTCTGCGCAGAAAATGTAACTTTGTGATAGAGATTTATGTAATTCAGGTGTCCTCCATTTGAAAGAGAACTCGGCTCAGAAGAGTGAAGGCTTTTCAGGACTACACATGCACTGTGCTAGGAAGAAAAGGGAAAACTACCAGCTTCACTGAAGAAGTCCAGGCTATTGCACATTTTGACCCAGTCTCCCTCTTACCAGCTGTCTTCATGGTACCAGCTTTCTGCAAATTGAAATCACTACTTGATTTTGTTGATTTGGGGTGATTTTATCCTAAGGTGTGCATCTGTTCTTTCCAGATGCCTTTCCACGCACACAGCTGGAACCGTCTGGGCCCGTGGGCTGCTGCTGGAGTGCTGCAGGATGCCCTGTACCATGGCCTCTGCAGTCTCCATGTCACAGTCAAGCTCAGCCTAAGACATCAGTGACACACCAAGACCACTGCAGAAGAGACAATCTGGAGGGCTAGCAAGACACCAAGGAATCAAAAAAAAAAAAAAACAGAGGAGAAATAGGACGAATGAAAAACTCCCTGGCCTTTCTCAACCATAACTTGATAGCTTCTACTTCATTGATTTTATTTTATTCCTAAACTACCAAATTAATTCCTTTAAAAGTTACTATTACAAAAAATCTATTACGATGTTATTCATGTTTCTTCACAATTAGCTATTTAAATATTAATACCCCATCCTGCACTTGTTATCTAAATTAGACATATAGAAAAAGGTCTAAGAACTTATAAAGTAATTGAATCACCAGCCTAAAAAGACATTCATTTAGTAATTTAAATGTGTAAGTTTATTATGGTTTGTAGTACCATATCTCCTTTTATTTCAAATTATGTTTACTTGTTTTCTATAAAAGCAACATGAAAATTCACAAATTGGGTATAACCCCATCACACGGTGCTGCTGTCCTCCCAGTGTAGAGTGTGCTTTCCCTGCTGGGAGGTGGAGTGTAGACCCCAGCCTGCATGTGCCTGCCTCAGCACAGCACGTGTACCCACCTCAGCACAGCATGTTCCACCCTGTCCCCAGCCATCTTTGTCCTTTAGCCAGTTTTGATGTCCTGTCTTCAAAGAAAATACCCACGCCAGTCCCCTGTACAGTGACAAGGTCACGTCTGCCATCCAGACCACTTCAGTGCTCAGTCTTGCTAACTGGCCCCCTGACATTCAGTGCTGGTCACGTGCCTGAGAAAGTCCTTTCCTTACCTGCTGCGGTGGTGCACACCTGTAATCCCAGATTCCAGGGAGGCAGAGGTTCACAAATCAGCCCAGCCTGTGCAAGTTAGCAAGACTCGGTCTCAAAATGCACAGTAATAAAAACTAATAGCTCAGGGGGCATCCTTGGGTTCAGTCCCCATATTGCCAAAAGATTTTTCTTTTCTGCATCATGTTTTGGGGTCCAGCACCTCCTGAAGTGAGCATGTCCTCTCTACATTTCCTTTGTCAATTCTGGAAGGAGGAGGGAGGTCCCTTTGCATAAATGTAGAAATGCGCCTGGAGAGGCTAGAAGGCGCTTTCCCAGGACCATACAGAAAGTAAATGGCCAACTCTGTATTTGAACTCAGATATTTCTGGCCAAAACTCTTGTATTCTTAAACAACTTTTAAAATTTGTTTGTTTTAATTTTGCTTTTGAGACAGGATCTTATTATGCAGTGTCTCTGGGTGACCCAGACTGGGCTCAAACTCATAATGGTTCTGCCTCAGTACCCCTAACGTTGGTATGGCAGGCATGCTCCACCTTGCCTGGCCAAAAATGTTTTTTACTAGCCTACTTAGCTCATCCAAGTTCCAGCAGCTACTACGTGGACTCCTGGTCCTACGCCGCTTCAGCACCTTGAGCTGTGTGTGGGTTGTCTCATGAATGCCATCATACACTCCTGTTGGACAGGAGCGACCCCCCCCCCCACCGCTCACCACTTAGAAGAGCCAGAGTCGATACTCAGTGAAAGCTTGTTTAAAAAATATAAAAGTTAAGAACAGGATACATTAGTGCTTAAAACAGTTAAATGACAAATTTTGATTATGTATCAAATTCAAGGCAACTAAAAAACTAACCTCAAGTGGTCAGATGTGTTAAGGCAGAGCCACCATGTGGAATCACGGCCAGATTTAAAAGTCCAAAAGCATTTTTTCCTTTAGTTTCCCTCCTGCCCTTCTTTCTTTCTTTCTTTCTTTCTTTCTTTCTTTCTTTCTTTCTTTCTTTCTTTCTTTCTTCTCTCTTTCAAAGGGAAACAGAAAGCCTATGCTCATTAATAGAGAACCAAATTAAAATATGGCAGACCTCTAGTTGTGCACATGCACTGTAGAAGAACATTCTCCATAGCACTGAAATTCCTGCAAAAGATGTTAAGTTCAAAAGGCCAGGCCAGAATAGTGGGAGTAGGATGGTACCAAAGGAACTGGGTGAGGAGTAGCCTTCTAGTTGTTGCCGATAGCCATGGAGGGGCCCGGCCAGATGAGGTTTCCCAGGTGCTCCGTGAAGACACTTTAGGACATTGTTAATTTTTGAGATTTTAACCATATAAATCCAATGTCTGAATGTTTTAAAAATTAGTTATTGGGGAATCATCACATGTGATACAGTTTAATAAGAGATTACACTGACTCTTTAAGAACAGAGTGATGTTGTGTTCATGTTGGAAGTGTGTTCAACACCAGATGCTCATACTTAAACCAGATCTTCCTGAAGCACTGTAAGTAAAGTGTTTGCTGTGTTTTGTCACTTAATGAAAGAGGGAGTTGCTGGTTCTCCACGTACATGTCACGCACGAGGACAGGACTGGAGCCAGCAGACAGAGGACGCATTGCGGTGATGCTGACTTCTAGCCCTGCACCCCCAGGACCTGGGGCCATTGCTCAGGGAAAGGCAGCGCTGTGGGTCTGGCTTCGCCCTGCCAGATGGAAACTAGGAGCTTAAAATAGTCCCACTTTTTTCTCTAAACATAAGAACATTTTAGATGGAATCGCTCATCGATTTAAATGTTTTTTAACCTTCAGTGGTTCCTTAATGAAGTCTTGTAGAGTATCTTTCCATTTCTTGCTAATTGATGAAATTGATGTCAGCTGGCCTGAGAACATGCCAAGTCTTTTAACCTGTACATTTGTAACTTTCTGTGTTTCCATCTTAACATACTCTCAGTCATTTCTTCTGAAAATTTTTGTAAATTTTAGCCCAGACCTGAGCTCTGCCTTGATAATTAGGTTGCTTTTTTTGCGTAGGTGTCTTCATTAGCTAAGGAGTGAGAATCTGGAGGTTGTTCTAGGATCTGGTGGCATGTACCCGCTGTGACTTTAAGGAAGCCGAAGTTCCAGCTTAGCGACTAGAAACAGAACAAAGCTAACCAAGAGCTTCATAATTTGCTTTGTTTACCTAATGAACAACTTGGGTTCAGTGTTAATTTTTGCCTCCATAAATTATCTTACTCTTGAAAAAATTAAGATTTTTCGCCCCTCTGCCCTTTCATCTGAAAATTATTCTCTAAACAACCTTGATTATGGTTTTAAACTTCATTGGAAGAACAAGGTCATCCAAAAAATGTGTGGGGTGTGAAATTTTGTTTTCTTCACAGTTTGTCATGAGTCTAAACATTTTTCTCTCAAGTAATTTACCATTTAATTACATTGTGTTGTGTTCCCTCAGGAAGGGGAGGAGAAGGGAAAGGAAGAAAAGGCCAAGAAAAAAAAAAAAGGTTTTACAATATATACTACACACAGGATTTAGATTTCACCTTATAAAGTTTTATTACAGTGTCCTCCTCCCCTCCTTGTGCCATGAAATAGTGAATCACTCTCAGAGTCTCTGAGGACAGATGCTGTTCTCGTGTTTTATCCCGACACCTCGGAGATGAGCTTTCCATATGAAGGAAGGGAGGACATTTGATGCGTCCACTGTTATTCTGGGGCCTCCCCTTTTCTGGGAGTCACTGACACATGTAGTTTTGGCAGAAGAGCCCAGCGGGAGGTGACATTTGGCTGATTCCCCTGCTGATTAATGTGCCTGAGGGCCTGTGCCACCCTTTGCCCTCTTCCAGTGTGTCAGCTATAAAAAAAAAAAAAAAAAAAAAAAAGGCTGCTTTCATGCGCTGCACTGCTGAGGGGGCTGGGCACAGGGCCAGCAGCCCTGGCCACTCTCCGCCCTTTGTGTGAGTGACCAGAGGCCAGCCCCGAGGAGCTGACAGTGCTTGCACTCAGTGCCACTCACAATCTTCAGTAGCCGAAGACTTCCTTCCTCATGCACCTGGACATTGTGCTGGGAAATGTGTGATTTGGAAGGTTGCCACCAAGACAGCCCAATAAAGTTCCTGTATACCTCATACCTTTAGGTCTGTGGCAGCGAAACTCCATGCAGAAGAGAAAAAAATGTGGTCCCAGTCATGGGAAAGGCATTCTGAGACAACAAGGCCTCCCTCAGTTGGGTTGCCTGCTTGAGGAGTGTTTGCTCTTGAGCTAACATTCATAGGATGAACTATCTTGAAGCCCAGAAAATGACTCTCTGCTTCACTTCTCCTCTTCCACTTTTTGTCCGAAACATCCAGTCCTTACTGCAAATCTCACAAAGGCAATAGGTAGCTGGGTGGTGAGGGGCTACTAGTGCATCTGCATGTCTTTGAGACAAAAAGTATCCCTTGAACCATAGGGTCCCACAGACAAAATGAACCTCTAAGGAGTTTGCATATTCTGCATGCTAATCTTTGTTTACTACTAGCCAAGTCATGTAAATAATGAAGTTTTCCTTTATTAAATTCCTGAGGACATTTTAAAATTGCTCTATGTTATTTGTTCTGGGACAGATCCACTGTGACCATGAAGAAACTCTTCTTTAGAATAAATTACTACAGAAACACTGGTGCACAGAGATAGCAGTGGGTGGACAGAGATCGCAGGTGCTACAGAGGGACCCTGCTCGGGTGGCCAGTCTGGCTCAAGCCAGGCTGCCCCGGTGGTGCGTTGGAGCGTTTAGTCTGCTCACTGTCCTGACAGATACCTCCAGAAGCTGTTTCAGCTCCAAAAACAAGTACTCCCTGCAAGTCCTAAAGAGCTTCCAGGACTGCATTGAAAAAAAGAATAGAATCTCTTTTTCCAGGTGAATTCTCAGCTGGAACAAAAACCTTCAGTGTTCCTGAGTGACAGGGCATTCCGCTGTGTTTGTTTTTATTTTATTAAGTCATAGTTCCCTAAAAGCTGCCTCTGGGATTCGTAATTCTAACTGATGCATGTTCTTCCTCGGCCCCTAGGTATGCTAAAAACTGGTCATACCTAGATCATGTAGGTAAATCCCATTTAGAGCTCTGTAATTCATGCTTTCCTTTCACCCACTCTGACCGAAGAGCAGTCATTCTGCTGATTCTTCATTGCAGTAAAAAGACAGAGGGTCGGCAGGTTGGTACGGGGCAGAGCCAGTTCAAAGCCTTCTTGCTCATACTCACTGCCCATCACCAAGACAGAAGGGATACAGCTACTGGGCTGTCCCTTGGTCCAGAAGAGGAGGGCTTCAACCTACCAGTCAGGAGGCCACTGTGGCCAGCAGAATGATTTGCAGGGAAGAAAGCTAGTAACTTCTTCTGATTCTATAATAGCAGGCATGCTTTGGAGCCAGTCAGGGAACAGTGTACACGTGGCCTTTTACTGAATAACTCTGCTGAATCATTCTGATTTGGAAACATGAATGCTGTGTCTCTATCAGCAAAGTAAAACCAACAAAATTGGTTTTGAAGAACAGTGGGAAAAATAATGCTTTTGGCAAATACTTTTCTAAGTATGAGTGAATGTAGGTACACATCTTTATATCTTCAAGTACCTGTTGAATTTCATTTCAATCTGAAGGACAGCTTTTAGCATTTCTTTTAGATTTGTCTAGAAGTAATGGACTTCTTTGTTTCTTTTCATCCAGAAATATTTTACTTCTTTTTGAAATTTTATTAGACAGAGAATTGTTGATCAACGTAGGGTTTTTTCCACACTTCAAATGCATCACCCAGTGAACCTCTTGTATGTGATATGTTGCTTCTCTCATGATGGCTTCAAGATTTTTCATTATGAATTTCAGGGTAGTTCTACTTGAGTTTAACCTACTTGTGTGGCAAGCATGTTGGATCTGTAGAGTAACGTCTTTCATCAAATATGGGAGGTTTGCAGCATTGTTTCTTTTAATATTTGTTCTGGCTCTCCTCTCTCTCTCTCTCTCTCTCTGGGATTCCCATGGCAAATACGATGGTCTGCTTGATGCAGCCCTACAGGTCCCTTAGACTCTGCCCATTTTCCTTCATCTTTTCCCCCCCATATTTTCAAGCTCAGTAGTTTCAGTTGTTCTGTGTTCAAATGGGTAGGTTCTTTTACTTGCTCAGATCTACTTTTGAACCCTTCTATTTTTCATTTCCATTATTATACTTTTCAGCTGCAGAATTTTTTTGGTTCCTTTAATAAATTATTGATATTTGTATATTGTTCTCATGCCATTATTCTATAATGGTCAATTATAACCTAGATACTTTAGGTGTTTGATTGTCTTTAAGAGATCTAGTTTACCTAAGTCCTCAAATGTATTTCCTTCAATTAATTTCTATACCTTTGAGTAAACCATACTTTCCTTTTTTCTGTTATTTATTTAATTTATGTCTTATATTCTTATTTTTGTTATTGAAACCTGGACATTTAAGTCCTACAATGTGGTAAATGGAAATCAAGTTCTCTCCTCCTCCAGGATTACTAGTATTTTATTACTGTAGATCATATGAGTGCTGGGTGTCATTCTCATTGAAATCTTGAGGTCTCTCTCTTTTTTTCTGATCATGTGCCTCTCTCTGGTCTGTGCAGTAGTTTTCTAATTCTTTATCACATGTTGTTATGGAATAACCAAAAAGCAGATGTAGTTCTTCTGAATGCTTGAAAACTGCCTCAGCCAGTGGAGGTTGAAGCAGTGGTAGCAAATCCTTTTCTTTTATGAAAACTAACTTGTAAGATTGTTAAGCCAGGATTCTGTCCTAGGACTCTCTTTCAAAACATGTCATGCAGTGACTTAAACCTAATAGGCATTCAATAGATACTTGTTACATTATATGAAACATTCATTGCACAAATTTGTTTTATACACCCTGTATTCTGCAGTGCAGTGATTTTAGGTAGCAGTGTGAAGCGTGTGCACCATCTGGGAATACAGCACAGCACAGCTCGTGCCTTGCAAATGCAAGGGCGTGAGCTTGATTCTGGCAGCAAAGAGGAAGGAGAATATGTACAATATTACATCATTTTTTATAAGAACTCAAAATTTAAAACACAGTTATGTGTTCTGGATAATTAAAAGTACAGTTATTTTAATTTGCATCACTAATTTGCAGTTCCTAATTTACCTTTAAAATATCTATAGAAACTACTTTTTATCATGTATGTTGCATCCCTGCAAATTTTTGTTTAAAATAATTTTAGAAGGCTCCATTTGCATGAGAAGCTTGCTAATATAAATGTTACATATTTAGAAATATGGATTTAATAAGCTCATCACTTAGAAGCGTTCCTCAGTCCTCTTAACACAAATACTCAAACTATGTTCTCAGATTAGACTTGCTATCTTTATTCTAGATAACCTAATGAAGCCAATTTTTCTTCTATTTGCCTGTTTTCCAAACCTGAGGACTTTAAGTATGTTTGGCCTGGTACATATTCATGAATGTAAGAAAATAGGTGTGTTGTAAAGTGAGTAAGTTCCTCCATCTCCTATGAACGGGTTCTCATAAGAGTTAGGGTGGTTTGAAGGACACTATACAAGTCAGATTTTATCAGAAATATTCTCAGCGAGTGCTTTGCTGTAGTACATGTGGAGACACAGGCACTGTGTCCCATGTGCAAGTCTGAGGTAGTGACTGACTCCAGAAGCAGATCTCCTTGTTTGCAAGTGAAGTATTAAGAAGGGGAGGGGCTCTGACCAGCCTGTGCAGTTTCTCTCTTCCTCATTCATCCCTGTACCCTGCTATAACTTCCGGCCCAAGAAAGAGTAACCTAAGGTAAGAACAACCAAATATTTAGTGAGGACTATGGACAAGGACTGTGCTGGTTACTCTGGTGATTAAGTGTAACAGTGCATTCCTTGGCATCCAAGTCCTATCTGGAGGTGGGAAGACAGCAGATGTGCAGACCAGAGTCAAAGCAGGAGACTGTGAAATTGTTGCAGGGTTTGCAGATGTTAAAATAATGGCTCAAATGTAACATACTGAATACTTGAAATGCACTGGGCACTTAACATGCATTATTCCATTTAATCCTCACATCCTGACTGTTAAATTTTATCTGCACTTTAAAAGGAGGCCCTCAGTGTGGAGTGTTTAAGTAGTTTCCAGATGGCTACTTGGGTAGTTCATGTCGGAGCTGGGGTCCAGATCCTGACCTGACACCCACACCCTTGCTGCAAACACTGCTTTCTGAGAGCATCAGGAAGGAGATAAACAGCAGGACTGCCAGGTGCTGGAGAGGCGGGACTTTGGGGATGTTTCCAAAACAGGAATCTGCAGGAATTGCAGCACAGAGGCTTTTGGAGAAGGTGTGGACATTCTTGTGGAATGTGAAGAGTGGGCTGGGGCAAGGGGTGGGCAGAGCTGAAAATCCAAAATCCAGCAGCAGAGGGAAGTGAGAGTGCTGTTGTGAAATGTCCAGAGGTGTGCTTGTTAATCACTGGCCAATAGCCCTGGGGGTGTCATGTCACTCCAGGTAGGTTGCATTTGCTGGGAACAGGACACCAGTCACTCTGACAGGAGAGTGCTGCTCTGGATAGGGAGACCTCTGAGAGGCAAAACCCTTAGGTAATATCAGACCGCAGGAGTCCTGCACTGAAGAGTGTGGCTGAAAGAGGAGAACGTTGCAGAGGCATCTGTGGAGTTGGAGCCTGCGTGAGCCACTGGGTGACGGAAAGGAGAGGTGGAAATGGTGATGTCATGTCGGGACAGAGCGGACGGGAGGAGACATGGCAGCTTTCTTGGGAGGAGCAGTAAGGCTCCGGAGCCCACGTGAGGTCTGGTGGTGCTCGGAACAGTCACGTGGAACTGGTCAGTCAGGCTGTTAGAAGTGGCCATTCTGTTGTGGGAGGGGCAAGAGTGTTAGATTTTGTTTGACTTTCATATTGTGGATGCCTTCAATAAAAATTTTAGATTCTCACCCAAAAGTGCATATATTTATTTGTATATTTTAAAGTAACTTCAGGACACTAATGACTCTGTATGGTCTATGTCTAGACCCTCTCTACCTAGTTTAAAGAGCCCCAGAAAGAAAGATATTTCAGTACATTTAGTGTGTGTATTTATTGAAGAATAGTCTATAAAAAGAGAAGGAAGGGGGGTGCATCCCTTTTGGAATGCTGACATTTAGCCTATAGGAAGAAGGAAGAATCTTTGGTTAATAAGATGACTTAAAAGCCATGAGATCTCCTGACAAAAAGCTGATGATCACCCTTGATTAAAATGATACCGTTGGAACCAGGCTGGTAGCGCAGGCCTACAGTCCCAGCACTGGAAAGGTGAGGCAGGAGGAGCACTGTGGGTTCAAAGCTAGCATGGGCTGCATAACAAATTCAAGGCCAACTCATACTACAAAGCAAGACCCTGTCTCAAAAGCAGCAAACGAAAAGGTGACACCCGTGCTGTGTGAGAGGCTTATGAATCCAGTCACTGCTATTCATTAGTACCATTCCCATTTTCAGAGAGAACTGAAAGGCTGGGTTTTAAACTGAAGATGTGGTGGTGAGAAATAAGAGATAATGAATTTAATTAATTTTATGCCAAAAGATATAGTGGGCATTTTTGTTTACTAATTTCTAATGTGAGGAGGGGGAAAAAAATCAAGCAAATTACTAAGTACCTACTGTGCTATTTTAGATTCTAGAGGACACTTAAATATGAATTAGACAATTTTATATAGATCTTACAAATAATAGTATTTATTTATATAAAAGTTTTGCCCAATATTTTATATACTTCTAGCATCCATACAAAATATTTTTTGATGAATTCTAAATTTTAGAAGTACAAAATGTCACTGAAATTGAGAGGATATTTGCCAAGAAGGAAATTCTATGGAATAAATTATTTAAAACTATTGGGCCTACAAAACAGCTCAGCAGATTAAAGCACCTGCAGGCAGGCCCAGGGGTTTGATCCCCAGGCTTGCTATGTGGGCCCCACCCCAGGGGTGTGCTGAGATGGCAATTGAGACTGGGCGTCGTGGCGTGGACCTGTAATCCCAGCTCATGGGAGGCTATGAATACGTTGATCACTACGAGTCTGATCTAGTAGTGAGACCCTGAACGCCCTGTAGACCCTTCCCTAACATACAAAAAAGTAAATAAAACTATTGTATTTTACCATGGTACAACAATAATGAAAACCTGTTTCTTTTTTCTCTCAGACTTTCCTTTATCAGGGAAATATCTATATGGTAATAAAACAATGTTTTTCACATTTTACATGATTTTATTGTAGATCACTTTTAAAATTAATAGTATTTAAATTTTTTCTTTACTGAAATAAAAATAGATTGTTCCAGTCTAATGTAAGCAAAATTAAGCAGGGGTGGCTGAGTACATTGCTCAGTAAAGCCTTACAAGAGAAAAAAACAAGAAAGGAAAGGTTTTTTAACAATGTAAATGAAAAGGCAGGAATGGTGGCACATGCTTGTAATCTCAGCACTTGAGAGGCTGAGGCAGGAGGATCACTGCGAGTTTGAGGCCAGCTTGGGCTACATAGTGAGTTCAAGGCCAGCCTGTACTACAAAGTGAGACCCTGTCTCAAAAAGCCCCCCC
>NW_004524599.1:17365842-17378480 GCF_000260255.1 Octodon degus
ATGTTAATAAACTTCAAACATGCTTCTATATTGGGTTGATTAAAGACTTGAACATAACTGATAAATTCCTCTCTCATCCCTTCTCTTCAATTAAAACATTATCAAATAATTTTCTGTGTAAGTATTTTTCTAGAAGCACCTCATGATTCCATGTTTTACTTCCATGATTTGTTTCTGCTCCTTGAATTGTGAAATTTGTCCTGGTGAGGCACTTTTATGTCCCCCCTTTTCATCTTAGGAAACTCACTTCCTGTGAAACTAGTCAGAGCGCTGTCAAGACTGCCTGCCTCGTGACCTGAACCTTACCCCAGCGCTTCTCAGAGTGATGAGCTTCTTAATGCGCTGAAGCTCAGCCAAGAAATCGCGCCTTTCGCGATCGATTGAGGGCTTTGAATTTCCAAATGCACTCACATAAAAAGAGTGCACAGTGTTGGCTTTTTACACGGAGCAAATGTGAGTCGGGACAGAAAGCTTGCTTTCCACTGTCCCTCAGCTCAGCGATGTGTGGCACCATTTCATTATGCAGAGCTCAGTGAACAAGAAGGCAGTTGTCACAGCCGTCTGTTTCCTGGTAGTTTACACACCAGAAACTGAAATCTGAGAAAGGCACTTGAAGGAAAACAAAGAGCTTTACAGTATTTTTTTTTTCTTCTTTTCAGGAAAACACACAGAAGCTAATTTTAGCTTCTTGATCAAATTGACCCAGGCTTTAACCCTGGCAAACGTTACCACAACACACTTCCAATAGACAATAGTTTGCATACCAGCATCACACTGGAAACAGATGTGCATGCAGAATTGGCCTCTTTCCCCCTCCAAACACTGAGCCTGCCACTGTAGGGAAAACTGAAACGTGGTCCTTCCTAATTGGGGAGCATACAGGTCTTCTTTCAAATTTCAGACTATAGTTTCCATAACTTCTTTAAAAATTTATTATGTCACAGTTATGTTTTGACCAGAGTTTCAAAATACCATTCACTAGAGAAACATCTCTTGGCTTCAGCATGATTTTTATCCTGGGGGAGAAAAGAAAGAAAGAAATTGTTAGCAGCTGCACTATTCATGAGTGATGGTTACACAGTTTATATATTAAAACTTTTGGAATGTGAACAATTATGTCCTTTACTTTCTCACCAAGTCTCCTATAGTTTATGCACACTGTGTTTTTATTACCAAAGAAATGTCAGTCTCCTCCTCTCATCCCTGTCCCCCTGGCCTGGCAGGGCTCACTCTCCAACATCGTCACAGCCACTGGCCCTCAGCCACTGGCCACCCGTGGTGGTGCCACACAGCGCAGGAGGCTCCAGAGTAGAGGAGCCAGAGCCTTTTCTGTTTGGTATTTAGTGGCGGCTGTTTGTAAAACCTGAGTACCTGTAACTTCTGGCATGCCTCGAGTAGCGCAAAGGAGTGTTTCCATCCATCTGCTGGACTACTTGCTTCTGTCCCAGCAGCCTGCACTGTGAGGCAGCTGGAGTTGTGACTGTATGTCCATGCAGAGTCTGGGCATGGAAGACGGAGTGAGGGCCTTCTCGTAAACACTTCCACGACTTTTCTAAAAATCCTGCTTGTAACTTCCTGAAGTCAAAAGGGAGTTAAGGGCAGACGGATCTGAGCTTAAAACCCAGGCCAGGTGTATAGAACCATGAACAGAGGTCTTTGTGTCTACAACACAAAGACTCGAAGACAGACAGGTGGAGAAATCTTAATCAATAATTCATACTTGGAAGAAGATAGGAGACTACGTGATATTTTTTTAAAGTTCCAGGCTTACCATTACAGAGTATTATGTAAATTATAGTGCTTAGCAGAATACAATGAAGTGAACTTATTTTTCAATGCATGAATGAGTTTTCCTTCCTTATAAAATATTCTTCTCTCCCCGAAAATAATCAACATTGCTTATCCTCTAAGTGAATTGTTTATATTGAAACTTAAAGAGAATTTTAGGATTGTAGTCAAAATTGTAATACATTTGAATAGAATTGCACTAAATAAATATATCTTGGACTGTTGTAGCAATCAGTAAGTGTACATTAAATACAAAAAATATTCCAAATTTTACAAGATACATAGTAATCATTGGTCAGATACACCAACATTGTTTTTTTTTTCTTTTTGCAAGTTAAAGTCCAATAACTACATTTGGATTTTGTGAAGGGAATTTAAACTATTCTCATGAAATTCTTGTTTTACTGCCAAAGGGCGAAAATTCTCATTAGATTTTGATTGTGAAATCCAGTGCTTTTTTTGTGCATATATTTTATTACCAAGGACTGAATCCACATTTTACTCTTTCATAATAAAGTTTATGTTTCTTCTTTCAGTAATATGTGAACAGCATATAAGTACCCTAAGTGCCCTCTTCCATTTACAATTTATATTAAGTATATTTTCAAGATATTAAATGTGATTGTTTCTGAGTCGAAAATAAAGTTTATAAACTGTAATAACTGATTAGGAAATATGCGCTAGTTAAAATGGTTGTTTTATCAAAGTTTTTTATATTTGAATCATTTTTGTGATGTGTACTTACTGTTATGCAGATTATTAAAGTAAATATTTAAAATGATATTAATATCTACTTATGGGAAGTTTCTAACTTGTATCATGTTCTTTTATTGTCTTTAATGTCTTCATTGCCACAAAGAAGCAATGAGGTTGGGATTACCCTGACAGTGGCCACCTGTCATAGTCTGTCTATGAGGAGCAGCCCAAAGTACAAGTTCCTAAGTGGGTACAAGGAGGAGCCCTCTTTCATGTGACCTTGAGATGATGAGTTACAGCCAGATATTTTTCACATAAAATAATGACACCTATTCAGTCTAGATCCATCTTGTGCTTATAACAATGTAGGAAACACCAGGCCAGCAAGATAGCTCACCAATCTAAAGCACTTGCTTAGGCAAGCTTAGGCAAAGCGTGAGGACCACAGTTCAGTCCCCAGCACCACATGCTGCACCAGCCCCACCAGTTGAGCCACAAAAAAAAAAAAGGAAAACGAAAAAAAAAAAGAAAAGAAAAAATATAGTAAACACCAAATTGCAGGGCACAGCTGTCACTGTAATAACTGTTCCTCATGGTAGCCCTATAAGCTGAGTGCTGTTATTCCTAGCTTGAAGAATAGACAGACAGGAAGGAGTGACTTACTCAAACACACATAAGTGATGAACAGTGGTTCTGCATTTAGATCTTGTGTACAAGGTGCGGTCAAAATACACAGTGAGTATATAAATTTTAAGACATTTTTTAGAGTAAAAGTCACATTGCGGTCAGTCCCCCTCAGTATACTACCACTTGTTTTCAACACACTAATCCCATCATTTCTTGCCACTTTCCAAAGCAGTTCTGGAAATCCTCCTTCCTGAATGTCTTTACATGTGGTGAATAAACACTCAGTGGGTACTGTTGCCGAGCGCAATCCAACGAAAAGGCAGCCTTGGGAAAACATCACCGTGGGTCCCCATCCACGGTGTTCACTGCATCTGGCACCACACGACCTCTGGCTTTTCTGAAAGTCACGCTAACCATGAAAGAGAAACATTTTGAATCGGCCAAGGAGATTGACGTGACCACAACAGAGCAAAGGACTTGTAGACTGCTTCAGAAAGCGCCAAAAGCACATCAGAAGGCTGGCTAGAGCGAGGGAGAGTATTCTGAGGATGATAACAATAATATATTTTTTTACCATGACACATTTTTTAAACTTAAGCATCCAGGGACCAGTAGATGGCTCAGTAGAATAAGCGCTTGCCTGGCAAACGCAAGGGCGTGAGTTCAATCCCTGATTCTGGGAAAAAAAAAAAAAAAAATTACTTGTCTGTAATTCCAGCAGTCAGGAGGCTGAGGCAAGAGGATCACCAAGAGTTCAAGGCCAGCCTGGGATACATAAATGAGTTCAAGGCTTGCCACACTACATAGTGAGACCCTGTCTCAAAGAGAAAAAGAAAAAATAGGTACTCTCTACTTCCTCTTATAGCTATAATCCATGTGCACTTGAAATACACATATCAAAAGCACTCAGTCTGATGGCTTTTGATAATGAAGCTACCAGTATAATTAACACCCAAGACATGAAGCATAGAAATGTACCCCCTGCCCCAGCAAGTCGATTCTCCTTCCTCAGAGGGGAATGCTTTCTGATTTCTGTAGATTGGTTTTGCCTATTAGATTTTTTGTGAATGGAATCATGCAGTGTATTTTACTTAACATAATGCTTTCAAGATTCAGTCATGATTTTGTTCAGATCAGCAGTTTGGTTCTTTTCTGTTTTAATAAATAGCCCACTTAAGGATTTAAAAAAATAAAAATAAACTTAAGCATCCACCATATTTTATCATACTCTGTGTGTGTGTGTGTGTGTGTGTGTGTGTGTGTGTGTGTGTGTGTGTATACCTATGTGATATATCTGTGGATATATATGTGTGTTTACATGCATGCATGTATTTATACTGGTACTTTTATCCCAGTTAGTCAGTATTTCTTTTCCTACTTGCTCAAGGGAGAAAACTTTTTTAGAGAAAACCTAACTTTCATTTGTTAGAACAGTCTGACATTGCTGCTCTGTTAAAAAAAAAAACAAAAAAAAAACTTGTCATAGTGAATGCATTGTAATTTACCCAGTGAAGCTGCCCAGAAGTGTAGGAAATCTAGGAGACGTATATTTTGTTTTAATATTAACCCCATTGTCATTTATACTGCAGTATACACTGTATCTATACTGCATGTAGACTAGGTGGTGCATTTACACTGGTCAGGCGTCTGTATTTGCTCTGGCTTTCAGCTAGAGGGGTGACTGTGAGGTGTACTTTAAGGCTAATTCTGTATTTCAGAAAACAGAATAGTAGATTCACCCTTCCTACCCTTTTAACAATTCTAAATTTTTTTATTCTTTTGCATTTCTTCTTTAAAAGAAAAAAATGAAAGAGAGAGAAATAGTAGGTCCTTGTATTCTAAGCTCTTTACAACATAGCAGCTACCAAGCAGGAATTGCCTTTTTCCCAGAAGCATGCTTTTCGCTCCCTTTGATGCATGGAGAGCCAGGGCGAACAGCCTTCGGGTCACAGGCTCCCACTAAGCCAGGGTACCACTGTCCCAGAGTTATCAGGAGCTGTTTGCCCTCACGAGGACAGAAGGAATTAAATTGTTTGTTCTGGTACAGAGTAAATGGCCTACTGAGAACTTGTTTGCACTTTTATATGTTTTTATGGTTAATGTTTTCAGTGACCCATGTTATAAAGTAAACCATAACTACTTCTGTAAGCATGTTACAGTAGTAAAGCCAAACTGTATATTCCTAGATATTTATATCATTTCACTCAAACTCTCGGAGCAAAACTTAAATAAAAAAAAAAAGACTTCTTCCCAAACATTTCAGTTAGAAACTCAATTTCAGATCCTTGGCAGTCTTATGTATAGGTTTTCTTACATGATTGTTGAATAACATGTTATTATACGTGGGGGAAGAATAGTTCTTTTGTTGGCTGCATTACATTTTGTGGTGAAATTGGAGAAAACAAATCATTAAGGAAGTCTATTTTGGTTCAAGACATTACACACTTATGACGAGTCTGTTTTTTAACCTTGCCAAGTTAAAAGAAAATGCAGACCCATTTGTATTAGAACAGGAAAGCATGTTCTAGATTGCAATCTATCAGTAGCATCGTGTGTGTGTGTGTGCACGTGCACATGTGTGTGTGTGCGTGTGTGTGTAAGGACACAGTTCATTAAATACATGCATAAATAATCATGATATTTTCTTGGATGTGCCACTGCTAATTTACTAGTGACTAATTTTCTAGACACTGGATTAGAAGAAAGGAAAATGTGTTCTTGATGAAATGTTAAACTCTGATAACCCCTCCCAGACCTGGCTTCCTCTAGCTGTTTCCCCAGTTTTCCAAAACTCTATTACCACCTCTCCACTAAAACTCTTGTCAAAGCTATGGCTTATGGTCAACAGACAAAAAGACAAACTTCTAGAACCTAAAAAAAATCAGGTCTCTGTGTTTATTGAACTTTCGAACAGAGAGAAAGAGGTGAAAAGAAATAATGCCAAACTTTGGTTGGTTGGGAGAATTCAACAAAGACTGAAAGAAGGGAACTTACGTGATCTTTCATTAATTAAAATGAGAACATATTACCTTTGTATAAAAGATATAAAATGTAGAAACCATTTTATATAGTAAACTTATGTGCAATATGTTCTAAATTATCAACAGCAGTCTACTGTATTACCTCTCTTGGAAATACTTGTATTTTAGAAGAGTGTGCTAGCATTGTGTCTTCAGGTAGTGCTTTGTGGGGTCACCAAGGCATGACCATCAGGAAACACCTGAGCTTTGGAATGAGACAAAACTGGGATCCAGGAGTTATAGTTCTGTTCTTGTTTGATTTTATTTAAGATGAATAAATGAGCTCTCAGAACCTCAGCTTTCTTATTTATAAGTCATGAAAGTACCACTTTCCTGAAACCGTGCCCAGGCGAAGGGAGACAGTTCTAGCTGCTTACACACAGAGCTTCCGCCAGTGCTGGCCAGCGTGTTGCTGAGCTCATAGCTGCCCCTCGTCAGTGCTCAGCGAATGAGTGACTATGCGGCGCTTGTCCTCTGGCTTCGCTTCCTTGCCCTGCCCCGCTGGCTGGATGAGGCCCGGAGCACGGCTGCCCGCCCTCCTCCTCAGCTTTCTGGCCGGTCAGGCACAGAGCACCAATATTTATCTGTTTCTTCTCTTTCTTTTGGGTGGGGTTTTGTTTTGTCTTGTGTGTGCTGGGGGCTCAGCCCGGTGCCTTGATGCATGTTGAGCAAGCTCTCTGCCACAGGGCTGCATCCACAGCTGTTTCTTCAGGCAAGCCAGCATGGAGTAGAAGACGTGTGAAATGTATTTTGGTGTCATGAAAACAGACTTTTTTCCCCCGAAAACAGACTTTTTTCATTTGGTAATTTTTATCAGTGTGAGTTTTTTTTTGTGGAAGAAATCTGAAGAAGGAAAAAAAAAAGACTTGACATCGTTGTGAAGTGTACAACAGGCAACAGGCAGTCCAAACCAACTAAGCTCGGCACAGCCAGCTGCTCGCAGAACACACCTGTGCTTTGCCCTGCTGAGGTTCTCTTTTGTATGAAGGAAAGGAAGACGGGGCGAGGGGAGTTTTCATCCTTTAACTTGTGTGATGGCAGTGGTTTTGTTTGTTAAAATCTCACCTGAAGAACAACCTTACTGATTCAGATTAATAAAAGATGTTTAAAAATCTGTGGCTGATCACAAGGAAGAAAAACAAGCAAATTTTTTTAAATTTTTCTTCTGCTTTCTCAAGAAATGTATTATTTCATGATCTCAAGTAAAATATTTCCTTTTAAATGCTAAGTTTGGGACTATAAGCAGCCTTTGTGAATTTGGCTGCAGAACTAAGGGCACCATTCCTGCTCTCATTCTTTTTTTCCAGAAGTAAATGAGTTATCTAATGTTTACTTTGTGAAAATATCATGTACTCTATATGTTTGCAATAATAACTTTTCTTTATAGGGCTGACTGATACTCTAGGCTTGATTTAGGTGATTTGCTGATTTTTTTTTTTTACTATAGATGAATTGTCATTTTATGACACACAATCTACACATAGGAAAAAAAATACTTTAAGTGGCCTGAAGTTTTCACGATATGAAGAAGCTCCAGCTCTCTATGTGAAAGAAATATATAATGTTCATTGAAGCTTTAGACCACAGCAGAATTCTTCATGATACAGATAATTTATTGCTCTTTTATATTGTCTTACATTATTTAAGCTTTCATGATACCCAAGTATGTTTAAACTGCTCTTTTGCTACAAACAGAAAATAGAGCTTGGCTGGTCACTGAGTGTTCCCAAAGCAGTTGCACTCTTTTCCTCTGAGGACCCGTAAGCCCTCCTGGCTGTGGTCCTGCCTGTGGGTGCTGGTTCCTGCGAGGGAGCAGTCCCTGCCCTCCCTGCAGATGGCCTCGAGCTCAAAGAGAGAACCACCCCATCCTTTGCTGGGAACCATGGTGGATTTATTCAGGCTTTTCAGCTACAACTGACATTGCGATGGACCTCTCAGTTGTTGTCACTCTCAGTTTTTCTTATGATCATGTCAGAATCCACTGAAGTGAAAACTGGAAACAAAAAGAATGAGCAGGCTCCAGATTTTCTTAGGCCACCAAGCCTCATTCTGATGATACATCACAGCAGATTTTCAAGGTTGACTCATAAGAAGTAATAAGGTTTTGTAATTTGGTTTTATATTTCTTCATGAAACCGAATATCACTGTCTGTGTTAAAGAAGGCATGAAATGTATGCTGTGTTCACCCCTTTCCAATGATGAAACAATTGAATGAGCAGTTGTGCGTTTAGTTGACTTGTGCTAAGAAAAACCCAGAGCGGTTTTGTTTTAAAGAGCACCAGTGAGGAGAGGCTTGGTGAGCGCAGGAGAGCAGGGGACTGCTCTCTCCCCGGGCAGAGCTCAGGTGTCTCGGGGATCTCGCAGTCCTTGGAAAGATGCTCTCTTGAAACCTCTGGCGTGCACTCGGCTTCTCAGCCCTGCGTTGTTAGCTGTCTAGAACTAAGTGCTCCCCAGGCTCCTCTTTGGGGGGTTGTGATTCTCTCCATCTCCAGGGAGAGACATCATTTTTAGATTTAAAAAGGAAGCCTAAAATGTTCCTTCTTCATCAGATGAAGATAAGCATGGCTCAGGAATAGTTTTTTCCAAAATAACATCCCTCTGACTACTGAGCTCTGGGTTTCTTTTCTGAACCTGAAGCTTTTAGGAAGAAAGAGCTTTTCCTTCCCAGGATTCTTGGAAACATTGATTCTTAATAGCTCACTTTAGAAGCACATTGTTGGAGAGAGTTATCAAAAAGATAAAGCCAAGAAAGCTCTAGCAAAAATAAAGTTACATTCCCAGTGTGCAAAACAAATTAAAAAGTAGAGTTGGCCCCTTCCCAGTGAGTATGAGGATTAAATTAACAGATCCCAAACCCCACAACAACTGCAAGTTCCTCAGCCCTGGCTTGTGGATTCTGGCGTCATGCTGGGGGTTCGGACCAGGGCCTACTTGTCCTCTGTCCTTATACCTCTGACCCGCTGTGTCCTGCTCTTTCTCCTCTAGCCCCATACTCTCCCTCCTCCTCTCTCTCCTTTTGCTTCTTTCCTCTGTCCTTTCTTGTTTTTCTCACTCATCCCTTCCTGAATTTCCTGGAAGATTCTGCAGCAGCCAACATTGAGAGCCTCTGTTTTCTCTATTTTTCTAAATCTACCTTTACCTCCAGAAAATCTGGAGCCATTATAATTGTCTGGTTCTGATTTGTTGACTCAAATCCCTCTGTGTCCTTTTCACATCTGTCACCAGGAGCCTGGGGCATTTCCCTTCCTCCCTCTCTCTGGCTCACTAACTGCTTCTTCCTTGCACAGGGTCCTCAGCTAAAATTTACCTCCATGTGCTCTGCTCCAGCCCACTTTTTATACCATCTGAACTGAAGTCCTCCTCCACTGTGCTTCTGTAGCATCACAAGGGGATCTGTAGCTAGCATTTGTCAACCGTAACTGTAATCATCTTTCACCACCTGACTGTGATTTCCACCACAGTAGGACTCTACCTGGAGTAAAGCAGTTACCCAGGAAACCTTAGTTGAATGACACAGCAACTATGGAAGCAAATCAGTTTAAAAGTCATCTCTTCATTTCCAGTGGGGTCAGGTTAGATTTCCAGACAGAGTTCCATGCACTAATCCCTACTTCTGTGGGCTTCCCGTTGTACGCGAAGCAGAGCAGATAGCAGAAGGAGACTAGTAACCTAGTATGTTGGTGTCATTATACACCATGACAGCGCCATGTCCTCTGACAAGAGGCCAAGCCATATTTGCATCCTCCAGCGATGCCTGTGGGTATTCTGAATGCCCATTGTCACAGAAAGCAGGACCCCTCTTTCAGTGGATCCACCAAACGCACTGTGAAGTCTTCCATTAAAAATTGTTTATAGACAATCAAGTTACTTTTAGTTATTATGCAAGTAAAATTTTATATGCTAAAGATAAATTTAAATAAAGAACTTACTTTAAAAGCACTGCTTATTCCTTTTATTTTCTTAAGGTGTTTTTAATCACTCTGTGAGAGTATTATAGAGACTTTTGAAGCATATAAATAAATCTTAGCTGGCAATTATTCGCATGGCCTGTGTGTGATTAGGTCTATTCATAGCAATTCAAACTTGATAAAGACCTCAAAGCTGTATAATTACATGATTTCCATGAAAGAGGACACATTTATTTTTGATGAGGGTAAAAAAAAAAATTATGTATTCCATCATTTGAACAAATCAGAGCAAAATGAATTTACCTGGCATGGCATTGTCTTTGCAGTCAGAGCAAATCAAGACATGGAAAAGATTTTTAAATCTGTCATCTTGTGAACTCGTCAGCATGATTCTATTTCATGTTGTCAGGATCTTCCCCAAATCATCACGAATCATTCCATAGAATAGAGGAGGGGGGAAGGGAAGGGAGGGGAGGGAAGGGGAGAGGAGGAACTTGTAAGCAGGAGGCGAGTGCAGTTAGCAATGAAATACCAAAAGCCGCACTTGTCTGCTTGTGCCAGTGGTACCAGGGTGAGGTAGATGCCTCCTGTCATCACGGAAGATGCCCTAACTGCCACAGAGATACAGCTTCAGTTTCAGGATTTTTCTTTGTAAAAACTAAACATGCTTAACCTAGATCATTAAATGGTACCGTAGTGGAATTATCACCATGCTGCAGTGATCACCTAATTGTCTCGTCGCCACTCATGCCACCTGCCCTATTTGGCTGAAGAGACCCTCCCGGTTGCCCCCACCCCTTCTCCATCCACCTTCTCTGTTGCCTGCTCAGGCTCTTCAGGTCTCTCTTGCCCACCCTGCTTCACCCTCCAGAAAGTGCTCCTTTGCCCCTCCATCCCCTGTCCCCCAAGATATATCTCTCCCTGCACAGTGCTATGCCAGAGGAGCACTCCAGGACAGCATGCAGGACACACCCAGACAGGCAAGTACAAGCAGCTCCCTCTCCTCTACGATGCAGGGCTGTGGTGTACACATTTCCCCACCAGCCCCTGGCCCAGGGTCGGGCATGCCATCCTCAGACTTCAGTTACATAAGTGAAACACTACCAAGTACATTTAAAAATTAACATAACTGATTTGAAACCTCTGGGACCCCTTGTAAACTTCTACTTACGCTTTGATGTTTGAACTAGGACTGTGACTATGATATGTATTTGGGGTGCTCTGTGTCCCACGCTCTGTGTCACAGGTGCCTGCTCACCCTCATGCTGTGTTGCCCCAGGGAGTATCAGCTGTCCCTGAGCAGTTTCTTTGGCACTTTTCTCTCATTGCCTGGAAGGAGAAAAGACCTTTTCCAGGATCATGATCTCGCTATTCTTAGGATTCCAGAATTCTTTCACTAGTCCTCTTCTTCATCACTAGTTCTTTAATTTATACACTTGGTTGGCTGGTTCCTGTTACTTGGCCTACAAATCTGTCCTATGTCATCTCCTTTGAGTAATTTATAACCTCTATAAAATGCCACATAGAAGCACTTTTTTACATTTTTGAGTAATGGCGAGAAAGAATTGCCCTGGGAATCAAAAATCCAGTGAGTCATAGATTATTTTGCTATTTATGACCAGAGAGCAGTCATTGACAATATTTGGCAATTTTACAGCTATGAACCTAGGCTATTGTGCTTTAGAATGTAATTTATTAAGCAAATAAAACTGGTACTGGTAATGGGTCAGCACATGCGCTCCAGGCCAGTACAGCTGTAGAAGTTTCATAGTAGCTGCACACATCTCGGGATGTGTGGACACTAATATCTTACGCTTACTTCATGGTTTTATTTATTCAGTTGCCTTTATATTCTTGATTGGATTCTAACCAACCATTTCAGTTTAAGAAGCCACTGACTTTGAGTAATAAGGGAGGAACTGAGAGAAAATAAAATGAATTCATGTAAAAAAAAAAAAAAAAGCCTAAGTCCTTTTGTTAGGTACAACCTTTAGTGCATACAAGCTATAAAGCAACGCCAGATGGGTTCATGGAAAATACTGATGTATAGGCATCTTTAAGAAAGAGAATGACAAAGACCTAAAACTCCATTAATGCATTTGATGGAGAGATATTAGTGTAGATACAGAGAGAAGTGTGTCTCTGTGTACGTGTGTGTGTGTAAGCATACATAGAACACCCATATGTGTGTGCAAACATGCTTGAGTGAGAAAACCCTGGATTTTCTTTTGGAATTATTCATTTATCTCACTAATAACTTGTTATGTCATCTTCAGTTTAATAGTTGGTGGGATTCCAACCTCCCTTGCCTTTTAATAGACTTGGGAAAGAGAAAAATCTTGAAATTCTTGAAGCAAAGTTAATGTTTTTCTAAGAAGTAACACTGGGTGACATTTTTTAAAAACTAGAATCATGCCTTCTTTGGGATAATTATTGTATAACTCTGGTGTGATAAATACAGTGGATGCTTATTTTTATTAATTTTTTACAATAAAAGACATTGCCATGGGCTGGAGAGATGGCTCAGTGGTCTAAGGCACCTACTTAGAACAAGCTTGGCAAAGCATCAGGGACCGCGGTTCAATCCCCCAGCACCAC
>NW_004524599.1:17378610-17386010 GCF_000260255.1 Octodon degus
AAAAAAAGACATTGCCATATTAATAAAAGACATTGCCTCAGAGTATACCCACCCATGCCAAGCACATCCTTTCATCACTCTTGCCACTGTCGGAAGAGTTCTGAAAGTGTGCTGTGGTCTCCCCCGCACTGCCATGCTGCCCCATTCCAAACCAACTCAGCGTGTTTACCTCGGTGGTCATTGGACTGAGAGACAGGCAGACAGAGGTCGCGTGGAGCCAGAGTTCCTGCACAAGGTGGAGAGGGACAGCTGAAATGGTTGCTTTGTTTTGTTTTGGGGGACCGCGGATTGAATTCAGGCCCTTGTGCTTGCCAGGGAAGCGCTTATTCTACGGAGCTATCTCCCTAGCTCCTGAAATGTTTTTACTTGACAGAAATTGTGGTAACCTTTTGATCAACGAGTCATAACATAAAAAATATGGTGAGTGTTCACATTTTCAAAATTTGTTAAAGGACACATTGCCATCAACCCTTCTTCACTTGCAACATTCATCACATTTCTCCATCACCCCTTGTATGTCTAACAACATCTAGGATTAAAGTTATGTTTTCTGTTTAGAATAAAATTCCGTTTAGCTACAGAGAGAAGTGTGTCTCTGTGTATGTGTGTGTGTGTAAGCATACACAGAAAACCCTTATGTGAGTGCAAACATGCTTGAGTGAGAAAAGGCTCTAAGCCGTATCTCCCAATACTGATCAATCAGCAAATCCTGATAATGTTCCTTCCTTTGTAAATAAGTTCTGTATGTTCCAGCTGTACAATCTGCAGGCTGTTAATTCAGCCTCAGTATCCATATTATTTCAGGTCTCTGTGTAGAAGAGTGAGACCTCAGTATGTCTCATAGAAGAGACAAAATTAAAGTAAGGTCAGGAGATGAAAGTAGTTATGTGACCTTCAGGGCCACCCTTGGACTTGGCCAGCCCTCACCCAGGCCCCCACTCTCACTTCACACAGTTGTAATTCTCACCTCCCTGATTAAGGGGGGAAGGCAATACGCACCATGCATTTTTAAACTGATACATAAAAATTGTAAATATTGTGGAGTGCTATTATTCCAATACATTGCCTGTATTTTATCAGCTGTGTGTGCAGCTCCTATCATAGGATTGAGCAGCAGGAATTGCTGGAGTGAAGAACAAGTTGCTGCCCTGCTGGCTGTTCTGATCCTCCTTCTCAGGACAACTGAGGGTGCTTAGCTGGAAGATGGCAGCACTCTTAGCTTCTCCTTGTTAATCTCTAGCTCTTTGTATAGTGTAAAAGCAGAGCGTGTGCAGTATCTTCTGTGAGGTGTCTTCTTAATGCTGTCCTTTCATGAGCAGTTCTTACTATTTCCTTCTTTGTAGAAATGGTCTCTGCCATCTTTAAGACTCTTCTTTTCTCCTCAAGGTTAGGATATTCTGTTTCTTTCAGAAGCTGTTTAGCCTTAGTCTGCATCTCTGATTCGCTTCTGATTAACTTCAAGTACTGTGAGGTGGGGGGGGGGCTTCATTCCTTGCTGCAAGCACTTTTCCAGTTACCCTGGAACCTGACCCAAAGCGCTTTCCTTTCCCCACTGACCTGCAGTGGCACTTCTTCCAGAGACTAGAGGAACAGATGCATTTTTAAGATTTCTCTTTAATCTGCGAATTCTTCTGTTACATTCTGAGGAGTTCATGCTATCATTATTGCCACAGTAGAGGTGAAAATAGACATAGTACCTGTCCCTACGGGTGTGTAATCCATGGCCTACCCTTTGACCCAGATTGGAGCAGAGAATTGATCGTGGAGGGGACGAAAATTCAGTAACTGGAAGCATGAGACCTCAGTTGGGACTTTCCACCTCTAATTTCTTCTTGGAGATTTTAAAAATAAATGTGACCAAAATAAAATAATTGGAATACTGAAAATGCTTTTGCAAAGTGCTCCAACCTCTCCTGAAATACCTCTTATTTAGATTTGTTGGTCTAAAAGAAGACAAATGAGCAGATTATATGATCTGGATAGAATATATCACTACTTCGCAAAGCTGGGGTGGTTGAACAATGAGTGTTCTCTGTCCTAACCTTGGTACTGTGCCTATGCACTGAACAGTGGCTGCCGCGAAATTGAAAGAACAGCTGCTATCTGTTCATTGACTCTTAGTTTGAAGGGTAACTAACCAGTGCTTAAATCAATCCCAGTGCAATGGGTATCAGTGTGGAAATTTCAGTAGAACTTCTTTTTTGTCATTAAATGCAGGAATCCTAAATTCTAACCTACACAAAATTAATCCAATCTCTACCAATGATAAATGTTAATGCTGTACTAATATCTGAAGACCATAGGGCCAAATAATAAAATAGGTAGATTTGGAAGGAATGTTTTCAATGCTCTCATTTGTTCAGTTACAAAAAGGACCTACTAGATGCAGGTCTTAGTGAAAAGCTCTGTGTGTGTGTACACACACGTGTGCATGTGTCCTTCTGCACAAGGTCTCTTTGACAATGGAAAGAGCACCTGTGCACAAATTCATCCTCTCTCTCACATGAATTACATGGTCAACAGGAACCCTAAACTAAGTTCAGAACAGTTCTCTGTTTACAAGAAATGTTAGCAGTATCCAGAAATGTAAGTAACCTTTGGTAAGCAAATTCTACTAACTCTTACTTGAGTGATAATAACCCTTTCAAGCTCATGAGTTGATCTGTGAGTGGCTGACTCCTTCTGGAGCAAAGTTGGTCACCTTGGGCTGCAGTTATACATAGCCGCATTTTACATAAAGGAAGCTGCATGATCAACGAGCCCAAAGTCGGCAATGACTTCATCACCTTCTACTGGAGTTTCTCCAACAGTTTTTTCCTCAGCACCAGGTTTACATTCTTATGTTGTAGAGGATCTCAGAGCACTTTTGTTCATATGGATTATTACATCTGTGAACCATATTACCAAGTAAAAGTGACAAGAGTTACTTTTCAATGCTTTTAAATATAACATGGTAATGAAAGAACATATTTGTATTAAAATAACAGTATTTTCCCAAATAAAAAAGTCAGAAGAGTGACATTGTTTCACAGTCTTGGAAATCTCCTGAATTTCTGGATCAGTAGAAGACAGCTGGATTCTCTTACCTGCTTTACCAGTCTTCTGCGAGGATAAGAGAGTGAGAACCATGAGGGGCAAAGCCCTCATGCTCCTTGCACATACTTTTGCCCTTTGGGGCTGGATGGAAGGTCACCAGAGCCCTCCAGGGGTCCGCACGCTGCTGCCCTGTACTGTGGCAACGTTTGTGTGTGCCACTTTAGAGCAGGGCCGCAGAACAGTACCCAGCCCTATGTGCGTGCATGAGGAGCCTGACAATACATCAAGATACTGCTACTCAGAGAACAGTCATCTTCCCACACTCAAATGCTCATAGAACACAGGAGGAGAAATAAGGAAAGGACACTTAATCAGAGCCCACTTTATATCAGTGCTTAAATAGCTACACTGAATTTTCTCGAAGGCTGAACTAATAAGTCACCTCACAGACTTCATAGCGTCATCAGGTTGGGGCTCTAAGCTGCCTGATTGAAAGGAGACCTGTCAGCCCCAAAAATGAGATAAAAGGGAGCAAAACCAACAATTATTGTGGACTTGAAGGTACAGTCTTGATTTCTCTTTGAAATACAGAGCCACCCAACTTCTTTAGAAGATTGCCTGATGGATATGTGGAGTGCAGTATTTTTCCTCAAACAAAAGTATTAGTTCTTTTGAAGTCTTAGAAATCTATTCCATTGAGATCCTAGAGTTCCACACCTTAGAACTTGGTGGAGATGATCTTAGCCTAGAAAATACTAAGGGTAATATATTTCAGCTGTCATTGAGAAAGAGCCTGTGAGCTTACAGAGTTTTAGGACAATGATGAAGTATAACTACATCTGTGCTGTCTGAAAACATCCATTGCTGTTAAAAATCAGGTACTTTTAGACTTTTCTGCTGGCTGGCTTTTCTTCTGTAAAGATTTGTATGTATGCAATGAAATGATATAATTGGAAATTAAAAGGGGATAGGGATGTGGTTCAGTGGTCAAGCTCTTGCCTTGTAAGGTTTGATCCCCAATACCACAGAAGGAAGAAAGAGAAAATGAATGAATGAATGAATGAATGAATGAAGAGAGAGAGAAAGAGAGAGAGAGAGAGAGAGAGAGAGAGAGAGAGAGAGAGAGAGAAAAGAAGAGAAAAGAGAGAGAATGCAGAAACTAAAGAGAGGTTTCTGTGTTCTGGGGTAGCCAGACACCCTGACAGCCTGGTGTCACCAGCCTAGTGAAAGGACAGTGTTCATTTGTGTTCTGACTCCCTTGGAACATTATCAGAAAGCCAGCACTTTTGCACAGGACACCCACAGCGATGGGGGAACAGCAGGGAGTGGCTGTGGGTGGTGTGGCCTTGCTCCCAGGGCTGTGGAGGCCCTGGGAGTGGCGAGGTGGTCCTGGTACGCCACGGCATCCTGTACATTCTGCTGCAGGGTCTGAATGTGAGACTGAGGGGCGGGTTCATGGCTTTGGGAATGTGGTATTTAGTGGCTTCTGTCAGAACCATGCTGTAGCAAAAAGTAGCCAGCGTGTGCTCGGAAGCTTATTGTCCTTAAAAGAATTTATGAATCAAAATGACCTTAAAGCATTATAGCATGATGACAGTAAAAGAAAAGGCAAAAGTGACAAGAGTTTGCTCACAAACTCCAAACTGTTTTGTTCTGGTGAACAGTCAGATAACGCTTTTAAAATATGTACTAACACCCAGAGACGCTACATTACACCTGTGAGCTGAAGAAGGCAGCAAAGTGATTTACTGACCTTGCTCACCCCTTCGACTGCAGCAGCCTCTTCACTGTATGTTTCCTGCACCTCGAGTGTGTGCAGAGTTCGGTGTTTTGTTTGTCTTTACTTCTGATCCTCTCCTCCACTCTCTCCCACCTCACTTCCCTCCCTGTAACCAAATACTTTCAGCAACTGGAGGCCCAAACAATCTTGTTAACTTAAAAGTTTTCCTGCAGATTTATTGACCCAGTAGAGTTAAACAGGGTAAGTGTTGATCAACACCTCTCAGGCATTTCTTTAATTATTGGCCTGGCATCTCTAGGGCCTAATAAAAATTTGCCATGTGAGTGAGTAATAAAGTCTCTGTTATATTTATTTATTTATTCATTTATTTGGGGGTGGGGAGGAGGAGCCGTTTTGGTCTTTCTAAAGGGTACCTCTACTTTGTATCGTAAATTGTAGCTGTAACCTTGATAATACCGCGGCCGAACAATAAGGTCTCAGGGCTGTTTGCTGAAAGAGATTAAACTGTAATTAAACTACACCATGAGGAAAGAGGGACAGGAAAAAAAAAAAAAAACTGTGGTTTTCATGAAGCAGAAAAGAAATACATTGACTGGTGTTTACAGCCCAGAGACTTTTTTTGCCTTCTCGACTACAAAACAGTCTTATTTTTAGCCAGCCAGGGTTTTGCAAGAATGCCGTATCAATCCCACAGTCCTGCGCTTTGAAATAATTGCACCAAGCTGGTCCCAAATCAGCAGTAACTAACTGAAAGGCAGAAGGGAAACATTTCTCAAACATGCAGTGCTGATGAAATGTGCCATAACACTATGAATTATGTCGGCTGCTGCATGAAGTTCCACATAATGGGGGAAGAGAAGTTAACTAGATCTTAATTGAACGTACAGCTACATAATATCCTTTTGTTTAGGCTCAAAAATGGATTTTTTTTAAACCTCCTTATCAGCGCAGCTATTAAATATTGTGGCTCTCTGGCTATCAGTCTCCGATCAGCACAGTTAGTGCATTTTACCTTCCAAGGAAGTGCACTTTGAGCCAGCTGGAGCTGCAGAGATGTAGGAGCTGGAGAAAGTCGTAATTGAAACAGGCGACTGCTTCAGTACAGACAGGAAATAAAAGGAAGACTGGCCCTCCAACGGATTAAATTAGATGTTTCAAATTCAGACAGTATCAGGAAAAAGAAGACTTCTGAGGGGGGAGGTAACAGTGAGTTCATTCAGCGGCGCGCCCCCTCCCCGCCCCACACGTGTGTGTGCCGGAATCGCGCTGTGCCGCCCCGGAGGGCAGCCTCCCGCCGCCTGCTCCTGCCAAGCAGCAGAGCGGCCCCTGTGTTCATGTCGCGCTGTCCTCCTCTGCCTGCCCTCTCCCTTTCAGGGGCCTTTGGTATTCTGTTTCCATAAATTAGGCGTGAAATTATGTTGGGCTGAGGATACATGATTTCAGCTGTTTTATAGTTGGAAAGGAAAATCTTTTAGACCTAAAGCAAAAACATTTTTTCAAATATACTTCCTGCCTATTAGTTTGAGATATGCCTATTAGAGAAAATGCTTGCTTTGTAGAAAGCTTCTTCGTTCTTTCTGACCGCGCAGAGCTGTGTCTTGTCCTCCAGCTCCAGTAGGAGCTACGGAGTGCTGACTGCGCGCAAGGCCTGGCCTAACCCGCAGTGCCCTGATCAAGTACCAGTTTATGTGCAGTCCACATTCTCAGCGAAGACGTGAGCCTTTACTCCAGGTTTCACAAGGCCAATTTCATTTTGTGTTGAAATAATCCACTGAAACTGTTCGAGCATTTTCTTTTCTTACTTTCCTCAGGTAATACTGAATCTCAGGGATTTTTCCTTCAGTTTTTCTGTTTAAGTAAATACAACCTTTACTTAATACCATTTTCTTAGTATTCATTTCCAATAGTTACTTCTGACAACGCCCGAGATGTTGCCTGTGAAGATTACCGCCTATTTCGTGTTACAGTGTCTGCCGTTGTTTGTATATCGAGAAGGAAGTAGCACTAGGTGAGGTGTTGTCTTCGAGATGAATCTAAGCGCACTGCAGAGCTCAGCAAGCTTAGAAAGAGCTCCTCATCGCCTCCCCCAATGCTGAGAAAGTTAAATGCTGTGCTTGGAAGTGGACAGCATTCCACGGGCACTCTGAGTGCGCTCGCCACAGTCCTGGAGAGAGGGGCCTCTGCCCAGGGGTGCTCCCGCCCCAGCTCCTTGTGTTAAGCCCTGGGAAAGTTCCTGAGCGCACATCTGCTGCACGGCCTGGCCCTGGTGGGAGGGCAGCAAGTGAGTGGCATTTGCATGGAAAATAGTATGGGTTGCTTCTCCTGCAGCTGGACAGCTTTTACACAGCTATAAACCTTTACTGCTGTATTAAGGTTCTGCTCAAAGGGTACGAGTCTCCAATATTCACGATCCCGCAAACTGCTCCTAATTACTTATCTACTGAATAGCTACCAGGAGCGGCAGTGTGCGCAGCAGCAACCACAGTGCTGCACGAGCAGCATTCGGCCGCAGCAGTCCTGTTCCCACAACGGCAGCACTGGCGTTTTCAAAACTGAAAGGAGCAACCTGGAAATGTGTGCTGGTGCTCCTGCCCCAGGACGACCTTGCCCCCTTCCCTGCCCC
>NW_004524599.1:17386704-17395292 GCF_000260255.1 Octodon degus
CCCCTCCCCTGCCCCGAGACGACGACCTTGCCCCCTTCCCTGCCCCAAGACGACCTTGCCCCCCTTCCTTGCAGAAGCCATACCCCTCCATCCCCAAAAGGGGCTTCCATCGAGTCTCAGAGAATGAGAACATTTACTCTGAGCTCAGGCAGGTATTTCTCTCCTGGTTCTCACAGTCAGCCCTTGGGAGGAATTGTGCCCTCAAAGAGTCACTCTTCAGGAGTCAAGGGTGGAGTGGCAGCTGCCTGCTGGCATCACCTCTCCAGCCCTTAGCCAGCTTACACCCTCAGGGAGTCCCCGTCAGTGTCCTGAGCACTTTGGCCAGAAGCCTGCATCCGCTCTGGGCGTCTGTGGCAGAGGCCATGCTCCTCAGGCCTCCACACAGCCCTGTGCACTTCGAACACTGTGCGAAGGGACAGCGTGATGGTGCCTGCCTTACCTGGGTGACCTTTGTACACAGCCCTAAGTGAGGAACATGGTAGGTGCCACACTGTGCTGGTCTGCCAGGTGTATCCCCCACTTTTGGCCTCTTAGTACGCCCCACCCCCAAGGATGCTGTTGTTTACTGCTTGTCACAAATGCATAAACTGAGGTTTAGAGGGCATAGGAAATGGACCAGTATCGATATGACCTGTATTTGGAGCTGATGGAATTCACATAGAGTTCTCAGCTTCTGTTTCCATTTATCACATGACTTAACCTGGATTTAAACTGGGCTTCGTGACGTTGAAGGCCTAGGATTTATGGCAGGTAGCACTGTTGTTTCAGAGGTCAGCCACAGTATGGGGGTGCCTGCTGGCTTCAGGGGGGCTATGCAGTGATCATTGTCCTCACCCTTCAGCCTCCCCTCTCCCTGAAAACAAAGGTGGGAATTGTGGAGATGCTCTCAGTGAGTTGTCATTTCTGTGTAAAGTTTTGAAAGGCCACTGAGGTATGAATAATTAGCTTAAACTGCAGAGAGCTTGTTAACCTGAATAAATTTCCAGCCCATGTGAATGTGAGAGCAGGTGTTTGAAGTAATGAGAGGGGATCCTTGTCTCTTCAAAGAGGGGGCCCCTAGTTAGCATCTCTGTGCATAACGCGCATGGAGTTTGTTCATAGGACACAGCCCTAAAACCGATACACAGATCCGTGTGAACAGCGTGCGCACACATCAGGAGGTGTCCTCCATGGCGCCTCCCCAGCCTGGCTCTCTTGCTGGCTCTACCCTGTCTTCCTTCGCCTTGGCCCAAGAGTCACATGGCTTCGGTCATTCTAGGCTGTGGCAGCAGGGAGGAGAGCCAGAGTCCTCTGTTGTTGCCTTCTGTGAGCCAGGTGGTGATAATGAAGATGTCTGGACTTACAGCAGAGGACTTATTGACCATAGCTTGCTTGTTTAAAAGACTCCCAGCATAGGTGGCCCAGTTTGAAAGTGAGTACTGGACCTTAGTGAGTGGTGCTGGGCTGGGCTGTGTCCGATGTGGCCCTCATCCTTCCCTGAGGATCTGGTACTTAGGTTAGGCCCTCTTACATGGATGCCACCTGCTCCTATGCCCTGGGAACACTCGTTTTTATCAGTGTGAGAGATTTGACATTTTACAGAGAACCTACCTTTTACTGACTATGTGTGCAGGGACAGTGGGTCCTGGCGCTGGGGGACGTGAGCCAGCTGCCTACCTCTCTTCCCCAGCCCCACTGCAGCTCTCCTCCACCTCCTCCCTAGCTCCAGGTCCCAGTGCTGCACCCCTCCCTTGCCCATCATTGACCTGTTGGCTGTCCTGGAGCTGATGGGAGTTAGGGTTTGGAAAGTTCATATTTAAATGATAAGTGGTGGTGACTGAAATGCCTCTTTGCTGTCTTGAGGAGCACTGGCTAGGCTGGGACACCATCTGTGAGACAGAGGTAAATTGGGGGTTTATAAGTTACTTATGTGCAGCTTCCTGCCTGCCTGAATTCTTATAACTACTCCCCATATGGAAGAAGCATGTTTTGAAGCAAGCAAAATGTAGGTTTATGTTACCACCGATGCATCATAGCCTGCATTTCACATCCCTGGTATAGGTGTCACAAAGCCAGCTCCTACTCTCCAAGGGCATTGGGTGCCAAAACCAGAAGTGGGCTCTGATTGCAAGGAAGGACCTGACTAGGCAGAGGAGGCTGCCTGGTGCTTGGTTCTGTCTGACATTCAGGGGACATTCCCATGGAGGACTCCCAAACTGTAGTATGCCAGAAGGGATACGGGCGCCTGCAATCAGGGACTTGCTGTTCCCTCTTGCCTGCCCTGTGCACATTCCAGCCTGGACACACTGAGCCTCCCACATGCAGGCTTGCACAAGACCCTGTAGTGCTGCGGGTTCTGCTCCTGCCCCAGATGGACCACGTGCGGAAAGATTTCCCATACACTTCTTTAAAATCTGATTTTGTTTAAAATTATCCATCAGAGTCATATGATAACTTCTAAAGTCTTAAAACATTTTCCCTTAAAGTGTGAGTTTGTGTGCATATGTGGATGGTGTGTATGTATGTGTATGTATGTGTGTGTGTTTGTGTATGTGTATGTATGACTGCTTTGCTGTTTAATTAGAACTAAAGTAAAAAATAAAAATTTGGGTGAGGTTGGCCCATCAGCTGGCAGTTCAGTGAATGACGTTTCTAGAACGATGGAATGAGTGAAACGGATACAAGCTGGGATTAGAGCCAAAGCTGGGAAGACATAAAAACACTGTCCTTCACCTGCTTTGTTCAGAACTCACCGGAGGGTGTTTTCCAGGAGCACTTTTGAGTCTATAAAACCCGGAAGTAACTATGTGACATTTCTAACATTATCATGAAAACATGAGTTAGACTCCCACCTGAAACAGAGAACAAGAGTGCTGCGCCAGTCACCAAAGCAGAGGCACCTTCGATCTGAGCTAGCAGACTGGTCCCCTCCATGTGGAGGGCCCACAGGTGGTGCTGTGTCCCAGGTTGCACACCTCAGTTGTGTTTTGTGTGAGAGAGAGTCCTTGGAGCACAAATCCAGAGCACCCACTTGGAACCAGACTTCTGTGTCCAAATACTGATTCTGCTTCTTCCTAACTCTGAAATACTGGTCAAGCCTACTGAGGGCCTTCTGCCTCAGTTTCTCCACTTGTAAAGTGAAGATAACAGTTATTTCATAGAACTCCAGAGTAGAGGTAAAAACATGACTGAGTGTAAAATGCTTGGACTTGTCGCTGAGATGGTGAGGATGGTGGCAGTTGTGACAGTGGTAGTGACAGCACCTGGCGCTGTCATCATACAAATAAGACCTTCACAAAAGATGTCCTCGGAAAGAGCTTGGGGCCTCACAGGAAGTGGAGCCAGACAGAGATAAGTCTGTCTGCGTATTCACAGCCCACACTAGAAAAAGAAATGAGACTGTTCTTTTTCTTTTTATCACATGTGGCTTTATCAGCTATAACTATACTTTTATTGTGCTAGCTATAAAATTTATCCTTTACCACAACATAATCATGTTGTAGTGATTATTTGTTGAACATATATTAACAGCTTTCTTCCTCCTTTCTTATTTCAGTGTATTGTTTTGTTTTGTTTGTGACACATATATTGACATTCTGGGGAATCAGGGATGCATAGTGTGCCCATCATTTTAGATCCCCTTCCCCATGTCCAGAAAGGCTTCCTCCCTATTTTGTATCGCATTTCCCTCTGAAGTTTCTCATGTGTGAACCATGTGGTATTTAATTTTCTGTGTCTAAGTTATTTCACATAGCACTGTGACCTCAGGATGTATCCATTTATCAGCAAATGACATGAATTTATTCTTGACAGCTAGATAATGTTCTACTGAGTATATAAGCCACATTTTCCTTATTGATAGGTGTGTTGATGGATATGAAGCTGTTTCTAGAGCTTTGCTATGATAAATTGCACTGCATAAGCATGGGTAGGCATGTATCACTGTAGTATGATGACTTTCACTCTTTTCAGAATATACTTGAGAGAGGAAGAGTTTGGCCAAGTGGAATGTCTAGTCTTAGTTTCTGAGGAATCATCTCCATACTGGTTTCTATAGTTGGTGCACTAGTCAGCATTCCCATCAGCAGTGTGGAAGGCCTCCATTCTCCCCACATCGTCGCCAGCACTTGTTGTTTTTTGTGTTCTCGATGAAAGCTCTTCTGACTGGAGTAAGACAGAATCTCAAATTTGTTTTGATTTCCATTTTCCTAATAGCTAAAAATGCTGAACATTTTTTGTGTATTTATGAGTCATTTACACTTCTTTTGGAGAAGTATTGATTTGGTTCATTTGCCAATTTTTAATTAGGTTGTTTGTTTTATTATATTATGTTTTTGAGTTCTTTGTATATCCTGAGTATTCTCCATCAGAAGGAAGCTGACAACCGTTTTCTCATTCTGTGGGTTGTCTCTTTACAATGCTTTTCTCTTTGCTGTGTAGATGCTTTTAATTTTATGTAATCTCATTTCTTTATTCTTGATATTATTTCTTGTGCATTGCGGTTCTGTTCAGAAAGTCTTTACCTGTGCCTAGGATGGAGTTGGTTCCTCTGGGCTCAGTTTCAGGGCTTCTTTTTTTATAGCTGAGTATTTGGTCCATTCTGATTTTATCTTAGTTATGGTAACAGATATGGCTCTGCCGCACATGGGTAACCAGTTTCCCCAGTACCACGATTAAAGAGGCCACCTTTTCTCCAGTGTATGTTTTTAGCCTATTTGTCACAGATCAGATTGCTGAAGGCGCACGACATTGTTTCTGTGTCCCCGCCCTCTTACATTGTTCTGCGTGTCTGTTTTCATGCTACTGCCAGCTGGTTTTGCTTTTGTAGCTTTATAGCGTAACTTAAAGTCTGCTGTTGGGATGCCACACCCCTTTCTCCCCTTGCTTGAGATTGCTTTGGCTATTCTGGCTCTTCTGGTTCCATATAAACATTATCTTCCTTTTTAAAATTATTCTCATCAGAAACACGATAATTTTTTTTGACTTGTGATTAATGAAAGGATAAAAGTCATCAGAAAATATATAAAAATAAAAATCACTAACTTTTGAGAGAACAAAATCTAAGGAAATGTGGAATAAGGAAAAACCTTGTTCTGTGCTTCCTTGAGGGTGTGTGTGTGTGTGTGTGTGTGTGTGTGTGTGTGGTATTATAACAAAGCAATTGGATGGAAAACTCGGCAAATTAGTATTTTATGTTTGTTATATTTTATTGAAGTAAGGTGGTAGATTATTATTTGATAAAAGAACAGATACATGTTGGAGTTTGATATTTCAGAATTGAAATAAAATTTGAGGGTCTCAGGAATATAGCTTAGTGATTTAAGTGCCTGCCTGGCAAGTGCAAGGTCCCAAGTTTGATTCCCGGTATCTCCAAAAAAAAGGAAATTTGAAAGTTATGATTTGATGTGATTTGAGAAGTGTTATTTTCCACAAAAGGTTTTCCAAAGGAGCATCAAATCTATAATACCAGACATGTCCTAATTCAATCCTCATCTCTCTCTCTCTCTCTCTCTCTCTCTCTCTCTCTCTCTCTCTCTCTCTGTCACACACACACACACATATACACACACACTCACACACACTTTTGTCCTTAAAAAGCAAAGCACCACAAAGCCTTTTGTAGCATATAGAGATTTGTGTGCAATTACACATTCATTTTAGACTACTCAGGATATTAATAGCAACATAAATTTAGTCTAGAATGAGACAGGTCCATCTACTTTCAGAGGTTTCAAGTGGACTTTATGGTACAGGGTCTCGCTATACAGTTCACACTCGCAGTGATCTTCCTGTCTCAGCCTTCCTACTGCTGGGATTATAGGTGTGCACACCATCATGTCCAGTTCCAGGGCCAGCACGGCATGCCATACAAGGAATCAAACTCCGGTCCTTGTGCTTGCCAGGCAGGCGCTTATGCCACCATGCTATCTTGCCAGTCCCCTGAACTTTATATTTATGGAATAAGAATGACATATCTCCTCTGGCATGCCATGCTGGCCCTGCCCGTGGGGCATGCTTAGAGGGCAACTGAGACTGGGTGTGGAGGTACAGCCTGTAATCCCAGTGCTTGGGAGGCTGAAAACAGGAGGATCACTAGAGTCTGATCTGTGTGGTGAGACCTTGTAGACCCTGTAGACTCTGTACTAAGAAAAAAAAAAATGTCGTATCTCAACTTGTACTCATGGAAAGGTCTTTTTTCTTTTTATATTGGGCCAGGGAGATAGCTCAGTTGAATAAGCACTTGCCTGACAAGCACAAGGGCCTGAGTTCAATCCCTGGCTTTAAAAAAAAAAACACACACACACAAACAGCTTTTAATCAATGTATTCAATAATTTGGCTATTATTGCTGATAATCAGTATTGATAAGAAATTTGGAAAGTGATACCTAACCATTCCTGTAACCCTAGTTAATGGTGTTCATCCTATTCTTTCATGAAATTGAACTAAGGCCAACTCCTCCTAAAAGTGCTGCATTTCTGGCTCGCTCTTTCTTTCTTTCTTTCTTTCTTTCTTTCTTTCTTTCTTTCTTTCTTTCTTTCTTTCTTTTCCGCCAGCTCCACTCGCCCTGAGGGCGGGGCTGGCATGGCATATGGTACTGGGATTGAACTGCAGTCCCCTGTGCCTGCCTAAACTTGCTTAAGCAGGCACTTTAGACCACTGAGCTATCTCACCTGCCCAGATTTCTGGCAATTTCTTAATATTAGATTTGGCCTCTATTTTTGTCCTCATAGAAGTATCATAATTGGCCATTACCTTGTTTCAACCATCAAACAATTTAATATATTAGATTGAGAAAACCTCTGATTAGGGTAGCAGAATGAAATAGAATTGAAATGTAATTATTTCATTTTGAGAATCTCCTTGGTGCATCTTAAAGGATAAAAGAACTCACTATGGGTGGTTATAGCACCAGAGAAATAACTGGCCAACTTATATTTAAAGATTGCAATGCACTTTTCATGTAGATCTAAATACTGCATTTGGCTGTTGTTGGTTATTATTTCTTCTTGAACATGTCCTCATGGGATGGTTGGCCACTGTCCCACCCTTTATTTACAAGTATTTATCTCCGTCTCTTATCTAAAGCTAAGCCATTCATAGGTAAGCACATAAGCTTTTTCCATGATTCCACTCCCTGTTGTCTTTGAGAACTCCACATCATGCTAGACTGAGGCACATTATACTTTAAGGTGAGTATAGACATCTCCTTTTTGGACACAAAACTGTCAAACTTCTTTCCTTTTAAGTCTTGGATATTTGGGAGAAGCCTCTGAGACCTGATATATACTTGCAAAGAATTTCTGTGAAATCAGGAGTACTAAGAAAACTAAGAAACTCAGAATTCCAGATGACCATGAAATTACAGAGCATGAAAAGAAAGAATAGTAATTATCTCTCAGGGGACTTTTACCTTCCTTTACACTTCCTGTAGCCACTTTGCAGTGAGATCAGCTGCCCCTGTGTATCATCCCTGTTCAGAAGGTACCCTAACCTTAGCCTTCTCCTGGGATCAGAGTCGAATCCAGGTATCCTGGAGTTGACACATTCACTTCACACAGGGCACACGTCAAGCCCATGGACAGCTGTCTCAGCTACTTTTCTCATTGCTAAAACAAAATGCAGAACATCCAAAGTTAAGGGAGGAAAGATTTATTTGGCCCACACTTTGTAGAAGTTTTGGTCCATAGTTGGCTGGCTCCAAGACAGGATGCCTTGGCAGAGGGACATCACAGAGAAGAAATAGTTCATGCTAGGACAAAGCAAGCAAGGGCAATCTCAGCTGTTTTTATCCTTTATCCCTTACCTAAAATACTTAGGACAAGTAGTATTCACAGCCTTAATCCAGGTGCCCTGAAGCCTAGCATTGCACCATGACTTGATCTCACTGTCATACGCTCCAGATCTAGCCACCACAGCAGAAGTCCTACCTGTGACTGCATGAGTGTTTGGGAGAACATCTAAGCACAAGCCTTAACAGCATCTTAAGGTTATAAGTCAGATTTTGCATTTCATAAACTTCTATAATCTGTGCATAGCTTTCTGCTCTGGTTCAGATATACTTTTAATGGACGTTGGAATTTATCAGTTTAGTAGAATATCTTGTAAGTGTTTTGAAGTCAGCTGAAACCCTCAGGCTTGCAGTGGTGGGTGCATATGTCCTGCAGACAGCCTCATAGGTTTCCAAAGCCATATGAGAATGGCTAAGCATATCACAAATGCATCATTTTATCAAGGTTCTGAAACTTAAAGAACAGTGCACACTTGGGAACATGCAGTGACCCAGAAAAATGCCCCATAGCTCTCCCGGGGTGACCTCATCTGTCACAACTGGGATGACAAGCTAATACAGTGAAACTTGCTGAATTTTGGAAATGATTTCAATCTGAAATTCTAAAGCTTATCTTTCCTATACTTCCCTGAAAAATCTACTGGGGTATACATTCCACCAAAAGGGAGTGGGAGGTAAGCTATAGTATTCAGGAACAGGGTTGGAACACAGGCAGAGAAGAAGGGAATTTTCAAAAAGACAGTAAAGGAAGTACCAAGAAAGCCTAATAGCAGATCTGGGTAGTTCAGTGTTGAATGAAGAGGGGATTAAAAAAAAAA
>NW_004524599.1:17395392-17431659 GCF_000260255.1 Octodon degus
GAGAGAGAGAGAGAGAGAGAGAGAGAGAGAGAGAGGTGAAGAAAATCATAAATCATTTGATACACGACTGAATAATACTTAGAAATTAATAATGGATACTGTCAATATATATTTAATAAAAAATTGTGATATAATTGTAGAGGAAAAGTAGAGGGTTTTTGTTTTTTTCAAAGGGGCTGTGGGGAGGCCTTGTGTAGCGAGTGCGTGGGCTTGAGTTCGATCCTCAGTAACGGGGAGAGAGTGTAGATGTGCTACAAGTCTACTAGAAAGTCCATAGGTAGTGTGTAAGCGTGACCCTCAGAAGAGTAGGGAACAGAGATGCCGCTTGGCAAACATAACAGCATTATAAATATTGGGACGAGACTTGAAAGAGTCTTAAAAGGTAAAGGAACAACGAATTTCTTTTCTTAATTATAGTTTAGCACTCTTTGACGTTTTATATGATTTATATGTAATGTTCTGAATTGGATAAAAGTTAATTTAAGAACAAGTATAATTTTATAATATGTTATAGACAGTAATAAAGCTAAAAATATATATTCAGTTTTCATTTCTAAAAACATTATATTCTAATATGAACATTATATTCAGAAACAGGAGATAAAGTTAATTTCATTCATAAAGGGAAAGAAATATATTAGTTTCTTATTGCTACCATAACAAATTAATATAAATTTAGTGTAACATAACACTGCTTTGGATTGAATCATGTCTCCCTAAAATTCATACATTGGCCTCCTAATTTGTGCTTTGGAAAACAAAGAAAACAGTAGCACGCCCTGCCCTGCCTTGCCGCAAGCGGAGCCCAGAACACGCCTGCCGCACTCGGGTACGGAGCACAGGCGGCTCTTGTTTCTTGCTGCTGTCCTCGTCATACTCACTCCGGCTTATTGGCTCCTCCTCTTGACAAGAGGGTCTCGCTAACCACCCCAAGCCCTGATGATGTATTGGGGAGTTCTGAAGTGGGAGGTATGGGAGTGAGGCTGGGTTTCTTTCCATCTGAATTTGTCACCAACCGAGTAGGATTGTGAGATTGTTGATAGAAAAAGAAAGGGTTTCAGGTTGACCTTAAAAATGAGAAAGCTATTTCATCGGAAATAAACTTAAATGCAATAAATACAAAACTCAAGCATTTAAGAAAAGTATTATAAATATGCAGAGGGAAATGATAAAATATATCAGAGTAGATCAAAATAATTTGCTACACTTAAATGTGATTTTTTTTCAATATAGTCCCGCTATATACTCCAGGCCAGCTTCAAACTTGATGTGTTGCCCAGGCTGGCCTCTCACTCAGAGCAGTGCTCCTGCCTCAGCCTCCCAAGAGCTAGGGTTACAAGGGTAGGATCACTGTAGCTGCCACTGAGATATTTAAACAGGGGGATTATAAGCCACTCTTAAAAGCTATAGTGGCCATATTTAGCTGTATCCTTGGCAATAAGATATATTAGAAGGTAACTGTTTGGCCTGTTTCTAACTAACTTATATAATGAAAGATTGGGCCTTCATCCCGGTTCCTGGGAGACAGACTAAGCCCTGGGATTTCTCAAGCAATGGGAGTCTGTTATTCCCAGATGGCCCCTGTGTGGTTTCAGGATTGACTACTTTTTCTAGAAAGACCAACTTTGTGCCTGTGCTTGGGACTCTGTCTCGCCCATAGAAGTCCTCCCAACCTCCTGAGCTCTGGGGAGCAGAGGGCCCTGGAGACAGAGTTCAGCCTCACGATAGAGCTTTATCAGTCACTGCTGGGAGTAAAATCAGTCATTCCCTTCCATAAAATCTGGATAGGACCCACCACAGACCTTCTTTCTGAATGTAAGGACAGGGTTGGGGGAGGACGCCCCTGAGGGGTGCCCCTGGATATGGTTGATTCTCAGCTGTCTCCTTTATAATAAAGCTGTCCAGTGGCACAGTCCCTTCCTGAGACCTTTGCCTGAGTCAGTTTGTGATTGTCAAGCCTAAGGGAGTTGCAGGGACCTCTCCAGTTTGTAGCAAGCTGTCTGGAAGTTTGAGTGGCCAGGAGACTGTGACTTGAGTGGCGGGAAGACAGAGGGCCGCCTCTGGAGGCCCTGTGCTCTCACAGCCTGTACCTGGCCCCCGGCGTTGCAGGACTGCAAGGCCAGCAGAGGGCATGAAGGAAGGATATCCAGACCCCCCAGAGAAGAGGGAATGAAAACAGATTCCTCATCAGCGCCACCGCGGTCACTCTCTGGTCCTGGAAGTTGGGTAGTTCTGTCGAATGAGCATGAAGCCCGGCCCAAGATGGTTAGGAGAAGACCACTGTGATTCCGACGGTCAGCGCTCGCCGGCTCCTCTGAAGTAAGGAAGTCCTGGCTCCTCGCCCTGCCGCTAAGTGTCGGAGATCGCTTTGCTTTCTTCTGCCACTTCCAAGCAGAGCTTCTTAGCCATCTGTGCCAAGGAACCCCAACGGAGTCACGCCTTGCCTGGGAATGAACTGACCACACCCCTAGAGCCAGGGAAACAGCCCCAGGAGGCCTCGCTGCTCTGCTCACCCACCCTTGCTTTTGCAGGGTGCAGTGAAGTGCAGTGCTGCGCATGCGCGCTCCAGGCTGTCCCCAAGGCCATCCCGCACCTCCCCAGGCTGAACTCTGGATCGCCCTCCAGACTGCGGCCTTGGTCGTCTCCGGGTCCCTGCCTCTGTCTCCCCTGCAGTGACTCATGGTTTCCTCTCCGTGCCTGCCCCTGCCTGGCTTGCCAAGCCGTTCCTCACCGCCTTTTCTAGCCTCTGTGCATTAATATTCCCCCTTGACATCTGGGCGACTGAGACAGGGCAAGGGGCCTGCCAAGGTTGCGCAGGGAGCCCAAGGCCGTCCCACTCCCACGCTGCCTCCCAGCCTGCGTCACCCTGCACTGTGCAGCCGCTTTGACAAGCTGTGCGTCACCCGGACGCCTGCGGACTGCGGAGCTGGAAAGTGGATGTGCACAGAGAAGCCTCCCAAGCAAAACGCCCTTTTCTCTCATTTGGGGGCAGCTTATGAGATGTACTTGGGCTTTATTTCTACTCTGCGAGGTCTGAGTCTTTCTCTGTTATTCAGGGAAGTGTCTTTACACCTTCTGCCCATTAAAAATATTTCAGGTGTGCAACCAGCTCCCCTCTCGTTTTCACTGTACCTGTTAACTTTGTTGCAAAGGAATCATGGGGGCAGGGCACAGCATAAAGGCAGGGACACCCCAAAATCTGCTTTCCCCTTCTGCAGTTGAAACTCCCGATGGTGGCAGCCCACATGTGCTCTGATAGGGAAGGGGCCTCTGGCGTTCGGACTTGGACTTATCACATGGTTAGCAGCTGGGATTTATGTGGAGGCTCATTAAATAAAACAGCAGTGGCAACCGCCTCCTGCTGAAGTATGCTCGGAGGTACAGTACCTGAGTTTTCCCAATCCTAGCTGGTCTTTTTTACTTTGTTTTATGTCTTTCTCATTTCTCTGGCTGTGTCTGACATTCTCTGACCTCACAGTACTTTTATTATAATTTTTATTGCTACTATAACAATGATAACTTAAGAGTTTGATTTATATGATAGCAGCTTAGCCAAGGGGGCGATTAAGGCATACCCAAAAACATGCAGTAAATGCTCAACTCTCTTTGCCTTTCATTTTTATTAAGTGGGAAACTTCCATTGTGTTTTGACACAAGTGAGTTTGGAGAGGGGTAACTGCAGAGTTGTGCCTGCTGATGGGCTCCTTGCCTGGGGGTGTGAGAGCCGGGATAGTGGGGACTTTCCAGTCTGCCCTTGACTCAGGCATCCCACTCAACAGGTGCTGCCCTTGGTTTCGCTGTTATTTTTTTCAATAATAGTCATTCTTGTTCTTATTTTTCACTGTGTAATTGCCATTTTCTAATTGTAATAGTAAAATTGCCACAAATGATTGACAGATTTCTCTGTCAGTCATGCTGAAACTATCAAATTGGGGGGCTGTTGGCTGACTGCGTCTCACAGCAGAAGCCAGGCCACAGAAGGGTGGGTGACAGTGCCCGGAGCCTGCCTGCGCGAGGGCTGGCCCTTCCCCTGTGCCCGGTCTGGAGCACTCAAGCGCTCTGCCCTTGCGCCTGTGCAGGGCTCATGCTGGGCCGGGTGACAGCCCGCTCCTGAGTCACTGCCTTCCAGCTTTCCCTGGCGCCGCAGTGGTCCGACCTCTGCACACTGGAGCGCCTTGGGCTGAGGTGCTGCCATCCCCCCTTCTGGATCATGTCTGTCAGCCTCAGTGCTCACTTAGATTTACAGAATTTTGTTGAGTTGAACTCAACGACACTGTTGCTTCATTACCATTTTGTAGTTATTAAAATAACATCATTCTACGCAGGACAGATCATATGACCTTAAGCATCAGTAAAGAAAACTTTCTCCAGATACTCAGACAACAGTTTAACACTGTGCTAAAATCATAGTATAAGACAGTTAAGTAGTGTTTTTCTTTACCACTGTCCTATTTAACGCCCTGTGAATTTTTTTTTTTTTTTTTTTTTTTTTTTTTTTTTTATTGGGGATTGAACTCAGGCCCTTGCCCTTGCCAGGCAAGCACTTATTCTACTGAGCCATCTCCCCAGCCCCAGGGATTTTTTAAAAAGATTTATTTGTTTATTTATTTGGTACAGGGTTTTGCTATGCAGCTTGGACTCATAGTGATCCTCCTGTCTCAGCCTCCCCAGCCCTGGGATTACGGTGTGCACCACCACACCCAGTTTTATTGGCTGGTATGACATGTAGGATTGGGGATTAAACCCAGGTCCTTGCGCTTTCCAGGCAGGCATTTAGACCACCAAGCTATCTCCCTGGCCCTAATACCTTTTTCTTAATCGTACTTAAGCTGTCTGGCAGAACCATCTACTCCTGTGGACCTCTTACTGCCTTCCTCATTGTTTACATTCAGCTTTGTTTCCAGGAACCTTTTCATCCTTTCATGGAGAAAGGTGAGTACCAAGAAGCAAGCAGCCATTGGAGCCCTTCTGAAATTCACAAGAGATGTGCCACATTGACCACGGTTCCCACACTGGCCATCCACGCCACTCTCCCACTGAGGGGCAGAGCCTCCTTCCACTGCCTGGACACAAGGGATTTCATGACTACCCCAAAGCAGATAACATGGCAGATACAAACAGGGTCAGACAGAGATCTGGCCCCAGTTGATGCTCCCATGGGATGTTGGCCTGTAGAATCCTGTCACTGTCCTATGATGACACCTGATTTAGCCCCACAGAGAGAGCCCTACAGAAAGGAGCTGCGGTCCCATCGGTGGGCCCTCTGTGCAGGTGCAGTGAGTGTGTCTCCCTCCAGTCTGGGTATCTTCCACCTCTAGTTCCAGACAGCCTCTCTAGCCACACTGCCTTCCCATCCAGAGAATTCACAGGAGGAAAAGTGGTGGTATTAGCTACAGACTTGGGAGCTTTCCTCAGCCATGTGACCACTGCATTCTCCAGAGCACCTGTTTCCAGAGCCAGCCCCAGAAGGTGACAGTGTGCCTATGTAGCTTCCACATCATGGAGCTGGGAAGGCCCTTGAATAGGTATGGTGCTGGCTCCACAGCCCCAGTCCTCCGGAGTGCCACCTGGATGCCATGTCAGCACCAAGCTGGGCCAACTCAGCTCCTCTCAGGAGCAGAGCAGAGGCAACAGGACTGGAGAGCTAGGAACACTGGGCAGCTTCAAAGTGAACATGGTCTGCCCTGACGAGAAAGATAAGCCGTGGGCTTGGGCTCTGCCTGCTTTGTGCAGAGCCATATTCCTTTGAATTGTTGCTAAGTGGGAAGTGAGGTTTCCTGGTGCCTATTCATAGCAACCTGATGTTGCTCCCTTCTAGGCCTTCCTCCTCCTCGCTCTTCCTGACCCTCTACTGGAAATGAAGGTCTGAGACCCGATGGGGAGGGCTTGGACAGGAACACAGGCTGAAAGGACTGGGGACCCTGAGCCAGCATGTGAAGGACTGTTTGGAATACCCAGCTAAATAGGGAGGGAAGAACAGAGAGCTTTAGCTATTGCAACTGCTGCCTACAGATACTGTGGCTCTGAGCACTTGGAATGAGCGCAGCATGGCCCAGCCTTGTGTTCTTTGACTGCAAAATACATGCTAAAGTTTGAAGATCCTCCCCCCAAGTGCAAACATTTCATTAATAATCATGTGAATTACAAGTTGGAATGCTAGTAGCTTGCGTATATTAAGTAACACTAAAGCCCATTTCTCTTATTTCTTTTTATTTTTCTAGTGTGGCTGCTAGGGAAAACTTCCCATCACATGTGGCTAGCAGTGCGGTTCTGATGGGCAGATCATTAAGCACTGGGGTTTCTGTTACCGCGCTAGATATAACCTGAGCCAAGGCAGAGGCTCCTTTCACAGGTGCACTGCTGCATGCTGCGTGGTCTTCCAGATGTTCCCCTAGGGTCACCCCAGGCCGGTTTCTTAGACATTGCTTTGCCAACGTAAGATGTTATCCATGTTGTTAAATCTTAAAAATAAGCATTTTTGAGCATAGATTTTCTGTACTGTCATTCAAGAAAAAGCTTCATGCTCACCATCCTGGCGTTCAGTTGCCACAGCCATTACTCTTTAAGGAAAAGAAGCCTCGGGATATAACCTATTGCTTTTGTATAACTTATGACTCATCTGATGAAAGTATTTTTCTTGCTACTTGTTGGAATTTTTCTTAGCCTATCATCTATCTATAGATGTTCATTTGTTATGTTCCATGCTGAAGAGTTATTAAGATTATAAATAAAAGCCTGGGCATGGTGGCACATGCCGGTAATCCCAGAGCTTGGGAAGCTTAAAATAGGAGGATCACTATGAGTCCAATCTGTGTAGTAAGACCTTGTAGACCCTGTACTAAATATATATATATATATATATATATATATAGAGAGAGAGAGAGAGAGAGAGAGAGAGAGAGAGAGAGAATGTGTATGGCAGAACCAGGGATTGAACTCAGGCCCTTGTGCTTGCCAGGCAAGCACTTATGGTGCTGAGCCATCTCCCCGGCCCTGTAAATATATATATTTTTTTAAAGAGTATAAATAAAAACATGTTTCAATCTTGTTTTGCAATTCTAAACCATCTGGATTTGTTATGACCAGACAAATTGCTTCATGAATTATATCCCTAAGCCTGCTTGGCTAACACAACTCTCTGCTAGAAAATAATGGTCAACTTCTTAGGACTTTGAGGTATTATTGCAGTTTTATCCAGCGCATTTTTATGGTGATCCCTGCCTTATTAGACTAAAAAAATTATCCTTTGTGCCTTTTAAAAGAAAAATTCATGTTATAATGGAGATTGTTTGTATAGCGAAACTACTCTGGAGAGTCTGTACTCTTTCTTTCTGCGTGCTTTCTCAGCTCCCATAGCCAAACTAGGCTTGCAGCTTTGACTTGTGTTAGAATGCTGTAGTGGTTCTCTGTTCACATCTGCAGAGGTGACTTTGCACTTGGTCAGATTTGAAATCAGCCCACTTTACAGGGATGCAGAGAAGATTCAGCTGCAGTGTGACCTTCTTATCTGGCATCATATCCAAAAACACAGGACCCCAACTCCACGGAAGACTTGAGAAGTGGCTCTCTTTTCTGTAGTCTCTAGAGGAGGTGACAGTGGTTATCAGTCACAGGATGCAGCTGTGAGTGTGATAGTTGTGGCTCCCAAAGGCCTCTCAATTCTGTGTGTGGCTCTCCCCCCAAGCTCTGCCCTGAGCCCATGCAACTGGCAGCCCCTGTCTACCCAGTCCAGCCCTTGCTTCTCCAGTCAGCTCTGGGAGCCACAGCTGGCTGTGGGCACCTGTGAGCAGGTGGGAGGGAGGATGGGGAACACACACACAGAGGCACTCTGGTGGTCTCTGTCATATATCATCATGCTTAAAATTGTTTTAAAGAAGAGGGTGATTATAAATAGCTCACCTGTAACATGTAGAACACGTCTTTTATTAGAGCAGACTTAGCCTCCTAGCAGTGAGTTCAGGCACTCACCACAGTTGAGCCATTTTCTTTCTTGCTTCGCCCTGTCCTGTCTGTTCAGGCCTGCCATGTAGCCTGGCAGCCTGCCAGCAGTCGCAGGCCCAGGGTGGGGCTGAGCTGGGGGAGCGGGCTGGACTGCCTAAGTCACCCAGACTGACCTCAGTGTACTGTCACAGAATACCAAAGAACCTGGGGCCTTCTGGCTTGTGTATTTGAAATTTATCAATGTGAAGAAGTAAGCTGCTTGTCCTATAGATTATGCTTGTTTTCAAATTTCTTCTTACAGTTTATTTTTAATAGTAATAAAATTGCCAACTCTTAACACAGATACTTTTCCCAGCAGCATTGTCATTACCCATGTAAGACATCAAAGCATCTCTGGAGAATGAGGAATATTATGATATGCATTTTATCATTTTGATTCACAAACTTTATTCCCACATTTTGTTTCAAAGAGTAGAAGAAACATCTTCCTCCTTTGGATGCATGGGTCCTGACTTCAGTGTGCAGTGTGCTCTTATTCTTCCAGGCAGGCACTGGGATGCAGTGGCCACCTAGCCGCCGCTCCGCTGTCAGAGAGTGTCTGGCTTATGAGAATGCTCGAGGAAGTGGGCAATCAGAATTTTCTAGAATGCAGTGTGTCAGCCCACATGCATCCCAGGAGTAGGGCTTCCCAGAGCAAGGAATGGAGGGTACACTGAGTTGAAGGACTGAGTCCTGCTTCAGAGTTGATTTCAGAAGTCTCATTTCAGACACTGTGTCCCAGCTGTTTCCCTGAGTAAGCCTGGCTCTTAACCTTTCTGATCTGTCTGGTCAGCAGTAATAAGGCCTCCTTCACAGAGTCTGTCAGAGCCAAACAAGGCAGCATGTGGCTGTGGCTGCTCCTGCTGGGAGCCCTGTTGGCATGTAGTAAAACCAGCTCATTTTAATCTAATTTCTATTTCACCCTTATCTATCCCTCCCTAATAATTCCTAATACTGGTCTTTGCTGAGATGGTGGTAGAATCAGTGAAATTCAGAACAGATCTCCCACTGTGAGGCACCTCTGGGTAAAGTGCTTCTGTCCCCCTGTGGGTGATGGTCTCTTTGTTTGATGTGTGCCCCTTCACACTACAGGCAGCTCTCATTGGTCTTCACAATAAAAACTCAGAACATGAATGATAGTATTAGGAGAGTAAGACTGTGGAGCCTTCTGTGGGCTCATGTGAGATAATGTTAGCCAATTGTCCTTACTCAAGATGAACAAGGTGAATGTTCGCAGAGTGAATGTCAGGTAAGTGTGTGTGTGTGTGTGTGTGTGTGTGTGTGTGTGTGTGTCTGTGTGTCTGTGTGTGTGTATCTGGAAGCAGTGTCTCTTACCATAAGCCTCGGTTTGGGTCTGTTGGTTTGAGTGTTCCATATTTTTCCCCTCTTGCTTTGTAAATATGTGTAACTGTTCTTCTGCTAGAAATTTCTTCGGGGCTAAATTTAAGTGAAAGAAGTAAATGAAAGAATTGGAGCAGATTCTGTGAGTCTGGGCTAAACGAAGCCAAATCCCTCCCTTCCTCACTGCAGTTTCCATAGAATTCCATTGAATTAATTTCACTCATAATAAAACCCGTTGTATTTCAAGCCTGCCGCAAGACTCAGCCGCTCTTGATCCAAGCACAACAGCCTGTTGCTGTGCAGTCTGTTGTGCTTGGCTGCAAGGTCCAGGGACAGGGACTTGTTTGAAGTAAGCTTGTTCCATTCTTGCTCATCAGTATTTTGGGACAGCTGGGATTCTCTGAGAAATTTTTTGGGGGAAGAAATTGATTTGAAAGGTTTGTGCCACTCCTAAGTTGTACAAAGGCCTACAACATGAAGAGTATTGGAAGCTGGTGACTCATCTTTGAGCACTGAGTAGCAAGCAAAGGAAGTAGTGACCAGCAGGGTTCCTTCCAGAAGATACTCCTGGGTAGTGTTATGCCCCGCCTCCAAGCCAGTAGGGTGTAGCACATGGTAGGGAGTCACCAGCTACAGAAGAGAATCCACAGGAGTAGGGGACAGGAACGGCCAAGGAAGCAGTTCCTAGAGCTCATCTCTGCCCAGAGGCTCTCAAACCCAGATGAGCCCAAGGGGGCAAAGCCTTGCAGGCAGCAGGCAGCAACCCAGCAGAGCAAAGGGCAGGAGCCACTGTGTCCAAAACCTCCTGGGGAACAAAGTGGCAAGAGGCTGGAAGCGGGATGTAGACTGTGACCAGGCTGGGACACCGGCATGCGTGAGCAGAAGCAGAGCCCACGCCAGGCAAGGTGGGAGGCCTCTGCGAGAGGCACTTCCTCTTCTCTGGAGTGTGACAGTCCACAGGCAGTGAGCTTGTGAACCAGTGAGCTGTCCTGCAGGCTCTCTGACTCTATCTCTACAGTCAGTTTCCTGCTTTTGCAGGCCTTGTAGACTTGAGGATTTTACAACACAGATTGGTTTTCATTCACCTACAACAGTTGAAGAAAATCTTTCTTCCAAAAACCTTCAAACTCAAATTGTGTTCACAAGATATAAAAGGAAAAAGAAAAGTCTGTTTCCTTTTGTAAACAGGTATAGTTCTTCCCTTTTGAGTCCACAGCTTCTTAAATTTTAAGTTTGGTTCCTCATAAGATAGTTTTAACTTTATACAAAACCAGAAGGAAAAAAAAATCCTGTGTCTCAGGGTGGGTACCATGGAAAAACTCAGGCTCTGCTGAAGGAGAAAGCTCCCTGGGCACTTGCAGATACAGCGAGAGGGCAAGTCCTGCTCTGAGTCTGCGTGGACAGCGGAGGGAGGCGTGCCCCGGCAGCTGTCCCTGGGCCCAGCAGGCAGTTTTGCCTCACTTCTCAGCAAGCAGGAAGGAACCATTGCCCGGGCCACCTCTCTCTTAGGCTGAGGAGCCTTCCTTTCAGGAAGGTAGAGATGCTTCGAACTCTGCCCATGAGGGCATCGCCACAGGCAGGGCTCAGGATGAAAGCGGCTGTGGCCATGGATCAGGAGCACAGATGTGCTTCCACCAGGGCCCGGATTTTAACGAGAATCTCTGTGGCTCCACACAGTTGCTGACCCCTGGGACCAATGCAGAAACTACAGGAAGAAATGAGCGATGGTCCGCAAGTCACACGTTGCCAAAGGATTAGAAGTCATTATTTTGAAAGCACGACTTTTACCCACACATACTGAATACAGCTACCAGAATGTCCCTCCATACAAACCAGCTGGAGGCTTCCGAGGAGAGTGCAGTTCACGTGCCCACCTTGTGTTTCCTTCTAGAGGTGGACCCGTTGCAGCTCTTCCCTGCGGGAGTATCTGGGGGAGGTGTCCATGCAAAGTAAACCCAGAACTGGAGTCAGACTGAGCCCATAGTGGCCTGAAACCAGCCGAGACAGGGCTCTGGGATATGACTTTCTGGCCAGCAGCCCTGGCACCAGCCTGCTTATGTGTGTTGGTCACTAAATACACCTGGTATTCCAGTTCCAGGATGGGCACCCCCCCAAAGTTCTGAGCAGTTAAAACACAGCCCCTTCACTTAGTTAACTCTATAACCCTCAGTAAATTAAAGAAGAAATTAAATTTGACCAGTGGTATTTTTATTTTATCTGTGTCAATTAGAGGGCCAGGTTAACAGATTATTGAGGTCTGCCTTCCCAGCTGTATAGACACTGTGCTCCAGGAGCTGGGAATAAAAGGCACTGTCTGAACATTTCCTGTCAAGGACACCATCTCACCTACCCAGCGATGTGCTAGAGAAGACTAGGAGGGTTTCCACAGAGGTCAGATGCATTGTCTCCCAAGAAGACGGCAGACTTGGTGGAAACTCTCCTTTCCCGAACCACCATTTCTACCACTTCTAAGATTCTCTGGGTCATGCAGTGGGAAGAGCTGCCCTAGCCTTTGGTCAGCTTGGAGAGGTGAGCCAAGGGTGGGCCTGGGAAAGACCAGGCACCCACTCAACTGCTGTGTGACCTGGAGCCTCGACCAGTCCACCTCAAAGCCACAGGGACCCCTGCATCTCCACAGGCACGCTCTGGCCAAGGTTGGGACCTGGGTCTCCAGGGCCAGCAGAGGTGGGGAGCTGGGCCAGGCTCAGGGGCAGTGGGTGACGGGCCTGCCTCTGAACTGTTCCAGCCAGCCTAGCCTTAGATTTGGGACAGAAGAGCCCACTTATCGTGTGTGTGACTACAGAAGAGCTACTCGCAAAAAGCTGTCCCCACAGCTGGAGGCATGGGGACAGCTGTGCCACCACTGCTCTCTGCTTTGGAAATGGCTTGTGGCTCTTTCCCTGGAGGCCCATGTGCCCCACCCTACACCCACCCACAGAGGCAGACTCAGTCACAGGGAGCAGCCTTGGAGGCCCAAGCTTGCAAGGTGACAGGCCAGGTCTTTGAAGGGCCAGCTCAGTGCTGAGAAACCTGAACCCGGAGGACAGCAGGCATGCTGGGGTTGGAAAAACATTTTCAGGCGCTTTTCTGCCATAAGAGAAAAAACACAGGAAAATCCAAGGGGCTGAGTTCTGACTACGGTGCTGGTGCAGCCCTGACCCACACCGGCCAGGCCGAGGCCGCTGCTGTCAGTGCTTTGAGGTCGAAGCTGCCGACGTCAGCAGGCTTTTTCCTGGCTGGCAGGAAGGGAAAGTTCCCTCCAGTGACAGAAATAATAGATCTGGGGCAAGTCTAGGCCTTCAGAGGTTATAGTGAAAATTAATGGAGGGCCACATTTACTAATGTTACTCTAATCGTGCAGTTTGGGGAACTGGACTAAATTTCTGTTTTATGGCATGTTTTACAAACTAACCTATTTTAGATCTCAGAATCCTCAGGCTGGAGTGAGTTCCGGGTCGGGAAACCTGCCCCTCCTTCTTGAATTCCACAGTTGCGGCCGCCCGCCTGGGCGCCGGGTGCGGCGCAGGGCCTGCTGCTTTGGTCGTCAGCTATCTCCACTGAACCCTTCACATCAGCTCATTTATCTTTCAGGTGTTATAATAATTGACTTCAATCAGTATTCCATTATCCTAAGCAGGCAATTATCCACATTGTCACTTTTGCATTTGCTCTTTTGACCTAGGGGTCACAGAGGCCCGCGTGTAACAGAATCCAGCAAAATTATTCCCTTACCTGTCATATAAATAGTCATCCCAGCAAAATGAGACCCAAGGGGGCTTTTCGCGAGGTGTTGAGAAGGCCCGTCTAACTCGATCCTTTATTCAGCTCTTTAAGGAATGCAGCACTGTTTTGGCACTCTATCAAAATAAAACAAAGTTCCATTTTTCAGCTTCTTTTTTTTTTAATGCATGCACCCCTGAGCTTACAAATGCTTCTTTGTGGCCCTCTTTATTGAAATTTCCATTCAGCTCTTCCATCTGTTAGCTGTGTTTACCTCTATTTCAGGGGAAAGAATTCAGCATTTCACCTTTATTTGGGGTGTAAGGTCATAAAACTGTCTGAATTATTTCAGCTATATTTATACCAAACTTAATATTGCTTCTTTAACAGGTTTAAAGCTTTTAATTCCCTGGCTCATTATTCACAAGGAGCAGTCTGAAGAGAACAGTTTGTGTTTTAGAACGAGGAAGGCATTTCATACCCTCTTGCTGTCCCTCCTCCCAAAGAAGAAGGTGTCTCTGCCATGGGAAGCTCACCCGCAGGACGCGGAGCTCAGCTTCCATTCCGTCTCCGCCATTACCACTCAGCACACTTGGTCACACTTCAGCAGTGGAGACCTGCTCAGTTTCATTCCTCCCTTTTTTTCCATAGAAATATTAATGACATACTCTCAGAAAACTCACAAGAGTGATAGTGTAACAACCGCTGTTGAAATGGAGTTTCACAGATGCAGCCTGTGTGTGTGTGAATTTTTATTTAGTATCTCAATACAAAGAGACTTCAAGAAATAAATTGGAAACTATCCCAGCAAGAAATATAGAGGTAATATAAAATAAAACTATAAGCAGGTCATTTTTTGTAGAACTGCAACATTAAAAAGTCTCACGCCGTCGCTATAGTGGCCCAGACTTCTAGGAAGCTGCATGTGTTGGTGTGCAAGCTACACAACGCCCCACTCTCCTGAGGGGCTGTGTGGTTGTGGTGCCATGCAGCAGCCGAGCCGCATTGCTCCCACCTCTGCTGCAGAGCCATGCAGCTGCTCCAGTGGCAGTGGGAGGGTGACTGGTAGGTGTCCATGGACGATGAGCCTTGTTATCAGCACGCCAAATTTTGTAGCATAAAAGGTGCCTGCATTCACGTCAAGCACCATTTGCTTTCGTGATCACGATTGCCTGACACCTCATCCATCAGTTGTGACCCCTGCCGGATTGTTCCCCACAGATGTCCCTGTTGCTTCCACAGTTGGAGGAAGGCCCACGCCCCCAGGCCCTGCAGCCCTCGGTGGGGAAGAGCGTCAGTCTTCACCTGCGTACCTCAGCCTTGCTTGGGATAGTGATCTCTTTCCGGGCAGCACGCAGAGTGCGAGATGCACACCTAAGCCAGTGCTCTGGGGGATTTATTTGGCTCAGGGCAGGTTTTGCTTCCATAAGGCAGGTTTGCCTCTCAGATGACTGTGCTGCCAGGCTGCTCTTCCAGTGCCATGACACAGGATTCCACAGACTTCGTTGGCACAGTCCTGATAGCAATGGGAATGCCTTGGATTGAAATGACAGTTCTGTGTACTTCAGCATAATTTAAGGAAAAGCCAAAACTGGCCCATGATTTTTTGAATTCAAATGAAAATGAGAAATGGTGTTCATTCTTTATGATAGTTAAGAAAAGTCCATATCCTCTCAGCCCCAGGGTGCAGTCAGCTGCAGATTTTGATTAGTCGTGGGTTTTAGTGTACCAGGAGTTGCAGCACTGAGCCTGGCTCAGCGGGCCTGCCCCTGGCTGTGCCTGTTTTTCCAAGGTGGCGACTGGTGTGAAGGTCCCAGCAGGCACAGCAAGGGAGGTGACAGAATGCACATTACTGCTCAGGAGAGTGTGACCAGAGAAGCCCACACCCCTAAGACAAGTGAGTATGCATTCTTTTTAGAATGTGTAGAAGTTGAAGAAAAGCATCACTTAGCAAGGACCATCTGCTGCTCAATTTTTTAAAACTATAAGATAATCTCTCAGTATTTTATCAATTTATTTTGTAGTGCCAAGGATTGAACCCAGGACCTCTTGCGTGCTAGACAGGGACTGTGCTGGACTATAAGCCCTTCCTTATCTTGTCTTGTACTATTTTGATTGTTTGGTTATTTTTTTGAGACAGTCTTGCTCTGTTGCCCAAGCTGATTTGAAGTCCTAGGTTCAAGTGACTCTCTTGTGTCAGCCTTCCAAGCAGCTGGGGCTGCATGTATGAGCCACAGTGCCCAGAGTCCCTATATTTTAAACAAGATTTTGAACTACAAGCAGTACAGGTTTCTAGAGAAAAGCAGTAGTGGGCCAGATACCTCCATCTCATGTCATGGAGAATACCTCACAAAGCACTGCTCCTTCTGCCCCTGGAGTCCGAGAGCAGGGTATCAGGCCGGCCACGAATCATTCTGTATGTACTTGTAGGCTTCAAAGGAAGGTGTTGAAACCTTGACTAAGCATAAAGTCAGGAAGCTGCAAAATGTAGAGGGTGCAAGGACGTCATATCTAGGGTGGATGCCATTCTGATAGATGTCTTGTACTCATGCACTTGGGATTACTCTCTAGCAAGTGACAGTAAGCATCACCTAAGTGTAACATTCAACGCATTGATAAAATTGTTCAACAGAAGGAAAGGAAAGCTCCTTTTTCTAACGCACAGAGAGATGCCCTTCCACGTAGCAGCCACACTATAAATGATGGAGGCTGGTAGCGTTATCTTAATGCTGGCATAGTCTTGGCCCTTCCACTGTCTGCAAAGACAGGAAAGTGAGGACACAGTGATGGTCACGAGGTCTCACTGGGGTCACGCATAAGGCGCCCCATTTCCAGCAAGGCCTCCTCTGCTGGTGGAGCTCTCCTGTCCTCTAGAACTGGAGTCTGTCCGAAGGGTGAGGGGCCCCTGGGTCTCTGGTTCTCTTACTACTTTTCTTGGCAAGTTTAGTGGGTGCTGCGGATCTTAATTCAGTAGTTGCCCTTTGGAAGAAGCCGAAGATAAGAGCCACTGTGTGGCCTCCACTTGGAACCCGGTGCCTCTCTCTACCCCAGGAATTCATCTGCCTGGCTCTGCTTACATTCCTCACCCGTCAGGCCTAGCTTCACCTCTGACAGGCTGTGCAACCTGTGTTCCTTCTCTTCTATCTAAAGTCTGCTGATCCTCTAAGGCAGTGGTGGCGAACCTATGGCACGCGCGCCATAGTGGGCTGTTAGTTATTATTGAACGTTCTAAAAGTTTCACCAAGGGCCAGCCAAATAGTTCAGCAGATTGAAGTGCCTGCTTAGGCAGACACAGCGGCTGGGGTTTGATCCCTGCCTGCTGTGCCGGCCCCGCCCGCTGGGTGTGCCGAGACAGAGATTGAGACTGGGCATGGTGGTGTGCACCTGTAATCTCAGCTCTTGGGAGAATGAACACAGGTGGATCACTATTGAGTCCAATCTACGTAGTGAGACCCTGTAGACCCTGTACTAAAATACTAAATAAACAAGTAAATAAAAAGATTCGTTATCACTGCTCTAAAGTAATATGCATATTTGGTTTAGTCAAGAGGCAGGTAAATATAGCTGTTATAATAAAATATGAAATTTTGCTTTAAATTTTTTCAAGTTGTTTTTGACAGTGCAAGGGATAGAACCCACGACCTCATACATGCCACACAAGTGATCCACACTGAGCTCACTCCTTCCGTGCTACATTTTTTTCTTTTACATAACCACAAAGGAAAACTCAGTGAGCTATTCCTTTTTACTTTAGGTCAACTTATGTCTACCCCAAGATGAGTTTCTAAACTAGAATTGCTGCACATGTGTTTTCAATGTGGCCAGTGCCTGAAACATCTTTCTTAGATATTTGGTGACACAGAGGGGCCAAGTGTGTGCAGGCCCGCGTGCGCGCATCTGTGTCTGCACATTCACACACAGTCATCACGCGGGGATGCTGACGGCCCTAATCCACTTTAACAATGTAGTGAGAGATTGCATCATATTTTGTTTTACAAAATATGGAAACTCTGTGCAGCTGTGAAGGAGTAACCCCACCCCTCGTGTGCGAGCCCGCCTCTCTCGCTGGGGATGTGCTCCAGGTCACACCAGCTCGTCGCCCTCTGTGTCCTCCACAGATGCACAAAAAAGCATGATAGATGCCATAAAACAAGGGTGTTACTTCCATGCGGGGAGAGGCGGAGCCCTTGCCCAGTGCGCAGTGAGGTGCCGGGGAGCGTGGAGCACAGCCTCTCCTTCTGGACCAGATAGCACACTCTGCTTCCTTCCACAGGCGCGTGCACGTCAGCAGGGCCCTGCGGAGCCCAGGCTCGTGTGACCTCAGGCTTTCTGCCCACATGTACAGGGCCCTTTAGGAGTTCTGCAGGAATCAGCAGCAGCTGGGTATCTTCTTTCAAGACTTCTTTTGGCTGATTTTTTTAAAATCCATCATTCAAATATTCATTTCAAATAGTTTTGACTTTTCTGTGCTTTAAATTTAAATTATTACTCAAAAAATTCAGTTTAATTCAGTTTTTACAAAACATACGTATGATGTAGAGTGGGTTGATATGTTCACCTAATAAGTAATTATGGTGTAAGATATTCATAAAATAGGACTGGTGAGACAGCTCAGTGGGTCAGGTTTCCATCCCTGGTACTGAATGCCACTCTGGCCCCACCCCAAGGCACACTGAGCCTGACTAGAGTCTGGGCGTGGTGGCGCACACCTGTAATCCCAGTGCTGGGGAGGCTGAAAAACAAGAGGATCACTAGGAGTCCAAGCTGTGTAGTGAGACCCTGTGCCATATACATTAAAAAAAAAAAAAAAAAGATACTCATAAAATGTTAATGGACTTGATGTTTCTTCATCCTTTCTGTTTAACTCCCCTCTGCCTTCTGAGCTGACTGAGGAGTTCTTCCCTCTTGGAATAAGATGTCACTGCCTCAGCTGTGGTTTCTTTCCCTCCCTTTTCCCAGTGGAATAAAGGGGTTACAATTCACATCCAGAAGAAGTCACTAATGAAGAGCCAGGCCTGATGGTGCATGCCTGCAGTGCCAGCACTCGGGAGGCTGAGGCAGGAGGATTGCCAATGTCAGCCTGGGCTGCATAGGAGACTGTCTCAAAAAAAAAAAAAAGAGAGAGAGAGAGAGAGAGGTAGACAGACAGATAGACATTACTAATGGCAAATCGGGCCTGTCCATCCAGGAGCACATTTTCTGCCCAGCCAGTAGCTGACTGTGGGAGAGTGCACTGCTTAGCTCTCCGATGTGTGCACTCCGTCCAAGGGTAGCCCTCTTTTCACTGTGGCCCCAGCTCGTAGAGCCCTTTGGTGAAGTGGTGTAGCACAAAACACACTTCATACCTGCCATACACTGAGCTGTGGGCATCTTGGGCAATGCAGAGAGCTTTGGTTAAGGATTCTGTTAGAAGAATAGTATTTGGAATACTACTACCTCAGTAGATGCTTCAGTCTCAAGGAATGTCATAGTCATGGATGCTGATTTCACCCAAATAACCTAGATGTTTCTCTCATGTAACATACTCCTCTTGAAGTTGCCTGTGAGCTCTTTTCCGCCTGGGGTGCCCGCACAGTGTAGAGTGCACACTGCTTTCCCCTGCCTTTGCCCACCATCCAGCGAGGCAGTGTGACCCCCTGTCCAGCCCTGGCTCTCACCGGCTGCCACTGTAGTCCAGTTGCAGCGCAGGGTGAGCAGCCCAGCCTCATGTGGGGGACGAAGAGGCTGACCTCCCACGTTAGGCGCAGGCACAGGGTGAGCAGCTCAGCCTCATGTGGGGGACGAAGAGGCTGACCTCCCATATTAGGCGCAGCTCGTGCCAGGGAAAAGCATCCGTGCGTCGTGGCTGCACCTCTCTGCTCAGCAGCGCACATCCCAGCTCAAGCCTGAGGATGTCGACAGGAAGCCTAAGTGCATTTCTGAACACAACTTCCTTCCAGAAGCAGGTTGCAGTCGACCACCTGCCACCTGCAGAGAGGTGGAGAGGACATTAAAGAATATTTGAGTTGGTTTATTTGGGGGTTTGTCCTTAGTGATATCGAAGCCCCACGGAACTCCTTTCAGGCCTTCCTCATTGTTCCCAGCTTGTGTTCAAAGCACTTGTAGGTCAGTCCCCAATGACATCAAACCCTTTGTGTTTTATTCAGTCTGTATTCTGGCATGTGATAGGAGACAGGCCAACCTCTTGGGCTCCTGGATCTCTGTTTTGGGCCTTTTTGTTTTCATTTAACAGCTAAATATATTTCATAAAGTGTTCGATCACTTCTTGGATGACTTTCTCACACTCACTGAAATCCCACACAGGTGCCTGGTGCATGTGAAATTTACCTTTTCTGTTACACACAGATTCAAATCCCTGTCTCCCCCATTTCTCACTGGGGATGGAGAGGACTCAGAAAAGTACACATATCAAGGTGTCTCCACACACACCACAAGCGCCTCCTAATTATAAACAGCGTAATTTTCTTTTTCCTTAGCATATTCTTTCCTTGTCCACCCCCAAGGGTGAAAGGTAAAAGAAAGCCTGCGGCCTTGCATTTGTGGTCTCTTCTTCATTTCTTTATAGCAGTAGCTGAGAATAGTATAGGATTGTGGAGAGGAGGAAAGGGCAGGACGTAATCACGCGCTGTTTTCATAAATCTCATTCTTCTGGGCCTGGCAGCTTGGCTTCAGTCAGGCTGCACGTTTCTGCTCACGGTGGCTCTCTGTGGCCCAGCCTGCTTCCTGCTCTTCTCTCCTTTCCTCTGCTCCTGTGGCTGTCCCGAGAGCATCATGTGCTCCCATTCCCGACAGCTCTTCTCTCCTTGTCTGAGTCCTCGAGGACCCACACAGCTGGGGTCTCCCATTCTGCTCTCGCAGTAGCCGCTGATAACACAGAATTCTCACTTGCAGAACAGATCAGATGCCGTGATGTTGTCAGTGGGGCCATTTCTTCTGCCACTGTGTCAGGTTGGCAATCAGTGACCGAACACCTTTTATCCACTGTCCTGGTACAGGTAGGAGGGAAGCAGTAAGGCCTGAAGTGCATCTTGTGCAGTTCATCAGAGGATCAGGTGACACGCTGTCAGTGTTGGCAAGCCGTGCACATCGAAATGGTACTCGTTCTGCGAGTTACAGTGGCTACAGCTTTACTGAGCCACTACTGCATGCCAGGCACTTCACATTCATTTCTTCCTTCTAACTAAAGCCCTGCAGTAGATGCCTGGTACCCTGTCTTACAGTTGAAGTGACGTGTGCAGCTCACAGTCACGGAGTCGCAGAGCTGGGATCCAGGACAGAGTCTGTCTGAAGCCCAGGCTGTCCTCTTGCCTCCCTCAGGCCTGGATCAGGGGCAGGAGAAGGCGAAGGCGAAGCCCGCACTCTCAGTTCTCCATATATCAGCTCCAGAACATTAAACGTTTCACAACAGGGAGGGCAGAGTTGTGAGGGGTTTTCTTTGTTTTTGTTTTTGTTTGCATGTAAGAGATAATTAGGTCTTAAAAGAATCTTATGTTTTATATTTTATTTACTTGAGCTTAGTTTTATTTTATATCCTATGAAGCAAATAAAAAAATAGTGAAATAATTTATTTTGCATAATTCAAACATGTCTAAAACTGCCTGAAAATGGAAAGAAAAACTTAACTTTACCAAACAATCAAAGATAAAGCTCCTGGTAGCACTATCAAATGTTTATTTAGTTACTAGCTTTGAAGTTTAATTTTTTATTGGATCATATTTTTAAGTGTTTTTGAAAAATTGACTGATTCCTTTGGCACTTAGTCTCTGATTAAATGATCTCCTGTCCTCATTAAGAAGACCCCTGTGGATGCTTCTGATTAATTCTCTGATGTCTCACTTTCACTTTTCTGGTATAAGTTTTTGCTGTATAACTCAATGGTTGGCTCTGAAAACAGGAAGGCAAGTTTGACTTCATAAAAGCAACAACTAACATTTGCACAGTGGTTTCAAGCTGACAAAGCAAGCCTTGTTCCCTCATATTGTCTGCCCTGGTGCCAGGGTGAGGGGTGGGGTCACAAGCTGGAGTCACTGGCTAGGAGGCTGCTGTCATCACAGAGGAACTCTGGGGCAGGGCAGGGCAGGGATAGCGTCTCCACTTTCACCCTCACTTGCTGCATGGAGGGGTCCCACTGCCGGGACTTGTCCTTGATATTTCTTTTGTAACCCACACAGCTCTTGAAACATGCCTTCATCTTGGCCCTCAGTACGCATGTGCAGTATGCAAATATGAATTTGTGGATGAAGAAGTTAGGGCCTTCTCTGTAAATCAAACCAGGCCAATGAACTCCTAAATTCTCAGGCACAGTGTGACCATACAGTTTTCATGAGTGAAGATGCCATTCTTACTTTTCTCCATTCTGAGTCCTTATGACTTATGGAGTCTTCATGACACAGGAGAGTTACCAAGCACTGCTTTGAAACTTAAACAGCCACGAAATGTTTGAAGGTTTTAGTTAGCATTCTTAATGAGAGAAACATCATAAAGTTAAATGTTTAGCCTCTGTTACCTAGATAGTGACATTTTATTGTCTGAGCTAGTTGATTTTGGTTTGTTAGAGCTTAAAGCTAATGAGAGTGTACCTTGAGCTTCACTCTTCAGTTGTCTAAGTACTTTTGGCCAAGGGTTCCCCGGGATCTTTCAACCTCTGGAAAATGGTGAGTTAAAATACAAAGGCAAGGGATTACCGAATGCCGACCAGTTCCTTGCCCATGTTTTGATTTGTTTTTTACCTACAGTGTACATATAGCTTGAGCTTCCTATGATCAATTAGTTGTAAACACCGCTGCACTCGGACCATTCTGTACTTTCTGTGAGAAGGAACTCATTGGCTAAAATGGCATTTTCTGCATTCTCTATATTTGAGTTTCTTTACTCAGTGTTTGACATTCAGGCATTTTATTTTCTCCCAAGTTGGACTGCAGACCCTGTGCTATGCTTGATCCTTCCTAGGTAAGGCTCTGCTTCTTCTTGTCTCTTGTCATAAGGCAATGCCAGCGCCCAGCAATGCTCAGGGTGTGCCAGTCACGGGGGGTGGGGGGGCGCGCTAGTAAGGAGCTGGGAGCATGGTACACAGAATCGCAAAATACACGGCACGGGAAGGAACTGACTATGTCATTTGATAACCAAATTTAAAGTACAACATGCTATCAAATGATTTCTTTCACTGAGAACCCTTCTATCCATAGATGCTAATACCATCAGACACACTAAGCTGTTCTCTTTCTTCTTGGCCATATGATTCAGTATGTTTACCTCTTACAGTAGTAGAGGATTACTAAAAAGAATCCAATGAAAAATGCCCCACAGTGCCTCAAAATGAGAAGTGCAAGTATAATTTTTAGCCTGGGAGATGTCAAGTAAATACTAATAATTAAGTTCTAATTTTCCTAAATTATCAAAAGAAAAAATATTTTATAAATCATAATATACATGATGAGATAATAGCTGTCAAGAAACATGCATTTCTGGAAGTAGATGAAGTACTTCCTTGGCTGAAGAGAAGACTTCTAAGTAACCCAAATTTGTCCTTTTACTTTCACATTTTATCTATCATAGTTTGTAGAGGTTGGCTATCTTGATTCCTTTTCTGAGATTATCCTCCCAATTTAATTCTTTGAAGCAAATGATGAAGTTACTGCATTTCATGGCGTTCCTCATTGATGGTGCTCTCACCCTGAGTATTTCCAGTGTGTTCTCTGCACTGAGTAGCTGCAGGGGGAAGCATGTCTCCACAACATTCTGTGCCCACTACATTGATGTCCCCAGGTTCACGCACATACGTATGGCTAATGACTCATGTTACCTGTTCGTTTCCTGACTGAAAATGTAGTTAAAGGGGAAAGTCCTGAAATGCTTATTTCTATCCTCCGAATCTTCTGCTACATATAGTAGCACATAAGCAGGCTAAATACTTATTTTAACACTACCAAAACCACCGTTTTCCTTTATTATGAAACCAAACTTTGGTCAGCTGAGGTCAAGTTGTCCACATAACATAGATGGCGTTATGGTCAGTGAACTGTCACAGATGAGAGTCAAAATATAAACACTGAACATTTCTACAGCAGCTTAGAGCAGGGATTAACTAGGATCACCTAGTCTTCTGCTTTTAATGAAATTCTCTCCCTTGTATTCTCATGTTTGGGAGAGAGTCCAAATTTATCTCATGGTAATTTAGTTAGGCAGTGCCCTCGGGGGATGTCACAGGCTTCCCTGACCCCTCCAGAGAGAGACTCAGTGGAGGGATGAGGAGAATTAAACATTCCTGAGAAATTGGAAAGCAGCAGCCCCCAGAGAATTGGCAGGGAAACTCACTCCAGACCCGGCTGCCAGAGACTGGAGTCACCTTTTCAGCACTTGTTTGACGTCTCTCTCAGTCCCATCTGGCTTGACTCAGAGGTCAGCGTGGGGACTGGGAGAGGTGACAGCTCGGAGGAATTCAGGGGAGGTCCAGCCATAGCGCACTGTTTCCGTCACTTGTTGAACAGTGGTGTACATTCAGAAAGATGCACTGAGCACAAGGCTGAGGCGATGCTCCAGCAGACAGTCATTTTGCTTGGCTGGCTTTTATTCTTGAAACTCCAAATGTATCTTACATGAGCTGGTATCTTAATATCTCAAATAAGGAGCTCCCTGATTTTTGATGGCTGAAAGTTAAGGGCTGTTGTTGTTTCTTATTGCAGAGGACTTCTGTGACTAATTATTTTATAATTATATTAGCTATCTTACAAAGGACGTTTTCTCTTGTGCATTTAATGAAATGTGTTTCCGTTTTGAAGTCATATTCCCTTTTGTGGTTTATTTTTTCTTATATGAAGAATTTTAGGAAAGTGGGAAAACAAAAAATTAAATATGGAATATTGTAAGCATGTCTAGGAGGCCACATGCTACAATTTGTCCATTTTGTTTTCTACTAAACTAAGTAAGATTCAGGATGCCCTGCAGGGATGTTCTGAGGAGAAGGTTTGAGGATCCCTGCTAGATGTTATACTTAGATTCCTCCAGAAAACATGCTCTTCAGTTCTTGCTGCAGGCAGGATTGTTAAGCAGGCTGACCTGCTTTATCAAAGCCGTGCCTGAAGTAACTATACTAGCTACTGTTAAAATCTGAGTTTTTGTTTTCAACGTAACTGTCGGTTTTAGTGTGTCAGATGTGTGACTGTGCTGGCATAACCAGACAAGGGGTAGCCCCTGTGAGGCTGGTTCCAGGTCCTTGTGTGGAACAGGCAGCTGGGTGCTGTGCCCACGGTGGCTGGCTTTGCAGTCATCCCCAGCAAGAGACTAAAAGAGGAGCCTGCTCTCCGGAGCCTCAAAGAGGGAATCACTTGGGTTCAGTAGAAAGTTACTCATGGCCACGGAAAGGCCGATGTGGAGAAGGGACGCTTGCTGCTTGTTGGCTTTCATGGTGGCTCTCAAGATTCTTTCTTCTTCGTGGTGATGTCACTCCAGCGAGACCTTGACTACAAGTCCAGACACTGGAGTCCCAAGCCATCAGGAGAGCCTCTTGGGAGCCCTAGTCCTATTTGTCTCTAAAACCCAGATGAACCCATCAGCCTTCAAAAGTTCTGTGGTCTTTTCTTGTCCGGTTCAATTTCCAGTGATTCAGTGCACGTCAGCAATGGGGGAAGTTTCCCAACTTCCCCTAGCTTTTCCATGAAAAACAGAAAGAGAAAGGCTCAGCAAGATAGCTCAGTGGGCCAAAGTGCCTGCTTAGGCAAGCGCAGGGACCATGGTTCCATCCCAGCACCGCGTGCTGCACCAGCCCTGTCCCCAGGGCAGGCTGAGTGGGCCACAGAGTTCTAGGGAGGCTGAAAATAGGAGGATCACTGAGTCCGAGCTGCATAGTAAGACCCTGTAACAACCAAATACATGAAAAAAATCCAACCAGACAAACCAAAAAACCACACACACACACACAAAGAGTAACACTTAGGAGGCTGAGGTGGGAGGATTGCTGTGAGTATGAGGTCAGCCTGAACTGCATAGTGAAACCCTGTTGAGAGAGAGAGAGAGAGAGAGAGAGAGAGAGAGAGAGAGAGAGAGAGAAATAATTGTGGGAAGAAGTGTCTCAGTCAGTGAGAGGATTGCTTGTGACCAGAACCCCTCGAAAAGATAGGCACTGTTCTGTACCTCTGATGCCCTCTTCTCCTTTCACGTACGTTTTCATAAAGCCTCACCAGATGCTTCGTGTAGTGAGTGCGTCCAAGGATGCAGCCCAAGGGCTTCCATACCTCAGCCCTCGCGACAAAGACAAGCAAGGGTGGGTCAGAAGTCCTTCCAAGCCCAAGCCCAGTCTCCTGCCCTTGCCCAGCCCCACCCGCTGTGCCCAAGGAGTTAAAGAGCTCTGAGCCCTAACCCCTCAGGGAGTCAGCGGGCACTGGGTGGAGTCTGGCACAGGCTGTGTTTTCCTGGACCTGCTTATCAAAACCAAGCTTCTGCCATTTCACTTCGAAGGGGTGGATTGGGTGGAAAACTGGCCCAGGGACCAGGAAATTCGCCTCTATTCCTGCTCGGCCGCTATGTGACCCTGCCGGAGAGCCGCCCTCTGAGTGTGTCTCAGTTTCTCCATCTGTAAAATTAGTGAGATGAGCGCTGTTTCTGAGGCACATTGGGGAGACCCTTGGTTGATCTGCACTGTTACTGTGACAAAGGAAGGCTTCTGGGGGGCTCAACTCTGCTCCCTTCCAGGGCTGCCCTGTTCTGGTAACTTCTTATCTGCTCCAAAGGTTTTCAGACCAGTCTGGCTGCCTCTTAATGGGCTGTGTCCCACCTAACCTTGTTAACACCGTCCTGGCCAAAATAAACACTGAAGCTTGGAAATGCTTAGACTAAGATAATTAGGAAAACGATGTTGAATAAAAGATGGCATTAGAATTACTGTTGTGCTTAAGTTAAAATCTGGTTCCAAACAGCATAATCTCTAGTGAACTGATCTGTTTTAAAAGGTTTTTGTTTTATTTTGTTTTGGTTTGGCTTAGTTTCTGACTTTTAGAAGATTTAATTTGTTTAAATATATTTATTCTTCAGTTCAGCCCCATGCAGGGTTTTTCTTCTTCACTGAGAAGTCATGTTGGAAATAATAACTGTCAACAGCTGTTTACTGTTTAAGAATATTTTTAGGAAAGAAACACTGTTTCACAATACTTAATGCAGCTGACTGTTGAGGACATGGCAGCATCTGGGGACGTCTACTGATAGGACACAGATTTACTGCCTTTAGGCCGCAGAGACCGCATGTGAGACACAGGAGACACAGGAGATCAACTGCCGGTCTTTACGCTCTTCTCAGACTTGAACGTACCTACCTCTCTTGAGCAGGGAAGCAGAAATTCTTCAGGGTAGAAAAGTTGAAACCCTAGATTCTGTTCTAAAACACATTTTAAAAAAGGAATTAATGCTCCAAAAAACATTGTTTTTCTGTTTGGTGTGATAACAGTCGGTGGAATTATCACATCGTATCTCCACAATCGGTACAGTGCACCGACCCCTCAGGCATTAACCCAGGAATTTTCTCCAATAATATTATCATTTCTAATAGCAAGAACATTTGGTAGATCACACAGTGCTTTTAATATATTATCTGATGGGATATCTAAAACTACAACCTGAGGAAGAAAACTAGGGATGAAATAAGGAAGTTGTGTAAAGCAGCGTGTTCAGCAGCCGGCCCCAAGCCTACAGAGCGCGGTGCGCTCTGTCGTGCCACGCCGTGGGGACGGCTACCTCGCTGCGTTCCCTGGAGAAGCGCAGCGTATGCAAGGACCCGCAGGCGTCCGGGCGCCCCGCACCCCACCCGGCAGTGACCTCCGGGCTCTCGCCTGCCGGTGCTGGTGGTTGCTTCACGTGCAGGTCTTCCGTGCTTGTTTCCCCTCTCCCAGCACACTCAGCGTTAAGTAGTTGTCTCCGTCTCGTGTAAAAGAATACTCACACTTGACAAAGGCCTCCAGGGCTGCCAGCGCTGTTCCTACCATCCGGACATACAGTTTCAAGCAAACAAAGGCTCACAATTTTTTCTTTTGTTCTCCACTCCTTCACTCTTAACCTCCAGCCTGACTGGCACTCCAAAAAACAGAGTTGGACAAGAAGCAGGCAGGTCTGGGAGCCTCTTCTTTTCAGTAGTGCTTTTTTGGAGTAGGAACATAGTACCAGGGATGGAATACAGGGATTTTGAGGTGAGCTGCAGCCGGGCTCTTCCCTCCACTCATTTTCCCTCCCTTCTCCTCTCCTTCCCTTTTTCTTTTTTGAGATGGAGTCTAACTTAATTGCCCATGAAGGACTTCAACTTGCCATCCTCTTTCCTCACCTTCCAAAGTGCTGGGATGGTAGGCCAGCCTGCACCTTGGCTCCCAGTGCCATGGTAATCTTGTCTCAGACCCTCCCACCTGGCGAACTGGGTGCCTGGGCTCCAGCAGATGGTGCTATTTTCCCCATGTGAGCTGAGCCATGGTGCCCCTCCAGGTGCCCTCCAGGGTGCGTGCACCTTCACTGTTAGGAGCAGGGGCCAGTGCACATCCCTGTTTTCATGCTCTTAGAAAACTTAAACCAATCTGTGGCGCACCTCATTTCTGTGCAGATCTCTGTGCCACCAGGGCCTTGTACACATCCATCCCCTGCCCAGGGATGTGGGGGAGTCTTCACAAAAATGTTTATTGGTGGAAATATTTTTGTCACTCCTGTTTTTCCTGGATATGGGCATGCACAGAGCAGTTCATGTGAAAGAGAAAAACAAGGCAGGGGACAGCTGTGCCCCATCACAGGCACGTGTGCTCATTTGCACCCAGAGCATGGGCTCCCCCTGCACACTTCGCCACATGGCTGTCAGCACACTCTTGGGAGAGCCTGGGTTGGTTCCCTTGCCTTATGGATGTCTCTCAGAAGGCCTTTCCCTGAGCTCCGGGTCTTTCACTTTGGTGGTGCCCCATTCCAGGGGCCACAGCACTGCCCCCCCCTCCTGGACAAGGCTCCCCATTTCTGTTACATCTCCAACCACCTATGGCCCATGCTTGACAGGGGTGACCCGAGTGGGCCCCAAGCCTCCTGCAGTACACTGTTTTCCTCCTGAGGTAGGAAAAATGAATAAACAGGAACCAGGAGTTGGCAGGGGTGGGATCCTTGCTACTCATCTACCGTGTGTGCAAAAGCTTGAGAAGTAGACCAGGTACGTGGGCGGCATGCATGCTAGTATTTCTAAATCACTAGCTTTCTAAAATACAGACTTACAATATTGAGAGCAAATGGACACTTTTCTTTATTCTATAAAGTCATACATACAACAATAAATCCTGAGGTGCCAGAGAAAAGAAAAAAAATCAGGCTGCACACGTAAAATTTAGTTTTATGATGTTTTCAGTTTGAGATTCTGAATTCTCTTTTACTGATCCAGTTCTTTCAAAACTGTATGCTGAACACTTCCTTCTGAGGACCCTGCACTTGCTAGTCTTCCTGGGAAGGCTCACATCAGGACATTAGCATCTGGCTTTTCGTAAACACCCCTCAAAGCGCTCTTTCTCTGAAAGTTGGAGCCCGAAAGAATGAAGCAGAAATCCTCTCTGGGCCAAGAGTTGCGTCATCAGTCCTGTGTGATCAATAAGTACATTGTGGTGGTGATTTCATAGCTGATTAACTTACGTGTCGACAAGCCAACACTTGACTTGCAAGGCTGGTCTGGCGGCTCGCGCTGTGAGCATGGCCTTTGCTAGCCTTCCTGGCAGCGCGCTCTGGCTGCCGATCCGACCGCAGCCGGGTACGGCCCTCAGTTTCACCGTGAGTAACGCATCAGCCCAAGCCTGCGTCCTGGGAAAGGGCAGCTGTCTCTTCAGGCAGCACCAAATGACAAGATCATTAGTGCTAGGGAGGGAAAAACCGAATGGAAGGCTGCAGTGGAGGTGTGGCCCGTGGCCTGCTGAACTTCGCGGAGAAGGCAAACATGGCAGGGCAGTTGCAAGCAGCAGCGCCGAGCAGCGAGGGCTTACTAACGAGAAGTCCGAAGGGCAAGACTCGGGGAGCAGCCGTGTGCGGGTCAGCTCACCTTGAACACAGCTTGTTCTTTGGCTTTTCTGTAATTAGTGTATGTCGCGCCTTTTGATCCATGTCAGAATCTCAAGCCTTCCTCCTGGAGTTTTTATTTCTGTCTTGCAAACTTTCTGTTTCATTTTTAAGGAAGTGAATTCTTAGAGTCCGGTTTTGTTGTCTCCGACACTTTTAATCTCATCCATCAAAGAGTAAATAAATCACTGTGTACTTGGGAAAAAACTGGCAGGAAAGCAGAATATGTTAAAGACTCTTGCTTTTCATTGGGAGTAAGATTTCCCAACTGGAGAATCTGTTTTATTTTGCCTCTGGCTAACATCTGAAGATCAGTAATAAAGCTCTATGCAAATACTTTCATGTATTAAAAGAACAATATTTTGACACTCATTGACACAAGCAAAAAAATACAACACTAAATTCGTGTTCATGAAAACAATGAAGACATTGTTCATTCACTTGAAGTGAATGTGAAAAATGCTGTGTTATATTAACAGAAAGGGGCTATGCAGAGCTCGGCCTTAGCATTTGCACGGGTGGGACTGCTCGTTGGATAAGAATAGGTACTTTTCTTTTTTAACAACCTCATGTATTTGTTGATCCATGTCAAACTACTGAAATTTATAATTGCTGAAAAAGTGATATTCATTCTCTAAAACCTGATTGTTTAAGTTTCTCTAAAGATTTTTAAAAAATATTTTGGAACTTTCAAATACTAAAGAAGTTAAATGTTTTCAGAATATGAATTTATCATAGGCTTATTTTTCTACTCATTCATCTTAATTTTATCTTGAATTATAGAGACTTAATTTTAAAAAAATCTCCCTTGACTATGTATGTTTTAAAAATAAATTTATAGGAGTGCTCTTGATTCTTCTTTTAAATCTTGGAAAATAAAGGAGGCTTTTTCTACAGTTATGCTAGTGTGGAAGACTTGCTCTGAATTACTGGTTTTGCATGTAGGGCGATTTCTTTTTCTCCGTCACTGCACATGGATGTCTCTGTTCCCGCGAACACGGGTGCTCGCAGTCCCTGTTCTGCTGCGTATCACTGGCTTCCTTTTTCAGCAGTACCAACCAAGGCACATTTTACCATAGCCCTGGACGGGTCACAAGCAGGACCAACTATATAAGAGCAATTTGACCTCTCAAAACGTAAAGCTGCTTATAATGGGATATTTTTACACTTCAGAAACAAAAATTAGGCTGGGGAAGATGGCTCAGTGGAAAAAGCGCTTCCCTGGCAAATGCAAGGGCCTGAGTTCAATCCCCGGTTACAAAAAAAAAAAATTAAAGGAAGTAGGGTTAGTCTAATCCCTTTCAAGCATATTTCCTAAAGTTCCATGGGGAAGCATGACTGCACCTTCCTGGTCTGAGCAGTGAGGGCCTTGTGGGACACACTTGGGGCTGAGTGTCAGTCAGTGTGAGAGGCGAAGGGCACTCTGGGTCCCGTTACAAGGCAGCTCTGGCCTAGTCCAGCACCTTCATGGGAGCCAGAGGGAGGCCTACAGCCATGCTTCGCTTCCTCTCTCCTCCAGCGGGTACTGCCCCCACTGGATGGGTCTGGCCAGCTGGCTGGGCACCCGGCCTGTGCCCCTCGCAGATGCCTACTGGTCCTAAGCACAGTGCCAGTCGTCCCTGGGTCTTGTCTGGGTCTAGCTGTCTTCACCTGAGCTCTGAGCTCATTGGCACAGGAGCAGAAGCCAACTCTAAGAAATTCAGCAGGAGAGGGATCTGTCATGAGGAACCTCGGAAGCCTCACCAGATCAGAAATAGAAATTTGCTTCTCTTCTGCTCCCTTGTGGCTGAAGGCCACTTCCCTGCGTGTCCTCTGGGCATCAGCAGGATGGCTCCAGCCACACAGGTGCTGGGCAGCAGGTGTACAACAGCGGCATTTGACACTGTTCCACTGGCCCAGGCTCTGTCCTGTCCTGCTGATGTCCTTGAGACTGGCCCTATGGACTCCAGGTTTCCATGCCTGACAGGGGCTGGTGGGCAGGAAGCCCAGACAGATGACCTAGTTTGAATCCACTGCCTTGGATGTCCCCTTCTGCTGGCACAGGGTGGGGACAGTCTTAGCAGGAAGAAGCTCTAGAAAGGAGCCACACCTGCCGGCACAGGAAACTCACTTCCTGGAGTCTGTGTCCACAGGCTCTTTCTTAAGGCAGATGCTGGGATTGTAGGCCCTTTCTCCCATACGTGTTGGGAGTCCCCAGGCCAGGGCAATGCCTGAATGTGTCCCCAGGCCCCAGCACAGGCCTGGCACCGGCGGGTGCTCCCCGAGGATCTCCTGCTGCTAGGCAGGCCTCCAGGCTAGCCCGCAGCAGTCCAGAGCAGCATGTATAATCTAGTTCTGTGGGAAAATGCATGTTAGGGCAGTGCAGAAGGAACCAGGAGGAGAGGTTGAGGCTTTAGCCCTGTGCGGGCACCCAGTAGGTGTGTGACTTTGGGCGTCGCTTAATCTCTGGTTTCAGTTGCTTCATCTTCATAATGCATGCAATGGAATGAGCGCCGCTCTGAGGCCCCTTCCAGCTATAAAATTCTGTGGCTGTGACTAACAGACTCAGGCTTCATCGCCCCACCCTAGCGGCCTTCCCTCCCCTTGCCATTCCTGGGTGCAAGAGTTTGATCATGGAGATGAGGTAGATTCTCCCAGGCACCATAACTCTCTGGAGCTATGCAATCTCTGCCACCATTGTCCCATGATGAATACCAGTTTATCACAAATCACTGTTCATTCCTGCTAAATACCAGGTCTTGGGTCTCAGGAGCTCTTCCAGGCACTTTACACACATTATCTAACTTAACCCTGAAACAGCCCAGTGGGGCTGGGTCTTGGTTCTCCAAGCAGGGGAAGACTGAGTTACTCACCAGAAGCTGTGGGGTCAAAGAGCAGAGCCCTCCACAGAACTTACCCAGCGACACTCCCTGGCCTGTCACCGGCACCTCCAGGGTGAGGGCCCACAGCTGATGCTTTTGCCTGCAGCTGACTCAGGTGCAGGCTGCCCCTTGCTCGCCCATCAGTGCCCGACAACTGTTTCCCTGGGTCCGCCTGCTGCTGTGGGAGAGGGGTGAGGTCCTTCTGTGGATGCAGAGGCATTCGTTCACCAGTGCCCATGGTTCTGAGCAGGGTGTGCTGCTTAACTGGTGAGCTCTGTCCTGGCCGTCATCCTGATGAAGTAACTGCGCAGGTCAGGAGGAGGTGGACAGGTGGTGGGTGGGCAGGGAAGCGTCTCAGCAGCGCTCTTCATCAGACGGGTGACATCCTAGATCTGGTGGGCAAAATTAAACAGTAAAATCAGCTCCATCCTTTCTTTGTGCTTTTTTTAAACCAAAACACTGGAACTTTATCTGGATCATAATTATAGTTGTCAAGGACCTAGGCAGTATCTGTCTCTTTAGAACACTGATTCCTTCGCTAACCATTAAATGCTCCAGCTGTTCCAGACTGGCTCTGCAGGTGTCCTAAGCGTGGTCACATCAGCATCCACGTCCAGGCAGATTCAGGGCTCAGATTTCTGGCTTAATGCATTTTTCCCTCCCCATTATATCCCACAAGTCTTGCAGCCAGCAGGTAGTTCTCCCCTCTTTTCCCTACCCCAGCAGACCCTGGGACACTCCAGAGTGCTTTTTCACAGTTCTTCCTCCTTCCCATCGCTCATCTTATTCTTCTCAGCTTCGTGAATCAAGACATCTCTGTTGCTGGAAAGTCCTCACCTTGATCTAGCACCTTCCCCATGATTTTCAGGTACTGCTCAGCCCACTTCTTTTCAGTCTGTTTCACACTTGACAAATTGTCCTGTCCCTGCTTCAGGAGGGCCTGGCGGGCCTCCACCCGAGAGGCCCTGAAGAAGTCCCCTGCCAAGGCATCATAGCAGGCAGGCAACCAGGCGTGCCCAGGTATACCTCCTGCCCTTAGCCAGTGCTGGATGGTGCCACTGGAGGGGCCTGGGTTCTCAAAGTCCCCATCCCAAAAGAGATAAAAGCCTGGGTAGTTTTCTTTATCCATCTTGTATTTGGCACTCAGCTCCATGTTCAGTTTGTCACCATAATCTGAGATCCCCACCTCTGCCACCAAGAGATCCTCACTGGAGGCTAAGTTTTCAGCGAGTTGCTTGAGCTCGTCCTGCTTCTCACTGTAGGGTCTTGGGTGTGGAACTTCACCAAGACAAACTAGCTTTTGGGAGCGACCTTATAGAAAGTGATTGTATCCAGGGGAAGGGTGCCCTTAGGGTGCAGGCCACTGCTGCCATGCAGAGCGGAGAAAAGCAGAAGACCCAGGGAAAGGGAAAACAGGAGAGAGATGCGGTACAGCGGCAGCCATAGCTCAGGATTATTCTTTGTATTTTTTAATGTGACTAATAGAAAGTGTCACCTTAAGTGTGTGACCCACATCATATTTCTGTTGGACAGTACTCTTTGACATGATCTTGCAAAGTCATATCTCTGTGTGTGTGTGTGTGTGTGTGTGTGTGTAATATAATAGTATATAATTTTACTTACTGGTAACAATGATTGTCAGCACCAGAAAGGTCATGGAAAGGCCAGAGCTGGCTTCCCAGGAACAGGTTTAGGTAGCACAGCTGGGAACCAAGAGCAGAGAGACAGGCGGTGGGTGATCGGGTGTGGGTAAGTGGAAAGAAACTTCCTCCAGCATACCGGGGCTTTTAAATTGTTTCCACTGGACCAGGAGCTAATTCTAGCAGGGCTTACCTGGGGATTCAAGTGGGAGCAGGTAATTGGGAACACCTGGCTGACGTAGGTGGCTGGGTGTGCTCCAGGAAGCAGCACTTCTGGGAAGTGTGTTGTGACAGGAGTGATGTCTGTGCCAAGGAAGAACATTTATCAAATTATAGCACACTGCAGGTGAGCATCCGTATCGCAGGTGCCCGGCTGTGTGTGAGTTCTCCTTGCCCTCGGGAAAGCTCAGCACTGGACGATGGAGGCAGATGGTCCGGCATAGGAGCTGCAAGCCCACTCATCTATATTAACACCAGTCACAGTCTTGCTGCCACAGTGGAACACGGAGCCTATGTTACATCTTTACAGCCGTTGTGGTAGACTGCTCGAGATGGCTGCACTGCTGCCATCCGTCCTCCTGGGAGTGGGAGGTGATTTCTTCTTCGATTTGGAGCTGGCCCTGTCACCAATGGTATGCATGGGACGTGACCCTGAGCCCTTGCAGGGCCTTCAGCTGGTTCTTGGGTGGGAGCCACCATATAAAGAAACCTAGGTGAAGGCTGAGGAGTTATGAGGGTCCAATGTAGGGAAGGGCAGTGGCCATGGGGAGGTGTCTGCAGCTCCAGGCAGCTGGGCCTGGGGGCAGCCTGGCCGACACCTCCAGGGCTGAGCTGAGCCATGACCTTAAGCCCCCAAATCTTGGGCAGCAAAAGGGCTGCAGGCACTCATTGTTGATGGTTGATCACACCCCCACAGGCTTTATTTGTGAGTGAAACATCATCTTTCACACATGATGATTATGGTCATATAACTGGGAGTGTATGTGGTATTTTTAAGCTCATTCTTTACACACTCATTTGCAATACATACATTATGCTAGGCCCTCAACCCAGTGAGTTACACAGGCTTATCCTTTGTTGGAGATGCTGCACTTTGAAAACAGATGCATAAGGAAATATTTGTAACTGATTGAACTATGCTCATTCAACACTCCTTCCTTGAAACCCTCTTAAGAATAAGAAAAAAATATATAGCAGCAACCCAAAACTTCATCATTGTAACACCTAAATTGTTCATAACTTGAATTGCAAGATATTAAGAACTGAAAGCAATTGCCACGAAATTTGGAGATTAAACAAGGTAGGGTGCTAAGACCTCTACTGCCTGAGAGTTTTGCTGAGACGATGGTACCTAGAGAAAGGCAGGGAGGAGTTGCTGAAGGTCAAGGTAGTGCTGTCGCAGAGACACAGCCTCCTGCTGTGGGAGGATGCAGCCAGAGGCCCAGGGAAGGCCCAGGGCAGCAGTCATCACCTGCCTCACTCTGCGGGGCCCTGTGGTATTGGGCTGTTCCTGAGCCACACTAACCAGCTTCATGCTGAGAGGCGTGACAGCCATGTCCTAGTCCAATGACAAGTCTGGAAGAGGCTTGGGGACCAGTGTGCATCCAAGCTGCACGCTGCTGTCAGTGCACCTGCTGCTCCCCATGGCCACGCTCGGCAGCAGTGATGCTAGGAAGGCACTGCCCACAGCCATACCTTGGGGAGAGCACAGCCTGGCAAGGAGGGAAGGGCCCTTGCACAGCGCCTGTGAGGAACGTTATTCAAAGAAAAGTGCTGCTGGGTTCATTGCTCTCCATAGGCGCAAAGAAAATTACGCACCTGTTTTTTTTTTAACTGTTTAGAGCAAGGCTGGGCAGGTTAATCTCTTGGTTCTGTAAATAATGTTTCGTTGGAGTCTTCCCCTTTTGTTGATACATTGTCTATAGCAGCAGAACTAAATAATGATGCAGGACATATGTCCCATCAGCCTAAAGTGTTTACTGTCCAGCCTTCAAGGTGGAAAGCTGCAGTCCCCTGGATTACACACAGTTATTAAAAGAGATTTTTAAAAAGCAAAGTAGTAGCGATCAGAAATGATATAAAAGGGAAACAGAGAACCATGACAGTTTGAAGTCACAGCAGCAAAATTTAAAATAAATGTAACTAAAAAATTGGGCAGGGCCGGCCAAATAGCTCAGCAGACTGAAGTGCCTGCAAACAGGCTCAAGAGCCATGGGTTCGATTCCTGGGCCTGCTGTGCCAGTCCTGTCCCTGGGGCCCACTAAGATGATGATTGAGACTGGGTGTGGTAGCATGCCTGTAATCCCAGCACTTGGGAGGCTGCAAACAGTCAGATCACTACCAGTCCAATCTAGTAGTGAGACCCTGAACACCCTGTAGACCCGTCCCTAAACTAGATTTAAAAAAAAAAAAGATAGGGCTGGCTAGATAGCTCAGCAGACTAAAGCACCTGCTTAGGCAAACACAGCGACCAGGGTTCAGTCCCTGGAATGCCATGCCAGTGTCACCCCCAGGGCATGCTGAGACAGCGATTGAGACTCAGCACGGTGGTGCACCCCTGTAATACCAGTGCTTTGGAGGCTGAAAACAGAAGGATCACTATGAGTCTGGTCTAAGTAGGTAGACCCTGTAGACCCTGTAGACCCTGTAGACCCTGTCCTAAATATAAAAAAAAAAAAAAA
>NW_004524599.1:17431759-17434935 GCF_000260255.1 Octodon degus
ATTCATGAAGAAAGGAGTGGCTTGAGGATGAGTGACAAAAGCATGTGCCTGGTACAGGCAAGGAAAAAAAAAAAAAAAAAAAAAAAAAAAAAAAAAAAAAAAAAACAGGTACACAGGCTAGAGAATCCCACATTAAACAGGAAGGAAAAAAAGACATAAAATGACTGGCTACAGTTGATAGGCTAGGAAACAGAGCAGAAGAGATACAACATGCACACAATTGATGGGCCTGAAACAGAGATGGGGGAAATAGGAGAGATAAAATATTTTCAAATATAAACATAATAACCAGATTTTGTTATACAACCTACTCTACTCACTATAATAGGGCGGGTCTGTACTGAAAGAATAGCTAATATCACATAAAATTTGTTTTAGAATAGTTAGCACATGACTAGGAGCTTTGATGTTTCATAATTATTTCTAGAGAAGAGAAAATTTAACTCTAACCTTGGAATATCTAGATTAGTATGCCTACCTGAAAGAACAGGATGGAGAGCTGGATAAACCTTGGAATGCCCTCTTTCTTTCAGTACACAGGAGCCATGTAAAATGATAAGTTAAAAGCAAAAAAGAGCCAGGTATGGTGGTACACAGCTGTAATCTCAGCACTCTGGGAAGCTAGAGCAAAAGAATCATAAACTCAAACCCAGCCTGAGCAACTTAGCAAGACCCTGCCTTAAAATTTTAAGAGTTGGGATATGGCTAGGTACAGAGGGCCTGGGTTCAATTCCAAGTCCAAAAGTTGTTTATAAAAATAGCAAAAGCTAGACTGGGCATGGTGGTGTGTGCCTGTAATCGCAGTGCTTGGAAGGCTATAAAAAGGTGGATCAGGAGTCCAGTCTCATAGTGAGACCCTGAACCCACTGTAGACCCTTCCCTAGAATACAAAAAAAAAAAACTATATAACTTTCTAAATTATGTTCTATTAATCGGTGTCTTTATTAATTTATTTTGTTACTTTTTGTGTGGTAATTTTATCTCTTTAAGATTTTTAATCAAAGAAATCTATATGCCACTGTTTAATCCATTGAGAAAAAAAAGATGGGCTGAGAGAGCCCTTAGGCCAAACTGTGGATTTATGCTACTTGATTTTGTAAGTATAGTTTTATTTGTTTTGATTTGGTGGAACATTTGACTTCTATTTCCCAAAAATGTCAGAGTAAGGGTACTCCCCCTGGGAGGACTTGGGACCCACCCACCAAGAATAAGGCCTGGTCTACTGCAGGCCACCAACATTCTGACCCCCACTATCGATACCAGCTGCCCTGGTGAGAATAGCTCCTGGCCACCACCTGAAGCCACAGAGTGTGTGAAGGGATCCACACTTGCACTCTTTGTTTGGAAGTCTGGTTTTCCATCGTTCAAATTCACGAGAGAGAGAGAGAGAGAGAGAGAGAGAGAGAGAGAGAGAGAGAGGTGGGGGGTGGGGGGTGGAACCTGGACCCTATTGAATGGTCATATAACTGGGAGTGTATGTGGTATTTTTAAGCTCATTCTTTACACACTCATTTGCAATACATACATTATGCTAGGCCCTCAACCCAGTGAGTTACACAGGCTTATCCTTTGTTGGAGATGCTGCACTTTGAAAACAGATGCATAAGGAAATATTTGTAACTGATTGAACTATGCTCATTCAACACTCCTTCCTTGAAACCCTCTTAAGAATAAGAAAAAAATATATAGCAGCAACCCAAAACTTCATCATTGTAACACCTAAATTGTTCATAACTTGAATTGCAAGATATTAAGAACTGAAAGCAATTGCCACGAAATTTGGAGATTAAACAAGGTAGGGTGCTAAGACCTCTACTGCCTGAGAGTTTTGCTGAGACGATGGTACCTAGAGAAAGGCAGGGAGGAGTTGCTGAAGGTCAAGGTAGTGCTGTCGCAGAGACACAGCCTCCTGCTGTGGGAGGATGCAGCCAGAGGCCCAGGGAAGGCCCAGGGCAGCAGTCATCACCTGCCTCACTCTGCGGGGCCCTGTGGTATTGGGCTGTTCCTGAGCCACACTAACCAGCTTCATGCTGAGAGGCGTGACAGCCATGTCCTAGTCCAATGACAAGTCTGGAAGAGGCTTGGGGACCAGTGTGCATCCAAGCTGCACGCTGCTGTCAGTGCACCTGCTGCTCCCCATGGCCACGCTCGGCAGCAGTGATGCTAGGAAGGCACTGCCCACAGCCATACCTTGGGGAGAGCACAGCCTGGCAAGGAGGGAAGGGCCCTTGCACAGCGCCTGTGAGGAACGTTATTCAAAGAAAAGTGCTGCTGGGTTCATTGCTCTCCATAGGCGCAAAGAAAATTACGCACCTGTTTTTTTTTTAACTGTTTAGAGCAAGGCTGGGCAGGTTAATCTCTTGGTTCTGTAAATAATGTTTCGTTGGAGTCTTCCCCTTTTGTTGATACATTGTCTATAGCAGCAGAACTAAATAATGATGCAGGACATATGTCCCATCAGCCTAAAGTGTTTACTGTCCAGCCTTCAAGGTGGAAAGCTGCAGTCCCCTGGATTACACACAGTTATTAAAAGAGATTTTTAAAAAGCAAAGTAGTAGCGATCAGAAATGATATAAAAGGGAAACAGAGAACCATGACAGTTTGAAGTCACAGCAGCAAAATTTAAAATAAATGTAACTAAAAAATTGGGCAGGGCCGGCCAAATAGCTCAGCAGACTGAAGTGCCTGCAAACAGGCTCAAGAGCCATGGGTTCGATTCCTGGGCCTGCTGTGCCAGTCCTGTCCCTGGGGCCCACTAAGATGATGATTGAGACTGGGTGTGGTAGCATGCCTGTAATCCCAGCACTTGGGAGGCTGCAAACAGTCAGATCACTACCAGTCCAATCTAGTAGTGAGACCCTGAACACCCTGTAGACCCGTCCCTAAACTAGATTTAAAAAAAAAAAAGATAGGGCTGGCTAGATAGCTCAGCAGACTAAAGCACCTGCTTAGGCAAACACAGCGACCAGGGTTCAGTCCCTGGAATGCCATGCCAGTGTCACCCCCAGGGCATGCTGAGACAGCGATTGAGACTCAGCACGGTGGTGCACCCCTGTAATACCAGTGCTTTGGAGGCTGAAAACAGAAGGATCACTATGAGTCTGGTCTAAGTAGGTAGACCCTGTAGACCCTGTAGACCCTGTAGACCCTGTCCTAAATATAAAAAAAAAAAAAAA
>NW_004524599.1:17435240-17441876 GCF_000260255.1 Octodon degus
GAGAGAGAGAGAGAGAGAGAGAGAGAGAGAGAGAGAGAGAGAGAGAGGTGGGGGGTGGGGGGTGGAACCTGGACCCTATTGAGTGCCAGGAAGGTGCTCCACCACTGCACTGCATTCCCAGCCCCCGTGACTTTTTAGACCTACACTTCATAGACTCTCCATATACAGGTGTGTACGTATATATCTTCATATACATACTCCTGTGTTACGATGATTTTTACAACAGTAGTACATACCACACAGAAGCTCAGGACTGAAGGCACCAGTCAGATACACAGAGTTAAACATAACCTTGATTAACAAATCTTGTTATTCATGGATGCCAGCTCAGTTAATAAGTGTTTGCAGCTTGGATACTGAGCTGGAGGTTAATGGTGAGGGAGAAGCAATTGCAGAATCCAGATTTTTAAGACAAACACACATCACACCCCAAAAGGCATGCGTGGAATCAGGTGTAGTCAGTGGGCTGTGGTGATGGCTTTGGCCGTTCCCCTTCACTGGTCCAGCATGAACAGCCTCCAGAGCTGGTGCCTTCACCCCCAGAGAGGACTGGGCCCTCTCTAGGGCCTCTGGAGCACTTCCTCATTCATCCTCCTACGGCCAACTAGCAGACTTAAAATTTCTAAAGATTAAAGTGTGTGTGACTTCTCTAAATTAGGTTTGTAGACTACATAGGCTACTTATGCAGGTATAGGGAAGCATAGGTGCAAACTGAACAGACATCTCCACCCACCTCAGCTTGGTTGTCTGATGTCAGTTGTGTGGAGTCAGGTTTCCCTTCCTGCTCCTTCGGCACAAAGTGAATGAGACACAGTTTGAAAACTGCATTGTTCATTTGCCATGAAGGGATATTTTTGTGTTGAATCTGAAGCTCTGGTGCATTCCTGAACTGATTTGCTTTCCTCCCAGTGGGATGGATAAAACGCAGGAGGCTTTTTTCATGTGAACTGGTAAAGCAGGTCAGGACTAAAAGTAAATAAGTGTCTGAGGAAGTGGGTAAGCCCATCACATCCTTAAAGGGCACCAGAAGAATGTGGGAAGAGTCTGTCTTCTTCCTCCTTGATTCCTTGAGAGACAAAGGGAGAAGGCTGGCGTCTGAAACGTGTAACCTCCCAACGCCTTCGTGGGTCAGCTGGCAGGGCCGGGCGGCATCTGCTTGCAGACAGTGGCCCAGTGTGTCATGGGTCGTGTAGTCCCGCATGTGAACAGGAAGGTGAGCATGGTGAACTTTTGCCTCAGTTGTGCCATCCATCAGGGGATAAATGGAGCAGATCAAGTGTGCAGCTGCACACGGCGGCGAGTGGCTGCGTCCTCCTCACACAGGCGCCTTTGTCTCCACGTGACCTGGCATCGATGGGATGCACCCAGCCTGGGCTTCGTGGCAAATTACTAACCCATTATCACACCAGAACACAGGATCATTTATCTTCTAATCCAGAGTGTCACCTGTTCTTCATTTACCAGTCAATAACCATTAATTATGCTCAGTGGAAAGTTAAACAAAGCCCTTTCCCTCTGTTAAAACCAGTAAACTCTTAAGTAATAACAAATAAATCTGGAATTGTATATCCTTTCCCTTCCCATTCCCAGACTGGAGTCTGGTACAATATGAACTTTAGAGGAAATGCCTAGAAATTGATAGGTCAAAGGCCCCAGATAGTCTGATGGAAAAGAAAAGGGCAGATTCTTGGCCTCAGCTCTCATGCAAGTGAGAAGCTCCTACCGATTTCCAGATTCCTGTGGGGCAGAGCAGACCCAGGGAGCCGGGCCACGCAGACACTGCCCCGCCCACCCAGCAGTTGTGTTTTCTCCTTTAATTGTCTAAGCTCTTTTCCTTCACATCATGAAACCACGATTTTCCTGCGATCATTCTAGCACAAGAGTTTCCCCACAGAGATGAAGTTCACTAAGTGGTCCTGAAAGACCTATTTGAACCTTTTTTTAAAAAATAGAAATGTGAGTGAAACATATCTAAGTGTATTTGCCCTGTTACATGTAATTCTTGGGGAAAAAAACATTCAAACAAATTCTATGCAGAAGCATAATTTAATTTTTCCTAAAAATTCTGAAAATATTTTGATATGTGACAAAACTGTGCGTGTGTGGGTGTGGGTGTGGGTGTGGGTGTGTGCTGGGCCTGCTCAGAGAGGGGGCAGGGGTGGCATAGTTGGGAAAGGTGGCCAAAGGGCAACTGGAGCCCAGTGAAACCACTGTAGCATGCGCAGTTGGTCACAGAACTCAGTGAGACAGAGCCAACTTACGCCCACAGCTGACGTGGGACCCCGGTCCAGAATCCAGAAAGAGGTCAGTGCTCTATACAGCTCAGGACAGCATGCACAGCAGGCCTCAGGGAGGTCCAGGCTGGTGCAGCCCCACCAAGAGCACCTCCTCTTGGGCCCCAGCACCTCACAGTGTAGAGAGGCTGCAAATGAGGGCTCCTTCTGGGGTGTGGACAGCCGCTCTACAGAGAACGCTTGCATTTGATGCTTTTAAAAACTGATCAAGCTTAATCCGCAGTTACAGTAGAATAAAATTTTAAAACATTGTAGCTGTATTCATCCACTGTGATCTCTTAAGGCCAGATGAAACTGCAGCTATTTCATTAATGTGAACAAAATGATCTCTCTACCAAGTCAGTGTCCTCTGCTGCCAGTTTCTCTATGGTGTGTCACTGATTGAAATGACTGCTGTTGTCCCCACCAGCAGGCCCCATCTCCAGGTCTGGGAAACTTCCTAACTCTCCTCTTCCACAGAACAAAAAAACACAATGTCAAACAGGAAAAGTACTCACATTGTCTCCTCCTTAAAACAAAAATGTGATTTCAAATAATTTCATAGTGGACCAACAGTATGAAAATATCCAGAACTTCAAGTAAAAGGGTAATGACTTTTCTTTTTAGAAGGTCGCCACAGATTCACAAACAGGAAAGAAAAGAAGAGGAAAGAAAAAGAAATCGATCAATCATTCAAGAATTTTGGTGGCATTTTCTAAGGAAAAATAGGTTGGCTTCTTGATTTCATCAAACTGTTTTTAAGCTTCTCTAAAACTAGCCAGGGAAACACCACCAAGTAGTGTTGACTAAATGTTAGAACAAGGGCTCAATGCATGTAACCCTGGACAGCGTCAGAACAAAGTGCTTGTTCTCTTAGCTAGTTTATTTAGAGGGACAGATGACAGTGATGAGGAAAAACATTTTTACTTGGATCTTTTTCTCTTTCCTCTCCCCTCCTTTCCCCTCCCCTCCTCCCTCTTCTTTTTTGTTCCCCCCTTCTCTAGTGCTGGCGGCTGAACGCATAGCTTTGCACATGCTGAGCACATGCGCTGTGCTGCACTGCTGAGCTGCACCCCCTGCCCTGGGCTTGGCTCTTCCACCAAGGGGCAGCTGATACATTGGATATCAGCTACACTTAATTTTTAAACTCTGAATCCTAAACTGTGTAAAATCCTTTATAATTAATATGTAGATCCAAGCTATGCAGGCCATAGGCCTGTATGCTATTGACAAAAGCTCTCTGGTGGCATAGAGACATGTCGTGGCGGTTGCCTCTAGTCTCTCTCAGAGTGCTGATACACTCTACCCGTCCAGCTCCCGGCTCCCGGCTCGCGGCTCCCGGCTTCCGGGCTCCTGGGCTCCCAGCTCCCACTGGGCAACTGCAGCTCCACAAGGCGTCCTCATGGTGACTGAGGAGAAGCTGAGTCCCTGGCCCTGAAATGCCGCCTGAGGAAGCCCTTAACTCTAGTTTCAATATATTTCTTGCCTCTCAGACAACTGTTTAAAATAGTAATAGTCTCTATTTTGTGGTTATTTCTTCCTTGATGATCGCTTATTTTGCTTTTCAGTTGATAAATTTTCAACTTCATGGTGAAGAAATGAGTTTACTTTTTTTTTTTTAAGCAGAATATATTTATTGAGGGAAAGAAAGCTCCTGTCTGAGAGAGAGACAAGAGAGGTGCCCGAGCAGGTTATCCTCTGAGCTTGCTTTTGAAAAGTTTAATTATTGAATTTATAATCTCTGTTCAAGTGATTTTTCCTTACCTGCCATTGGTGATGTGTAGGAAAATTAGACAATCTTTAGGAACTATACTTTCATGAACATACTGTAAAAAGCCTACTAGATACTATAAAAGGTTTATTCTCAAATATACTATGAAAGGTTATCTGTCACAGATCCTGTTGAACATCATTTTCCTCTAAGGTATATCGCATAAAATCACCAGGGATGTAAAAGAGAAAAGGCTCCTGTTGAGTCCACAGCTCTGCAGCTAGGCCCAGATGTCTATACCAAACTCCCCAGATGTTTCTGAGGTACATTAAAGTGTGAAAACTGTCACTGCAGGGCTGGAGTACTGTATGAAGTTCATGTTCAGTGTTCTAGATGCCCTTGTCCGTATCTGATTAGACACCATTGTTTTCCCTAAGTATCTGCTGAGTGTGTTACATGGACCTGCCTCTCTTCTAGGCTATGTGGTTGATGCTGCAGAATGATGAGCCGGAGGACTTTGTCATTGCCACAGGGGAAGTCCACAGCGTCCGTGAGTTTGTGGAGAAGTCATTCATGCACATCGGCAAAACCATCGTGTAAGTATGTGGGCAGTGCCTGCTGCTCATTGGCCAGACACCGGTGGCCGCCAGGCGTGTATGCCTCTCCTCCTGGTCGGCTCTTTCCACCTTCCTGTTGTGCACTTGTGACGCCATAGGTGCAGTTCAGCACGTGCGCATCCAGCCTAGGTACCTACTTCGGATGTCAAATGTTTGTCTGTATCTGAACTCAGCCTTTTCTAATTTTATTTTCTGTCTTATTTTAATTTTTTTATTTTTAAAGTTTATTTTTGTTTCTCCAGTTTTAGGTTTTTATCACACTATGAATGCCACTTCTTACTATCTATTACTATATATTTTATTGTCTAATGGTACTCTTACTAGTCCAATGCAATCACATTGCCCAGCTTTTTGTATCACCTTCAAAGATAAAATAAAACAATTTTATATTTCTAAAACCTGACACTGTCAAACTTACAGGATGGTTTCAAATACATCACAGTCTTCTCTCCGAACCTTTGAGTGTAAGTTGTGACCCGGCGCCCCATCATCCTGAGCTTTGTGTGTATTTCCTAAAAACAGTGACACTGTCCGACATAAATGTGATATAGCCATCAAATGCAGGCAGTTTGCAGTGATCATTTACTCCTGTCTGAGCCCCAGAGCCCTTCTGAGCTGTGGGGCAGCTGGGCCAGTGTGGGCCGTAGCACCACATGACCCAGTTTGTAATTGTGTACTGCAATTACTTGTTGCATTACTCAAATTCTTCCTTTTTTTTCCTTTTCCTCTTCTTTTTTTTAATGTATTTAGTACAGTGTCTACAGGGTCTCACCACACAGATCCGACTCCTGGTGATCCTTTCTGTTTTTCAACCTCCCAAGCGCTGGGATTACAGACACGTGCTACCACACCCAGTCTCATTAGCCCTCTCAGCTTGCCCTGGGGGTGGGGCCTGCATGGCACATGGGGATCAAGCCCCAAGCCCCTGCATCTGCCTAAGCAGGCGCTTTAATCTGCTGAGCTATCTGGCTGGCCCATGTTACTCCAATTCTAAAGTGAGATTTTTATATTCTGATCCAAATGTTTAAATGATTTGTGGGCAATCCTTATAGATGAATCATTCTTCTCTTTTGATGAGTTCTTTATGGAGGTAACATGTAGATAATGTAAAAGTTTTCCATTTTAATCATAAAGCATAGTTTAATGACATTAACTGCATTCCCATTGTGTGCCCATCACAACTACCCATTTTCATAACATTTTCATAGTCCTACGTAATAACTCCTTCCCCCTCCCTCCAGTAATCCGTGCTTTCTCTACATGTAAATTCATCTGTTTTAAGAACCGCATGTAAGTGCAGCCCAGCAGTGTTTGTCCTTCTGTGTCTGCCTTACTTTGCTTAACACAGCCTTTTGAAATTAGCTCCTGCTGTGGCAGCCGTGCCCCGTCGTAGGGCAGATGCTGTTCCACATGGTGCTGCTCTCAGTGTGCACTGAGGGACACCCGGCTCACTTTCACCCTGTGGCTGCTGGGAATGGTGCTGCTGTGGCTCTGCGTTCAGAAATACCTGTTTGAGTCCCTGCTTTTTCAATTCTAGGGGGTTTGTACTTAGGAATGGAATTTCTGGGTCATGTAGTCATTCTGTTTAACTTCTGGAGGAACCACCAAACTATTTTCCAGAAATTGTTTTCATAACTTAAGAAAGAACTTCTAGGCCAGGGGGATAGCTCAGTAGAATAAGTGTTTGTCTGGCAGGCGAAGGAAAAAAAAAAAAGAAAGAACTTCTACTTCTAGCTATGATGGAATAAAAGAATATAGATTTGACCCTTCATCTTGAAAAAGAAAAGGCAAACTAGGCAAAATACATTAAGCATTTGCATTAGGCCTTGAATCACTGGCAGGGGAAGTCACTCCAATATCCCTCATAATCAAAAGTACTGAAAATAAATGCTAATGGAAAAAAATTTAAGAGCTCTTAGAAAAGAAAAATAATTATTTACACAAGAACTAATAAAAACCTTTTTGCCAGAAAATATGCAAGGTGAATGTTAAACTGTTAGTAGAAATTTTCAAATTACAATTCTGTACCTAAGAA
>NW_004524599.1:17442136-17442716 GCF_000260255.1 Octodon degus
TGCAAGCAAAAGCTGAGATGATGTATTGCAAACAAAAAATAATATGGATTACAGCTAATACAATGCTTAAAGAGAAATTTAAAGTTTTGAATACCAATATTTTAAAAAAGAGAAAAAAGACTTCCTTGACCAGCAGTCTGATTTCCTAAGCTACCAAGCTAGGGAACAAAGAGCAAATTAAATTCAAAGAAGACAGAAAGATGGAATTAATCAAATAAAAATGGCTATGAGGAAATATGACTATATTCAAACATTAATAAAGTAATAACAGTATAGTAGCAAGGGATTATTATGGAGAATATTTTGCTTCTCAATTTGTTAAATTAAAGAACATGGACATCCTTTATGGAAGCAACTATATATACCATATGAGTGTATCAATACATCCAGAAAAAGCATTTGATAAAATTCATAAATGATTCTAAAAAATTTTTAAACTTTCAGTGAAGTACAAAAGTGAATTTCCTGAAGCTGATAAATGGTATCTAAGAAGAATACATAGTTATCATAATTAATGATGCTAGACTGGACACTTCAAAAACCAAGATAAAGGCAAGGATTATTTAAAAAAAAAAAAAAA
>NW_004524599.1:17442816-17499230 GCF_000260255.1 Octodon degus
CTGGTTCTGCAAAAAAAAAAAAAAAAAATTAAAAGAAGTATTTGTACCTTTCTTCACAGATAGACGTGATCTAGAAAGCCTAAATAACTTGTAAAAAGAGCAGTTAGAGCTAGCAGAGGTATTGAACAAAGTCACAAAGTACAGTCTATACACAATAGTCAACTCTTATTTCTGCATATTAACAGTGAGCAATTAGAAATTGAAATAACTTACTACTCACAATAGAATCAGAAAAACCTGAAATTGCCAAAGATGAATTTACATGAAAATTTTCTTGCTAAGATCTGTAATACTTTGAAGAAACCTTAAACAAAGGGAGAAGTAGGCCATGTTCTTCAACTGAAGAAGAGCATGTTGATGAGATTTATCTAACTTCTCAAATCAATCTATAGGCTTAGGGAAAGCCTGCTTAAATCATAGGCCTTTTTCTTTTTGATAGCTAATCATAAAATCTATATTGGTAATGCAAATGGCCCAGAGTTGTTTCGAAAAAGGAAAGAGCTGGCGAGTACTCACTGCCACATTTGGTTACCTCTGTAGAGCATAAGTTGTGTGGTACTGACATGAGTCAGGTTTATAGATCAGTGCCCCAGAATTAAACATGCCACAAACAGACCCACACGTGCATGGCCACCTGAATGTCCACACAAAGGCCAGCACCACACAGTTGGGCAAGGCTAGTCGGTTCGAGAACAGATGTGGGAACAATGGAGAATCGTATGGAGAGAAAGCGGAACTCAGTAGATATATCATCTTCCGACAAAGGTGCATCACCTCTAAATGTAAGGACTAAAGCGAGAAACCTGCTGGGCCAGAGGAGAAAAGCTTTCCACAGCTGGGGTGACGGGCTGCTTAGGTTGTTTTGTACTGAGTGGATGAGTTTCTGTGTTTTATACAGAGTCTCCTGGTCTGTGGCTTACCTTTTTAGTTTCTTAACAGTGCCTTTCACATAACAAATACTTGACATTCTCGTGTGATTCACTTTATCACTTAAAAGACTTTTGGTGTTGTGAGTGTTTCCACTAAATATACAGGTCATCTTGGGGAAAAGACAAGGGTTCCTTAGGACACAGAAGACAAGAATTATTTTTTAAATTGGGGTCTTATGGTATAGCTCAATGGTAGCTTGCCTAAGGTGCATAGGGCCTGAATTCAACACCCAGTACCCACCAAAAAAAAAAAAAAAAAAAAAATTAATTAAATGAGTAGTACAATTTATACTATCTGCTCTTTGAAGGGGACTATTAATAAAATGAAAAGCAATCCACAATTTTATTTATTTATTTATTTTGCACAACTGGGGATTGAACTCAGGCCCTTGTGCTTGCCAGGCAAGCGCTTATTCTATTGAGCCATCTCCCCAGTCCTGCAATCCACAATTTTAGAATAAATAAGTGTAATTCATATATCTGATAAAAATGTATATCTAGAATGTAAAAGAACTCCAATAATTTACAATGAGAAGACAAAAATTCTATTAAAAATGAGTCAAATTCTGAAGCAACAACTTCATGAAAGAGCAGACACAAATAGCCACAAAGCGCTTCTAAAAAGTGATGAAACCTTGCCATTCTTCTGTCTTGGAGAAAATGCCCTGAATTCAGTCATCCTGACTCATTGTGACATTTGCTTATGCTATATATAGTCTGAAGGGCTTAAATATTTATTTCTTTTTTTAACCTCATTGTCTTCCCCAAATTGTTATGCTGTTGTAACATAAGATGCCATATCGAGCTTCCTTAGAAAATATTGCATATTGTAAGCTCCTCTTGGAGACCTACCAGTCACTCTAGCAGATTTTAAAATCTTCACTAAAAAAGTATTGCATTTTGTCTAACCTGGCCCTTCCCCGCCTTAAGCTGTATGTGTGGTGCTGGGAAGTGAGCGCAGGTTCTGGACGTGGTAAGCATGCGCCTTACCCCTGAGCTGCTCCTAGCTTCTATGAGCATTTTGCCATGAGTGATGGCTGATGGACTGAAAGTGACAGATGGGCCTTGTGATCTTCGCTAAGCCATTCCCTGCAGCCACTGTGTCCTCGGCCCGGGGGATGGTGGAGCAGCTCCCCAGGAGAGGGGCATGGGCTGCCCAGCAAGGTTGCTGGTGAGAGGGGATGCAGTGCTCACCTCGCTTTCATGTGTGAGCGGTGGAGCGAGCCTGAGTGTGTGCCCAGGCCCTGCACTCACAGGCTAATTCCAGGCTGGGTGCTGTTTCACTGAGGAGCCACAGTGAGGCTTACTGCCCTCCCTGGGCTCTCAGAGAGGCAGTGGCAGGCCAGAGTCCAAACTGAGCACTTGGCGGGCACGCGAGGCCCTGGGCTTCGTCCAGAGCACAGAAGAGGCACTTTGCCCCTTGTTCATCCTTCTCCTTCACACCCTTTCAAAAACCTTGGTGATAGGACATGATAAAGACAGACCCAGGCCAGCATGCCTCTGGGAAAGGGAGGCCCTAGCCAAATGCATACAGAACAAAAGAAGGTAACACTTGGCTTCTGAGCTTCCAAGAGCCCAAATTCTCATGGAAAAAAGCTAGATTTAGAGGATTTTTTAAGGTGATTTTTCTTTTAGGATTTTTTTTAAGGTGACTACATATAATTTTGGTGTTAAATTCTGTCACTAGAAGCAAATCCACCCTATGTTGCAACACCTTCCCACGTTGCCTGAGTGTCACCCCTCCTGTGCCTGCTTTTGTGGTGGTAAGCACTTGAGACCAGCGCCATAGAGACCCACTCACAGCAGCTGCCCAGGACAGGTGCTCAGTAGGTGCCTCACTGAGTACAGAAGAATGGTCCACAGAGCTGGCTCGTCCAGAAAGACCTGCCAGGGTAGCCCAAAGTTACCTTAAGGTCCCTGCTTTCGTGGTCAGAATGACTGACAAAGCACAGTGGGAAGCACCATGCTTCCTCCTAGAAGGCCTATTTCATGCACAGGGATGGAGAAGAAAGGGAGGACTGATTCAGGAGGGACCTAAGATGACAGGATTGGGTCAACAGCTTGATCCAGAGGCCCTACTAGTGGCAACATGAAGAATGCAAGCTTCTGCATGTGGGAGGACCTGCGGAAAATCGGGTTAGAGGGTGAGAGGTGCAGCTTTGTGGTGGTGTGCTGCCTAGCACCACATGGAAAAGCAAAGAAATCAAAGGAATGTTACAGGTACCTTCCTTGAGCTTCTAGACTTTCTCTGCAAGTGCATCATGCACAAATGTTCTTTACGGGCGCACTAATCGATGTCTGGAGCTTCTGCCCTTGAGCCATCACAAGGCTTGCTGACTTTCTAATTCTACCACTGTCCTTGCAAATACTCGGAGAATGGCCCCTGAAAAGCCTTCACAGCTGTGCTTCAACATTGTCTTAATGTCATTCGGGTGATTTTTGCTTTGAATATATTGAGGAATAGCACATTGATTTGAATTTTGGCTAGTGGAGGACACAGAGAGGAGTGGAGTAGTTTCTTGTGCTGTCCTAATGAAAGTTATGGTGATTAAATGTTCTTGCAGTCACTTGTGCTGGGAAGGCAGCCTTGTGACAGCAACTGTTTTCTTCTATGAGCATTATAGGGTGTGTGTGTTTGTGAGTTTGTTAGGGGGCAGTTGCATTGTGGGGGGCCCACTTTAATGCTGTGTTTTGTTTCAGTTTTCTGTCAACTTACTACTAAGTAATATGAAAAGGAAACAGTGCTTCTACAACTAAGATGGTGGTGGGATAAATCAAACAGGCAAATACTTGTCTTGACTAATTTTCTGTCATTAATCTTGTTAAATTGTGAAAAGAGAGTCGTAAGAACAGCTTGCAACCACTTGAGTACTGTCACATGCTGCTGGGAGGAAAGGCTATTTCAGGCGATAGAAATAGTTATTGTAGTTTGTGGTGCTGTGTTTGTGTGTTGGTAAAAGTGGGGGTTAAAGTATTATACATTTAAAAAGAAGCCCCTGCCATCTGTGGCTGTGTGCCCCTTATCTGATGTTGTTTTCTGGTAGGGGGAACTTATGGACCTGGGTCCAGCCTCTGGAAGAGGGTCTGAAAGGCGGAAGGGAGAGGAAGGCCCATGGCTGCAGAGGCTTGTGGCTTCAGGGCAGGAATCTAGTATTACTCTGTCCAGTCCTTTCCTCCAGTTTGCTGGTGTGCGGCTGTGCTCCACTGTAGTACAGAGAAGCCCACCCTGATTTGTGGCCCTGATGAGCAGAATTTCATGTGACATACTTCCCCCATGTGGGCTGTCAGGAAAGGGAAGGCCATGTGTCTCTGCTTGTCCCATCATGCCTTTAAATGTGCTATTCTGAGCTCTCTGATGGCTTTGACTCCCTCTTTGAAACTTGCTAAACTGTCCTGCCATGACCAGACTGTCGGGCCAAGTTGAGTGACAGAAGTATAACTCACTTCAGTCATTATCATACAGAATCAGCCATTAGAGCTAGAAAAACTGATTACAGCAAGCAAATGTGTATAGCTGTCTATCCTCAGCGGAGGTGCCATGAACTTCTAAAACACTTGCAAAACAGAGGCCTTCAAAAGTACCGACGTTGTATTTAGTCACAGTCACAAGATTGGGCTGTTCATCCAAATCCTAGTTTTTGACGTACAGGGGAACTCTCAGTGGTAGAGCATTTGTGCAGCCCACCTGAGGCCCTGGGCTCCATCCTCACCACCACAAAGCAAAGTAGGGGGGTCTTTTTCTCCTCACCTCCTCCTTAGTCTTCTCGCTTTCTTCTTGTATGCCCTCATCTCCCTGTTTCGCCCTTGAATTCTTATCACTGATTTGTATAAGCTCATCAGAAATGTGGATTCTCTGCCCACCACAGCTCAAATACTTCAGCCTAGACAAATGTGTGCCTTCCTTTCTTAAGGCAGCAGGCATCTGGGTTGAGTCTTCCATGGTGCTGTGCCTTGGTGACTGAAGCCACCATCCTCGTTCAATTCCATGTGTGGCTGATATTCACTCATTGCAGATCAGTTTTAACTCTAAACCAAGGGTCTCTCAGACCCTGACCATAACTGGTGCCTTCGTGATTACCTAATTGAGCAGCCAGTGCAATGCCCAGCAAACAGTGATGCTTAGTAAGTATACTCTGCTCTCCTCAGTTTTCCTCAAAGACGAAGTTATCAAAGAGAATCAAAAGACCTACACTGAGAACTGTAGGTCCAGCTGGTGACAATGAAAACGCAATCCTTATGCATAAACATACGCAGGCATTGGTGCTATGCACGTGTGTTGTGTCCAGGCCAAAGTCAAGGCCACAGGGTCAAGCTGGGAGGCCTGTGTGGAGAAAGATGGATTGGTTCTGGCCTTGACCAAATGGAAGAAGTGGGTAGTAGTTAGGAAGAGGAAAAGCAGCCTAGGCAGTGACACAAGAAAGGCACGGAGGCAAGAGGCAGCTGCTGGATGTGGGTGCTCGACAAGCTGGTAAGCTGGGCAGACCAGCTGGGTCACATTGGGACATCCTGAGAGCTGCCTGCTCCTAGATTGCTTCTGCTTCCCAGGCCACCTCCCACACAGCCCTGGGGTCTTAACTTAGATATCCTCACTGGGCGTTCACCCTCCTCTCTGCCAGGACTGTGCTAGGGGCCCCCTCTCCGCTCTGCCAGCACCTGTCTCCTGCCATGATTTGATCATGAGATGAGGTGGCCCCGCGACTCCAACCTCCTACAGGATGGAGACCAGACCTAGTAGCTGGGGGTACATAGTGGCTGGCACTGAGGCCTGCATGGCCCAGAGGTGGCAGTGGGCTGGAAAGAAGGTGATGCAGAGAGATGGCTACTGTAGCAGAGACCGTCTGTGGAGCCTGCGTCAGTCCTCCTATGGCCTGGTAGCGAGGCCGCACTTTCTCTCAGCTAGCAGGAGAAACTCAGCCCATATCCGTTAGTTTGGGTGTTGAACTAGCCAGGTTTAAACAAACAAACAAGTAAATAAAACAAAGTAGGGAGGCAGAGTGTGATTAGCAATGCATGTAAAGATAGCGTGGAAATGTCAATGCGTATTTAAATTCTGGCTGTGCCTTTGAAAATTCTTTCACTGATGTTTTGACAGCTGAGGACAGCCAATGATAGTCTTTACTTAAATTGCTGTTAAATATTTATTCCTTCACTTTCAACCCAAGGCTGTTTCTTTTGAGTTATGAAAAAACAACCCCAAGGGCCCGTGAGATAGCTCAGAGGACTAAGCACCTGCTTAGGCAAACGCAAGGACTGGGGTTCAATCCCCAGTACTGTGTGTCACACCAGTCACACCCCCAGGCACTGAGCTAGCCACCAAGACCAGGTGTGGTGGCACATGCTGATAATCCCAGCACTGGAGAGGGTAAAAACAGGAGGATAACTAAGAGTCCCAGCTGTAGTGAGACCCTATACTAAATACATTTTTAAAAAGACAACCCCAAAGCTGGGCTTATCTATGGAACAGCTTCTCAGGTGACACTTAAAGATGAAAATATTGACTGGCTCACAACTGTTACCAAAAGTAATGTTTGGGAGGAGCCTCCTCCCAAAATGACAGTGCCCTCTGGAGAGGGTTCCACACTCCCCAGCTCCAGGCAACTAAGGGCCCTGGCTTTGCAATGTGGTCCCTCACGTTGATTCCTAGGAGTCTCCTGCAAGTCGCTTGGCCCACTGAGCTTCTTCCCTATTTGTGAACTGCAGAGTCCCTCCTGCCTGGCCTGTGGTGGCCTCCAGCAGTTGTCACTGGAAAGGGCCTGCATAGAGAGAGCACTGGATGAGTATGTTCATCTGAGTTGACCCGTTGGGTGTGTGTGTGTGTGTGTGTGTGTGTGTGTGTGCGTGTGTGTGCGTGCATGATACCAGGGATGGAACTCAGGGCCTTGTGCTTGCCAGGCAGGCATTTATGCCACTGAGCTATCTCCTTAGCCCTGAGAAACACCTTCCATCTGAACAGCTGGAGAATGGATTTCAGGTTTTTTTTTGTTCTAAATCATTGCCGTAACATTAGCAGCTGGGCTTCTTGTTACTGGAACCCATTTACTTAAGGACAGTTATCATCCTTAATATAAAGTCGGAGAATTCTGCCCGGGATGGAGGCAGCCTGTGAGGGTGCAGCCTAAGTTCTGTCCTCCACAACCAAGGAAATAAAGATGGGGCTCTGTCTCAGCTAGTTTTTACTCATTGCTGGGACAAAATACTTGACAGCCACAATTAAGGAAGGAAAGGTTTATTTAGCTCCAGTTTGTGGAGGTTTCAGTCTATACTGGGCTGGCTCCCAGGCATAGCGGCACATGCTAAAGAGCAGCAGTTCGTGGCAGCAGAAAACAGGGAAGAGCAAAGGGAAGGGCAACAGCTGTGGCCTCTAGCCAGCCTCTGCCCCCTCCTTATGTTATAAACAAACTACCCTGGGGCTGGGGGTGTAGAGCTCACACAATGTCCATGCCCTCTTCTTGCACAGGATGAGGATGCCTACAGACTAAGAATGCTGGCTCTCTGCTGAATCAAATTAAACTTCTAAACTTCTCAAGTTGACACAATGTATCAACCAGTATAGGCGAGGGTGTGGCAGTGGTATGCTCCAATTGTCCTAGGCATGTGTGAAAGTACCACACTGAAACTCTGTTTGGAAAATCAATAAGCACTAATAAAAATAACACTGAAAAACAAAAAAACCTATCCCCAGCTCTTCTACCTCCGGCAGGTCGTCCTGATGCCAGAGGAAAGAAGTAGCACCCTGACCTGGCCGTGAGCTTCAGTCCTCCTGCCTTCCAAGGCGAAGGTGCCGCTGCCCGCTCCCTCAGTCCTGGCACCGCTTTCTGTCCTTTCTTACTCTTGGTGCAGAGGTGCCCGTGAGTCCCCTCCCTGCATGACTCCCGTCCCTTCAGCTCTCCCTGGCTTCCTGCTCACAGCGCTGTCACAGGGACATGTTCTGCTGCAGCTCCCAGGTGTAGCATGACGCACATCAGCCTTGGCGACCACCTTCCAGCCAGCACCCTCTGGTGCTTGCTTGTGGACCCAGCTCTATGTTACCTTGGCTCCTCTCTCGCTCCTCCAGGCTGGGAAGGGGTGTTGTTCTGCTCTCACACATCGCCCCCATTTATTTCAAAGTTATTATTTGCCCCATTCTATATTTTTTGTTGGTCTTTCCAGAAATCCTAAGGTACTTTATTGCCCTCATCTACATGATTATTTTGGTACTCACTTCCCTATTTCCAAATAATACACTGTGATTGCAGCTTCTTGGGTTTCCCCACCTATACGTTATCTGTCGGGCTCTTTATCCAAAATGAAAGCTTTGTTCTCTTTTCCCCCTCCTACCCTGTCTCCCCATTTTCTTACTACTTTATTGCAACATTTTCATTTTTGATCAATGCATTACTTGATGTTGCATTTCCATGGCTGATGAATGGAATCGTCATTCCAGTAAACCCTGATGACTTGGGCCTTCTGCATAATTAGCGTGTTAACCACACGTAGCTCTGTTAAACACATTCTTTCTCCTGCTACGTCCTATGTCTTTATCAGTACTTACAGTAAGTCAGCCTCAGCTCGACATCCCTGCTAAAGCTTGCCCAGCCTCTCCTCCCTTCCTGGCTGGGCTTAGCTGTCTTGTTTCCTTGCCTTCCTTCTATTTTTTATGGCTTCACCTTATTATTCTACTTTCTAGGAGATTCCCTCAACTCTTCCTTTTCTTGAGTTTTAAATTTCTGGTTGTCTTTTTGTTTCTATAATCTCTTAACCTTTTAAATTGTCCTTTTTAAGGTTCCTTTATTTAAAAAAATATATATTTTTTAAGAGTTACATTGATGGAGGCATTTTTAAAGATTACTTAAAGCTCTTTTGATTCCTAATAAGTTGACAGCCTGTTTATAGTCATAAATGTATACAGTATAAAAGTTTTGATCCTGAGGGGATTTGACTGACCTTATCAGATACGAAAGTTACATTTCTTGTTAGATAGGTCTTGCTTTATCTTGGTCTTAACCATCCAGCAGAAAAGTATAAAAATGAGGTATAAAAAGTAAAGCCATATTAATAGGCTGAGCTGTAAAAGACTCAAGTCAACAACTTCTGACATTGCCAGTCCTACAGATAACACACTACCATTATGGACTACTGAACTATACTGGATTATTTTGCTGAATTCATGCACATACAATATTTAAATGTCAACGGAATACCCATCTCTGACAAAACTAAACAAAAAAATGGGATACAAATGAAGGACCATTTTGTATCTGTATATACAAATAGTTAAGATAGATATACAGCTATTTTCTCTTAATTCAGTGAGAAGAAGGATTTGTACTAATAGTATTTGGACAGGATATCATGTCTGCATCTTGTCCAATGAAAACCCACTATGAAGACAACAATATGCACTGTATTAATTATTGAAACTGTCCCACTAACCTGTTCTGAAACTGTCTCATTGCTATTTGTTTCTCAAAATTTTTTTAAAATGTTTTGATACTTTGTAAACATATATAAAGGTTTAGAATACTATGTGAAAGCAGTGGAGTTTGAACATAAAAAATTAAAAATAAAAATAAAATAAATTGTCCTTTTTTATATATTAGCTGGTTGGGTTTTTTTCCCCTATGTCCATATTTCTATCTGAGGATATTAAAGATGTTAATGGGGGTGGGGGTGTTTGTTTTGATTTCATTTGAATTTTCTTCTTGCTTGTTCTGTTTCCCCCAAGTTGTCGGTTCGGCTTATTTGGATTAGACCTTTCACATATGCAGTTTTTCTGACAGTTCTCTTCCCCTTGGTTTTCTCCTAATGTTTAGAGGTTAGGCACAGTGTCAGTCTGCTGTCCTCAGTGTGCAGCAAGAGTACGGCTGGTGTTGCTGTGCCCTCTTGGGCTGATCTATTTAGCAGGAGACCCTGCCGCAGAGGTATCTCCTGGTAGAAAGGAGCTGGCCCCCGCTGCAGGGCGTACAGACACTAGCTCAGTCCCCAGTTGTGGCATCCCGGCTCTCGTGGGCCTGTGACCTTCAGTCCAGCAAGCTTTTCTCCCAGGCAGGGTGAGATGCTTGCCCAGTGATAAGGACTAGGGAGCCGGCGGCGCAGCGGGGCTCCACAAGCACCTGCAGCTGGGTCTGTGCTCGCCTCCAAGCAGGGCTTCCGCTAGGCCTCGCCCTCCTCCCCACCTCAGAGTTCCGTCCCTTCTGCTCTTCCAGCCTCGGGAATTCACACCAGTTTTTTCAAAAAAGACCAGGGAAGGAAGCAAAAGTGAGCGTGCAACACCTCAGTTCCACCGTTGCTCCAGGCCAGAGACAGAACTGTCACTGGCAGCCATTCTTTCCATGTCCACACCCAAATAAATGGCCTTTCTTGAGTGTAAGAACTGAGTGCTCTCGGGACCCTGAGCCTCCCCAAGGACTGCATCGTACCCTCCCGTGCCAACAGGCCCATCCTATGCTGGGCTCACCTGGTGGGTTTCTTCTGAGTTCCTTAAAGAGCCTCCTACTTGAGTACATTTTAATAGACCTCATAGGGCCATATTCTGTTATTTGTTATTCTTTCTTGTGAGTATTTAATGCTTACTAGGAGCCAACAATTTATTCTTTAAAAAATGAGTTGTATGGATCCCTGCTTGGTGAGCTGCTGATCTATATTAGGGGCAGTAATTCCTGTTCATTAGCTGGGTCCTCTTACTCCGTCAAGCTGCTGTGATTTCACTGACGTTTACATCCGCTTTGAGTCATAGTGTTACTTACTGGGGCACATTAGCTGCCTCCTTTCACTTGTTAATGCAAGTGTTTCCCATACTGTTATAACTGAACTTTTTTGGCCGTTGGCTGAAGTTTGCTGACTGCTTTCTTGCAGACCTGGTGGAAATTAGAAAGTGTTTTTTGCCAACTCAGTTCTGCTTTGAGCTGCTTCCTGGTTCCATTTGATTATTCAGTGCAACTATGTCAATTGTGGAGGATGGTAGCATGGCCTTAGATACTGTTTTTAACTCTATACAAGCAACAAACAGCAGGAAAGGTTTTGTGGGAGCACAGGCATGGGCCCCTAAGTGGGAAATGCCTTTCTTTTAGCCTTTTCCTGTTTCAGCTAGTGTTACAAATCCCAAATGCTGTCTATGACAAGTGAAGCAGTCAGAGAATCAGTAGTAGACACAGAACATCAAGTGGTCCAGCCCTGAAACCTGTGGATATCAATAGGAATTGAATGCTTTTCTGTAGGTGAGGGTAAGTGAATACACTAACCCAGTCAGCTAAAGCAAGGGAACAACTCTGACCTGTAGGCCAGAGCCCATCAAGGCCCAGAATGTGGATGGTTTTCAGTTTTAAAGGGTGGTTTGGGCAGAAAGAAAAGATGACAATGAGGAAAAGGGGAGGAGAAGGAGGAAGCAAAAGGAGGAGGAGGAGGAGGAGGAGGAGGAAGAGGAGGAGAAAGGAAAAATACATAGCAAAGACTGTCTGTGATCCATAACACTGAAATTATTTACTATCTGGGTGTGCTTTGCAAACAGGTTTGCAGACTTGTAATCCCCAGGACCTCTCTGCTTGGGCTCATTCCTTGCATGAGCCTCATGCTCCTCAGAGCAGGGACGTCTCTCCAAGTGTTTTCTGTGGCTTTTCATGTGTGTGTTTATATCTGATTTCACAAAATAAGAAATAATTCTAAATAAGTCTGAAGGGCTGGGGAGATGGCTCAGCGGAATAAACACTTCCTTGGTAAGCGCAAGGGCCTGAGTTCAATCCCCGGTTCTAAAAAAAAAAAAAAAAAGAAAACCTAAATAAGTTTGAATCACTGCTTGTTGAGTTTGCGACATCTGAGATTTACCAAATGAAGGACATTTTGGAATATGTATATCACGTAGTAGAGTATGTATACACACACAAACACGAGTCAGCATGGCCAGTCATAAGCTGAATACCCAAGTACAGGTGGAAACCAGCAGCCTTATGAACAGGGTTTCTGTGAACTGTGTGGCTAAGGCAGCGGTACTGCCACTGAGATACTGCTGAATTTGGGTGTTTTTGTGAAGTACAAAGTGTGAGTAAAAATCAAAACATACCGATGAAATACAGATACCTCCACCTGCTGAAAGCCTAACTAAATAAAAGGTTCCACCTAACAATTAGCTTTAGAGTTAGATGTGTACTTTTGGTAATGTCGTTGTAAGACATAACCATACTCCAAAATATCCATCCACATGCCATTTCCAGGTGAATGTTCCAAAATGCTGGCTCTGATCCAGCCATTCCCTGGCTTTGCAGCGCTCTTGTCTGGGTGATCCAACATGCAACATTAACAAAGAAGTTAAACCAAATAGGTAAGTTACCAACCCCCTTTTCAGTTAACTAAAGTAAAAGCCGTAGGAAGTGGTGAGCGGTCCAGTTTCTGTCGCTCCGCATGTTATGCCATATTTCTCTCAGCGTCGCGGGGCAGTTTCGCATTCCCCTTGAGTCCACAGGCAAACTGCGCATACTGATAGCCAGATTACTCCTCTGGCAGTGCAGAGCTTCCTGTAATGCCATCAAGAGGGGATCTGATAGAATATTCAGACGAGCAATCAGAAACGAAGTTTTGCAACCCTGGTTTGTGTCTCTAATACTGAACCTATTTTAAAATATAATCTTCTCTATGCCAAAATGCCCTTCCGTGGCACATGTGACTCACAGTCAAGTAACGAGCGTGGTATTCTGTCCTTTCCTTTGATCCCCACAAGCACGGATCCAGAGCACACACAGAATTTTCCTGTGTTCATAGCATTTCTTTCCAGCTGACAAAGCAAATTCATTCAAAGGATAAACACTGAACTCAAATGTAACTCAGTATTTCTAATTCATTTTCTTGTCCCCCAACATGTATAATAGTAACTCAAAGTACATAATATATTCTGCTGTTGGGATATTAAGCTATAGAAATACAGAGGTAAACATTAATTCAGTGGCTTCATTTATTAAAGAAAAAAATGAGAGCAGAACACAGATAAGTAGAATTTTTGAGAAGCTCATCTTGAAGCTGCAGATCCTGTCACTGGCAATGTATACTTGATGAAGCAAATGGCTGCTGTCATGGTGGCCATGACTTGAGGCCTGACGGCACTCTGTGGTGGATAGGGGTTGACGGCCTCACTAGCAGGAATCTGGCATTCCTTGAGCACTCTTTAGAGGCTTCACCATCTGAGCTTTGTGAATGAGGTCCAGTGATGCCTGGGAGAGCAGGGGCACTGTATGTCATGGAGGGATGAAGTGAATGGTCCCCAAAGGCACAGGATATCCCCCCAGAGGAACAAAGGGAGTTGCACTAAATGTCCCCCTATGTGTGAAAAGTCAGAGAAAAAAGAGGAGGATAAAAGAGATTAATTAATTCATAATAATTAGCCTGATCAATAATGGTCTGAAGAGCACAAATCTTTCAGATCCCTAAAAGTTAACTGAATCCTTGTTAAGCTGATGTCTTCACTTCCAAAGTCTGGATGCAGCATTGGTGGTGCTCCCATGGTGGGCAGGTGCCGGGGACCTGTCCTTTCTGTGCAGCTCTCTCCAGCATGCAGAGCTTTGTTGGGTCCCGTGGGAGGCTGAGTGCAGGCTGCGCTTCTGCAGTTAGTGCACCTGCACCTGCAGCGGGCCGGCCGGCTGGCCAGCCAAGAACTGCCGCTGGCCAGAGGCTCCCGCGCACACTGCTTATGTGACTGTCTTCTTTACAGGTGGGAAGGCAAGAATGAAAACGAAGTGGGCAGATGTAAGGAGACTGGCAAAATTCATGTGAAGGTGGATCTCAAATACTATCGACCAACTGAAGTGGTAAGGACCCTGGCTGCCCAGGGAAGGGGCATGTTGGCCAGCCCACTAGGGCCACTCTCGCAGGCCGCCTGCTGCCAGCCTTCAGTGCTGTCTGGGTGCCTCTTTGGCACCCTAGTAGGTGTTTCCCCAACCAGAACCCGGTGAATTAAATCTGAGATACCATGCTCATCTGCAAAGTTCACTTCTCTGTAAAGGAAAACAGTAAAGCACACCCCAGGAAAGTTATTGTTGGAAATGGCAGCTCAGTACTGGCTGGTCTCATCCTGTCAGTGTGTTTTAGATTGACCCTGATACCTACAGGACCTGTGACTTGTGAGGCACGCCCAGACCTGCAGGGTCCCTGGGGTCTGGAGAGCCACACAGCTCTCCAGCTTTTCCTGTGCACACCCACACATGTGTACACCTACACGTATCTACCCACATACCTGATTCATAAACGAGCTCCCTCAGGGCTGCACACAGTGGGGCAGGGCTGTAATCCCCGCACTCAGGAGGTCGAGGCAGGAGGATCACTTTGAATTCAAGACCATCCTGAACTACAAAGTGAGCTCTTTCTGGGCAATCTGCTGCTACCATGGAATTATCTTCCCTTTCCTTTGTATCCACATGATATACTGCACATAATTCTGCTATAGCACTGTCACAATCATTTGTTTACGTATCTTTAACCTTTTAGAAACTTAAAAATGAGAGGTCTGTTCCAAGGAAGGTGCTTAATAAATACTGATTGGTAGGTAGATAGGTAAATTTTGAAATTCAGAAGTTCCTGTATTAAAAAATAATCCATAGGTTGCTAGTATCAATAGTATCAATAGAATATATTGTTAAATTCTTCTCATCTTCCCCTGAGTTTATAATAATGTGTAGTTTGGTGCTGTTGCTTTATATGTGGTCCACTCACTGTGGTGATAAAACTCAAGGTATTAAATATAATATAAATATACAAAATTAATAGCAGTATCTTTAGAGAGAAACATTAAAATGTAATGGCTGTCTCCTAAAATGCACATCAAAACTGTGAAAATAGGGTCTTTCAAAATCTGTTTTCCCTGTGTTTTGAACCAAATTCCTGTGTTCTCCATCCTTTCAAAGATTAGAAACACCCCAGTGAAGAGAGACCTATGAGGCCATTGTGAGTGTGTTGTCACTAGCTGCCCTCTAAAAGGTTTCAGACAGACGTGCGAAGGCCTCGCCTGGTAGCCACTCTGCACAGAAGGAAATCAAAGGCAGAGGAAGTGGCCAGCAGGGAGCGGGCGGCAGGCGCATTGTCTGGGCGCAGGGCGGGGCCGGCTTTGACACAGCCAGCAATTGTTCCCTCTGCTGATGGCAAGTGGGTGTGCCTAGGAGAGGATGTGCCCTGTCCCAGGGGAGGCAGATCCCAGCCCACTGAGCTGACGCAGCAAGGGCAGCGTGGCCTGCGTGGCCCTGTTCTGCAAGGTTCCACAGAGGTTCCAGAACACAGCACGATCACATACATGGGCAAAATCCTCACAGAGCAGTGGTCGTGGTGGGGTGGAAGTGCCAGAAAGCCACCGAAACCCAAGTTCTCACAACAGTGGGAAGGCGGCAAATGCGGCTTTCTCTGCCCAACAGGATAGTTTGAGAAGCTAGGAAGTCATTAAGAACAGCTTGTCTGTCATTCTTACTTAAGCAAGGTATGGAATTGATAAGGACACAGAACAAAAGAATCTGCTAAACAGGAAAAGGACCCTCAGCCTGACCAGACCGCTCTGGAACCCAGTCGATCCCTGTCCTGCGCCCCTGCCCATGCCTTTCTTCATTCAGATGCTGTCTTCATACCTGTTCTGCGACTCTGTTGACACCAGCATTGTTTGGATGTGGAGCGGTGTCTGATTTCATAGATCCCCTTCATTTCTGCTTGCATGGAGTTCTCCCCAGGACCCCGTCCTACCTGCCTCTAGCTCTTGAGCCGCCTCTCTTCCCCAGGTCAGGCCTCAGAGCTGCCTTATTTTGGGCCTTCCATCACAGTGTCCTACTGGGCTTGCCTTCCCCTGCACGCTGAGACTGACCCTTCACCTTGTCCCTCGGGGCACCAAGGCCTCCCTAAACTTGGGTCTGGCTGACAAGCCTGTGGGGCTGCCTCGCGGGTGACCACATTCTTCCAGTGGAAAAGCAACCAGAATGGAGGCTACACTCATGAAGGGCTTCTGCCCGGCAGCAGCTCAGAGTCCTTCCACCCAGCTCCCAAGATGCTGTGCACATTTCTGAGCTTCACCAGCCTGCACAGTAGGGCACAGCTGAGGTACCCCAGCTCTCCCCTGTGGCCTTTTCCATGAGCCCCTGGGCCCGCGCTGCACCTCCAGAAGCTTCTCTGCCCTCCACCTGGTTGTGAGGCTGTTCTCCGACCCGCTTTGGCCATTTGTCCCCCAAAACAGTCAGTACTCAGGGCCCTTGCAGCCCACAACACAAAGTAGGGCTTGGAGAGCTGAGTGGCAGAGCACTTGCTGAGTGAACCCCAGTTCTATCTCCAGCACTGCCCCCAAAAGAGGTGTAAACTAGATCTTGTAGTCAGATAGTTCCAAAATACTAATAAAAGAAAAAAAAGTTTGGAAACAATAAAGAGAAATGAGGGCATATGGGGTCTCCGAACACTGACACCCTAAAGCAAGACAAATGAGAAATAGAGCCTTCCATTATTTTCTGAATAAACTTCAGCCTAGTCTTCCCAACACCCTTCTGTCTTCAAAGGCAGTTACTGATCCGAAAGAGCACCTGACTCTGAGCAGAGCATAGTTTCCTGCATACTAATAATTATTTTCCTTGTTGATGTAGCCCACAAAGCCTTGACTCTGGCTTGTGCACCAGCATGAGCACTCTGGACTCTGGACCAAGGGCTCCAGATACAGTGCAGCTGGATGCAGTCACGCCTCAGCCTCCTCTAGCTGGGTAGGAGTTTGTGCTACTCTAGAAGGCTTCATCTTGCAAATTACACTTTAAATTTCTCTTCAGCCTGAATCACAGTATTTATTGATGCACTGATACGTGAGTTCTAAGCTGTTCGACACTCCTGCCCTGGCCGGGGCTTCAGCGCAGTGGTAGAGAGACTGCCTAGCATGTGTGAAGCCCTGGGTTCCATCCCAGTGTTGGGGAAGAAAACCTAAAGCAGCTGATGCCTCGTGTGTAGTTTTCCACGTATCTGTAGGTTGCCGCACAGTTTTATTGCAGAGTGTGTTCATATTTGCAGAGGAAATAGCTTTGTGTTTAAATGTGAACCTTAGGGCCAGATTGCCTGAGCTCAGAACCTGTCCGTGACTAGCTATGTGACCTTAGGCAAGCTGCTTCTCTGTGTCTCTGTTTTCCTCATTTTCAACAATAAGATTAATAATAGAACTTCTTCCAAAGAATTGTTGGGAGCTGAATGGAGTCAGTTGGACACTGTGTGGCACATAGTAAGTACCGGTATTGCTGCTGTTGTTCCTTACATGTTTTTCCATTCATTAAATATCTCCTGAGCACTGGTGGGCCCAGGGAGTGTAGTGCTGAGCAAAGACACAGTCCTCGCCCTCATCAGAATTGTAGCTATAGAGGTGACATTGGTTCCTGGAATCTGAAACCTTGGAAGAGGGGAATGACCCCATCAGTGAACTATATGGATGCACCAGTTAAGGTAGGTGGTAAAGGACAGTCAGGCCTCTAGCGAACATGGGTGTGCACTTGGCACTGCGCTGCTTGCGCTCTCAGTCCTCATCCTTCGGCATCGCATCCTGAAGATTTGGTGCCTGTTTCGGTGGTTCAGAAACTTAAAATAACCACAAAGGTGACTTCTCTTTCTTGGAGGAATCTTAACTTAGAAAATTCACAAAGGAGGGAGTAATAAAGTGTTCTCCCAGTATATATACCAAATATTTAACCATATCACATGATCCCTATAGAAGAAAAAAACCCTCTTTTTTTTAATGAAACAAAAACTCCTTTCTCCCCTGATAGTGGACTCTAGGAAATGGGGTGAGGCGCAGTTCACAAAGCAATACCAAGAACTTTCCATGAAAAGTAGTTCAGCCTACACTCTGTTCGCAGATACTAGCTTTTCTTCCCGTATCGTTTTTTTCTCTAATGTTGTTTTCTTACCATCATATTTCTAATGTGCTGGACATGATTTGTTTTTATTTACTTTAATGCCTTCTATTTATTCCCACTTTTCATAGTCATTGTATAAAGCCATGGATTAAAACAGAACTACAAAGGCAGTGATTTCAAAGGAGTCCAGCAAGCTGGTTAACACACCTTTCTTAGTGAAAACTCACACCTGTTTCTAATCAGATTATCTTATGCTTGTCTCCTCCTGTCCCCCACAAACTTTTTCTGATATTTTTTGTAAGTGATGTTAGGTTAAATGGCCTCTAATTACTTGCTCCATCACCTAGCCCCCTTTAAAATAATGCTGTGTAACACTTTCCAGGTCTTAGGAATCCAATCTGTCATCAGAGGACTTGTGCAAATACCACCTAGGGCTTCCCTCCGCTGAGTCCCTGTTTGGAGGTGAAAAGCCCTGGATGTGTTCACCAGGCTGGCCTTTTGTCCCAAAACTGCCCCTCCTTTTCCATAGCTGTCCTCACCACCTTCCGTACTTCCCCGCCAAAGCAGGAAATGCAATCTGTCCTCCTCTGTCCCTGCGTCTGCAGGGCCCTGGAGAAGCCGGCCTGCCTTCCTGGCCTGATCCCGCGGCGCTCCAAGGCTCGGCCTACCCCCATGTCTGCTCTTTGTTCCTTGCTCGCACTGGTGGGAGCTGGGGTCAGGGGACACAGAGAGCAGATGAGGGTCACAGGCCTCTCTTCCTTCCGGCTCTGCTGGGCCTGTGAGGGGAGAAGCTGGCCCAGCTGGCCGAAGGGCCTGCCACGCCCTCAGACCACAGTGCTGCGGTGCACTGTCGGCAGTGCTTGGTCATAGTGCTTCCTCTCGGGTAATTACTCTCTGGAGTTCTTGCGACTGGCGTTTTATAAATAGTTTATATCTCTAAATCACTGTTTAGATATTTTAAGCCTCCCTCTTAGGCTCCTCGTACTAATCTTTATATCCTTCCTTAATCACATTGGCCTTTCCTGCCCTTTTCCTTCCTTGGACTTAACCGAGAGCTCTAAGTTTCAGTCTCTCCGCTTGATTCTCCAATATTTCCCTGTCTTCCTACTTTGTAGGGTCCACACAAAGCCCCAGGGGCGGGTCACATTCTTCTGGAAGCCTGGGAGCCCTCCTCAGTGGGCTGCCCCTGGGGAGCATTGCTTATCTAACAAAATAATAATTGTGTGCTGGTTACAATCCCTCAGCTTCCTTTCATTTTTTCCTTGGAGGTTCTTTTCTTATGGTCAGAATTAGAATAGAATTGTGTTGTTAAAGACTCAAATATATATATATATATATATATATATATATATATATATATATATACACACACACAGCTGTGTACCTTCCCTTGAATTTCTTTGTACTGTTGAAGATCAACTGGCATTTTTTCTGTACACACATTCATTACTTGCACAAGTAGATTATTCCTATTATATCTGTATTTTTCAAACAAATTAACCAGACAGTGAGTATCCTCATTTATTATCATAGTGTTGACCAACCTCTCAACTTTGACAAAATAATTTCCATTAACTTAGAAACAATTTCATCATCTTTAGCACCTGCAGCAGGCTGAGGTAAGCATTTTAACGCTTCTGACCTTAATACCCAGATACCTCCATCACCGACCTGAGCACCACCATGCCTATCCATCACTGATTCTGTTACCTATTCCAGCGTTCTTTTTTTCCTAGCTAATATTCTGAAATTTTAAAAATGCTCACTTGCTTTATTTTTGAATTTTTATTTTGTTTTATAAATCAGTAGGACTCTTCCTATTCTATCAGGCCACATTTATTTTCCAAAATAACTAACTCAGACATCTCCATGCAGGGTGACTCCATGGGGAATACTGACTGTGGGTCCCTCCCTTCACCCTGGCCTGTCCTATGACCCCAGAGAAGTGAATGATTCTTTACCAAACTTGATTTTCCCACAACATGTTCTTTCCTTGGAAACAGCTGCTCTCCAGCCCTGAATACTCTAATCTACTAAGATGCAGCTCCCACGAGGCTCCTCCAGGCACCACTCTGCCCGGCACCTGTCTTGCCCCACTTACTTCTTACAGCCCTACTCATGCCAGACTGATGTCTTCACTCCTTGTTCATCTGTTAGCAAAACTGAGAGCCCATCTGACTCCTGGGTCATCGATCTCTTGAGCGGCCCATCCACTCTTGGTAGACTCCTGGCCTGGTCACTCTGATCCAGCCTACAGGCAGTGACATCCAACATGTTTAACTGCCCGTAAACTCCTGAACTCTGTCCTTCAAGGACAGGACCTCCATGGCCAAGTCCAGTTTGGCAATCCATAATGCCAGGCTAAATTGCTAGTTTCTTGGGTAGGTCTGATGTGTCCTGCGTCCTGAATACCTAGAATAAGAATATGCACACTAAAATAAGAGTGGATAGTGTGCAGGTACCCAGCTCGTCTCAGGGTTTTAGTGTTCATTCCAGGAACCCTTCAGTGTGCATTCACCATGTACACTGAAATTTCACTTTGATTCACCTTCAGCTTCTTGGAAATGTATCAATATGTAAAAATAAAATATCTTATGTGATACAGGTCTTAGAGATTCACTTCAAAGGAATTTTAGTGAATCACTACTGTGGAAGTTGCTATCACTGTAATGCTGTGATGCACGCAGATGGCCCAGGCGAGGTCCTTGTCCGATAGCAGCTCTCAGTGGGAGGAGGGGGCAGAGCTGTGAGGCTGCAGGGAGCCCTCACTGGGGGTCTCCCTGACACAGGCTGTGAAGGTGAGAAGCGGGGGACACTGTAGAGAAGGGGAGTGCGGAGTCAGGGAGCTAGCAAGGGCACCTAGGGGAGCGGGGTTGCAGGGCAGGACTGGGGGGGAGCGGCCATGGGTGGTCAGGCAGGGCTGCACAACTCAGGTCAGAGACAGAGAGGTTTGCAAGAGGAGGTATCAGGGGGCTGGGGAGATGGCTCAGTAGAATAAGCGTTTGCCTGGCCAGCACAAGGGCCTGAGTTCAATCCCTGGTTCCACCAAAAAAAAAAAAAAAAAAAAAAAAGAGGAGGTATCAGGGAGCTCCTAGCAACACCCATGGAGCAGCATGAGGCGCAGTGGAGGTGTGGGCCTGGTGCAGAGGAAAGGGCTCAGGACCAGCCAAGCCTGTGAGAGGCCAGGGTTGAGCAGTGGGATTGGCTCCCCAAAAGTGCCTTGAGGGGTGGGGGAGGGGAGAAGAGTGTGTTCAGGGAGCTCAGCACAGCCCTGGGAATCTAAATTCCGGGAGCAAGGTCTGAGAGACACATTTTGAAAAAGTGAGCTAAGAATTCACAGAATTCACTAACTAAGCACTTGTATCCTGGAGCCATAGGGCTGGCCTAACCGTCTTCCACCCTGGATAATCATTCTCTGCCGCAGGCCCCTACTGGACTAAAGGCTAATACCAGAGGTTTCCACTCCCTGGCAGGTGATTACTACATCTCAATCCAGGCTGCTTGGCGTCCTGGAGGCAAGCAGAGACCCTATCACAAGCTGATGTATTCTAGAAGTCAAGTTGCAAAGCACTTTAAAATTCTTAAAAGATGAAAGAGCTAAGGTTCCTGTAAGCTACTTTGGGCTGCATAAAATAGTTTTATTACCATCCTCATTATTAATTACCATCATTTACTACTGAGAAATCATTAGCTATTAAGAGATAAGTTTTGAAGAGATACTTGGACTCTTCAAGTGCCAAGGTTTTCTTCTATTAAGCATTTATTTTGCAAGACAACTTCATGCCGAAAACTTGTTTGCTCTTTAGTACCAGCAGCGCCCAGCTTCTCTCTTAAGCTAGAGGTAGAAATGATTGAGGCAAAGCATAGTGACCCTGTCTTTCATTATGCCTAAGCCAGGAGTTCCTAAGGACAGGGAGCTGGCCCTGCAACCTGGCCAGTCTGTGGCTACTCCTACAACTTCAGAATTCCCAACAGGTGGGAGTGCAGCCACCAAGGAGGAGACCTCAAGTCCTGGCCTGCTTTAATATCTGTCTGCTGGCCACTCCCTTCACTTGTCACTCAGCGAGACCTCTGCGTGTTCCAATCAGGTGGCATGCCTACAGGCTGGAATCTGTTTCCCATTGCTGCTGCGACAAAGCACCACAAATCTACAGCAGCTTGAAGTTACAAAGCGTTGTCACCTTTCAGTTCTGGGAAGCTGAGGTCCACATGAGATTCCACTGGGCTGAAATCAAGTTGACAGAGCTGAGTTTCTCCCAAAGCTCAAGAAACTGAAGATCTTCTGTGGCAGAGGTGCTCAGATTAACCACTTTGAACAATTACTAAACCATGGTGTGGTCTGTTGTTCAAAAAGCACCTTTAAGGCTGGGGAGATAGTTCAGTGGAATAAGTGCCTGCCTGGCAAGCGCAGGGCCCTGAGTTCAATCCCCAGTACCGCAAAAAGAAAAAATAAATAAAAGCACCTTTATTGATCTCCTTAGGAAGAGAAAACCAAAGACTCTGGCTCCTTCTCCATTGAGTTTCCTACATACACACTCAGGAGTGCCACAGCCACACACGTAACCGAGGAGAGATCATCCTGAAGTCAGACTCCAGATGGGCTTGCTCAGGAAGGCCTTTTAGAATATGTACAGTGGATTGAACCCTCACCCTCTGAGCTACACCCAGCCCTGTTTATATCATTATTTTGAGACTGGTTCTTGCTAAATTGCCCAGGCTGGGCTCAAACTTTCAGTCCTCCTGCCTCAGCCTCCTAGAGTGCTGCAATTATAGGTGCCTCACTGGAATAGGGTTTGTAAGATCTTTGTAAAGGGTGGGGAGAGATTGATTTGGAGGGCATGCAAGGAGAAGGACTGCATTCTCCTTTCTGCAGGAGGTGGTGCGAGACTGAGCCAGTGGTATGCACAGAGACAAGAGGCAGGCACCCAGAAGGGCCAAGGAGTGCCTTCCCCAGGCCTGTGCTCACCCACCTCCTCTGGTGGCCAGCAGCGTGACTGTCCTGCACCTCCTTCCTGCCTGCACAGCCACTGAGCTGCTCGTTCCCCTCTGTTTGTATCTTCTTCTCTTCCTTCATTTTTATTTTTCTTTCTCTTCCTTTATCTTTACCTCCTTTTTCCTTTTTCTTTTCTTGGGATCCTGTGTCATAAAACCTGCCTGTGGCCTCTCAACCCACGTGGCTGCTCTCTCTCCCAGCCCACTAGCTTGCTTTTCTCCTTGGCCTGTGACCTTCCTCCTTCCCCAATCCAGAAGGGCCCTGATCAGCTCCTTTCAGTCAGTTGACCAGGTTTGTCTTGGAAACAAAGTCTGTCCGTTCCTGGCTGTCTCCATGGGCAGAGGCAGGGTGGGAGGACTGTGCTTGCTTGTGCCACGAGGGTGACTCCTCAATCCTCTGTGACACCAAGCAGAGTCTTTCTGTTTTTCTCACATATGCTCCAGCTTCATAATGAACATAATGAAGTGTTTCCTTATTTTGCGAGGATTTTGTTGAGGAAAGAAAAATGATTCTGTGAAAGCATTTTTTTCTTTGTCTTTTTGAGACAGGGTCTTGCTGTACAGCTTAGGCTGGGATTGAGCTCACTTCGTAGCCCAGGCTGGCCTTGCACTCACAACTATCCTCCTGCCTCAGCCTCCAGAGTGCTAGGATTTCTGGCATGAAAGCAGTTCTTAAGGATAGTAAAAAGACACTCCATTTTAAATTTAGGGTTTCTCCATCATTTATTGAAAATAAGTTAACAGAGAAAATCTGCCCAACAACATCATCTAAAACTGCTTGGAAGGGCTAGCCAAATAGCTCAGTGGAGTAAAGTGCCTGCTTAGGCAGACACAGGGGCAGGAGTTCCATTCCTGGGCCTACTGTGTCAGCCCCTGCCCCCGGTGCACGCTGAGCCAGCAATGGAAACTGGGCATAATGGCATGTGCCTATAATCCCAGCACTTGGGAGGCTGTAAACAGGAGGATCACACGAGTCCGATCTACGCAATGAGACCCTGAAGACCCTATATACCCTGTCCTAAAACACAAAAAATAAAATTAAAAATTAAAAAAAAATAAATAAAGCTGCTTGGAGGGCCAGTGAGATAACTCAGTGGTCTAAGCTCCCACTTAGCAAGCACAGGGATGGGTTCAGTCCCAGCACCACATGCCACATGGGCCCCCGCACCTGGGCACACTGAGGCAACCACCGAGACCCAGCATGATGGCACACATCTGTAATCCCAGCACTGGGGAGGCTGAGGTAGGAGGATCACTAAGTCTGAGCTGTGTGGCAAGACCCTGTACCAAATACAATAAAAAAAATTTAAAAAAACAAAACAAACAAAAAAACACTTGGAAGAACTTTGGAAATAGGTCACATTTTCTCTACTGCAAGTCAAGATGTGTTTGTTTCTGAATGCCTTTTAGTTTGGGAAAGGAAGGATAGCAATCCTATAACTATCTTACTGCTTTGCTTTACAAGTTTGAAAGCTATACCTCTCAGCACCTTTTCTTCCCAGCTGTCACACTTCTGGAAATTCCAAACCTACGACCCCTCACGACTTGTGTCTTTCCCACTGGGGCATAGCAGTAAGCTCTCTTCCACTGTCCGCACCTGGTGGCAAAGGTGGATGAGTCGTGGTCCCAGGCGGTACATGCGCCAGCACTGCGCTGACGCCACTCCTGCTCCCCAGGCAGAGTAGCTCTCACCCCCCTCACAGCGCCTGCGCATGGCATGGTAACACTTTACTCCCACGTTCCAGGCCCTACCCCGCGCGTGACACTTGGTGTGAGCGCACGTCAGCGAGCAACCATCTCCTGGATGCAGCCAGCTCTGCTGCAAGCAGGATTGCTCAAGCTGACATTCTAACTGCATCTGTAAATGGACGAAATGTGAAAACCATAGCTTTCCTTTTTTCTTTTTATTTGTACTTGAGATTCTATGGCAGGGTATGTGTTAAATTCACCCACAGCATATCTTCATCTCTGTGTAGCTTCTGTTTGCTGCCATCTTCTCCCTAGTTACTGCTTGTGTTTTGCTTGTACTCTCCGCGTCATCTTTCCTGAACGCTTGGTTTCACAGGCTCTGTGTTGCCCGCTGCTGCACCAAGCGTTCTCTTTAACATGCCCTGCCCTCTCATACCGAAGCTGGAAACATTAGAGCTGTTCGCTCCTGGGTCCTCTTCACAGAAAGAGCCAGTGGTGGCCGCGTTAGAGTCCTGGGAGACTGTGCCAGCACTGCGTCTGGCACGGAGCGTGCCAGGTGGAGAGAGGAAAAGCTGCCTACCCGAGAGAGGACCAAGAACTGCCGCACCCAGCACCACCCTCCTGCGCTTGGCCTGGGACTGTGGCTGCGCAGTGGCATCCACCCTGAGAGACACACACTTGTGTGTCTGGCCTCACCTAAGGCCCGTGTTCTGCTCTTCTATCCTTAAAACTTTTTGAGTGAAAACACGAGGAACAAGCACTAGGCACTGGGTGGCTGCTGTTGGTCCTAGGTTTGGTCCTCCTCCTCTGATGGAACCAGAGTCTACCAGAAGCCTGAAGACAGTGGGGCACTTTGGCTTGTCACCTATAGTCTTCAGAGTTTTCCTTCTGTGTTAGAATAATGTGAAAAATTTAAACACTATTATGTAAGATGAGTGATAATCACCAAGAACAATATTCTAACCTCTGAAAGCACTCTAGGGTGCCTGCATGGTCCTAGTTAAGCTTGAGACATCTTCTATGTGCCTCCATTTTGGTGAGAAATTCAGTCAAATGCATTGGAATAGGCTGAAACAGGCACCTAAAATAGCATTTTCTTTAATGTTGTCTTTCTCACATGAAGGGAACGAGAGCCCAATTGAGTGTGGCTCTTTTGCTAAAAACTATTAATTTACAGCAAAGACATGAAGACATACAAGCTCCAGGGCCCCACACGAGAAAAGATAAAACAGGAGCAAAAACAGCAGTGTTTTTCCTGCAGTTCCTGTGCCCCGTGCTGCCAAGCTGGGGTACATGGCTGACCCATCCACAAGGGCAGCCTCAGCTGCTGGGGGGGAGGGGCAGGGAAGGCTGTCGGTGCAAACCTGCTCTTCCATGGTGAGATGGAATTGTCGCTCCGTGCATCAGCACCTCCCACCTGTCCACCAGGTGCCAGTGTATTGTCTCCTGTGTCAGCTCAAGCAGGGTGGTGGGAGGCAGCCACAGGGCGGAGCCGCTGAACAAACAGCCAAGCAAGGATCCCGCGTGGGTGGTGGTGGGTGCTGGGAACAGCCAGGGCTTGTGCCCAGCTGTCACATGGGGACTCAACAACCACCAAGTGGTTCCAGAAAGGAAATACAAAGATGACACTGGAATCCACCAGAGAGCAGGGACAGTCCATCTCAAGGGCAAGTGCTATCTGGGGGTGGTTGTAGTGTGGCTTGATTGACCAATTTGTTGGGAAGGCTAGCTCTTACCTCCCTGGGTGCGGCCCACTGGCAGAACATAGGCAGTGGCCCTTACTTGTCCCCTGAGAGTGCCCACCACGGACCCACCCCCCTGCTCCTTCCTGCGCATCAGTCCCACGTCAGCAGGCAGGCTTGTGGCATCTGCTTACGGAATCACCACTTTGGGTAGCATCAGTGGTGGCCTGGCCTGCAGCTCACTGCTGCACAAACACATCTGCTGTGTGCCGCAGCCTACCCAGGCTCCTGCATCGCTCCTGTGCCCTCCCCAGCTCAGGCGTGTTCATGGAGCTCTGCTGCCGCCTCTGTTGAAACCCAAACTTCACAACTCCGCTTACTAGGAACAGTCTCCTTTCCTTTTCAGCTTATTTTCATAAAGTTACTTTTTTTAGGATTTCAAACACTTTTTTTCCTATTCTCCATCTTTATAATGTTTTAAGACAGTTGAACTTTATTTCTGAAGCCCTCCTACTTTGTGGTCAGCATCAGAGACTTCAAAGTAAAGCATGGACATGTCTTAAAGCACAAGTTGATGCTCAGTCTCTGGTTCTTTGCATCTTCTGTCCACATGAGTGACATGACGCACCACAACCTTAGCTGGAGGGAGTATGTCAGGAATGTGGTTTTTGCCTTTACTGTTATTTGTATAAACCATTGACAGTAATATTAGTTTATTCATCTGAAGGAAATAAGAGAAAACACTTTGGTCAGAATAATTAAAGGTTAAGATAGAAGGCAGCATTTGAAAGTTCTGCTCTTGGTTATCTACATCTGCCACTTCATACATCATCTCTAAATGAAGGTGATTATGCTAACCTTCACAAAAGTAGTGGGAGGTTAAATTAGAGCTTGTGAAATGTGTTGAGATCTTGTGATTAAAGATAGTGCATTATTGCAAACCGATGCGATTGCTATCAAGAAAACAACCTCTCAAAGGAGTCCGGATTACTCTGAATTACCCAGCATCTTTTGGATCTGCTGGAAGCCCCAAGCCTCTAATCTTGGGCCTTTCTCCCTCTTGATCCTAGAGCCTGCGCCTGAGTGTTGAAGAGGGTTAGCAACTGGGTCACAGTCCTGGAATGGTAAACAGAGGAAATGTGTCAGGCATTAGCTCAAGCTCAGGTGAGAGCTTGGGCTCAGTTTTTGGGGCGTATTCTGCTGGTGACTGCATGAAGGCCTCTGGCAGATGCCACCTCCCAGCATGCCATATGCAGCAGCCCCAGAGCCCACAATGACACCCACTAGACCAGAAAACTGGTCCTTTGACCCACCATCCCAGGGGCCAATGGTAACTTCCAACCATGCTGTATACTGCCAAGGTGGTCCTCCACAAGTTCCCCAAGTCCAGGGGGCTAGGAAGGGTGCATAGACAGCCAGGGCCTCTGAGGCAGAGCTCAGCTACTGGTACAGATTAGCAGGGTGGACTCAAGACCAGACCTGAACTTCCATGTGCTGAAGATGCAGAGGACCAGGTGTACAACAGCACTAGGACAGACAGTGGCAAAACAGGTTCCGGTAGGTTTTACACCCGCACTCCTTTTTGACTCTAAAGCCAAATCTATGGTGATGTTTTCCTAGTGTTTCCTAAGTGCTCTTAGGTCATGTCCAGAACCCTATTTGTCCCCTGGCAGAGTGACCTCCGTAAGCAGAAGCATGGCTGTGTGTTACTGAGGGGCACCACCGTAGCCTATGCTTCCAGTGCCTGTGCCTCCACCTCAGCCAGAAGACTGTTAAAAAGAGTGCTCCAGCTTATCCTGCACCCAGCTGAACAGGGCCTCAGCATGCAGGCCCCTTTGCTGGCCATCAAGGCTGGGGGCGGCCTGCCCTCCATCTGTAGCCAGGAAGTGATGCTGACAATCTAGTTATCCCTGACCCTTTTGGTTTCACTAACCTCACAGAATCAGATAAAAGCCGATCTGTCCAGGGGAAATGCTCAGAACATAACCCTGGGTGTGTAATTGCAGGGAGTCCTCATTCCTTTGCAGTCATCTGTGCTGACAAAGCCAAACTGCAGGGTCATGTGCGGCCTGTGTGTGTGCTGGGACATTCTCAGCCTGGTCTTCTGAATGCTGTCTTCCAGTGCTCCAGCTCTCACTGGAGTTCCTTCTAATGATTCTCTCTCTCTCTCTCTCTCTCTCTCTCTCTCTCTCTCTCTCTCTCTCTCTCTCTCTCTCTCTCTCTCTCTCTCTCTCTCTCTCTCTCTCACACACCCCACCACCACCACCACCACCACCCATAACTGCAGTCTAGCCCTCTACACAGGCTCACATGCTCCCCTCCCTATAAACAGGGTCTCTCATCTCTCAGTGAGGGTGTTCTCAGAGGCACCTGCCACACCTAACTTGTCACTAGTTCACTTACCAGATAAAGGGAATTGAGATAGAATTGGTGCCTAGGCAGCCCCAATGGGGGACCGCCAGTTCCAAAGGAGCCACACCTCTGGCGACTCAAAGGTGAAGCCACCTATGGCCCCAAGATCCTTCCATGGACAGCAGCTCCATCCGACCTGAGGCCAGAGCCAGGCTCACCCCTGCCAGGGGCACAGGCCTCTGAGCCTCTGAAGCCCCAGTGCTGCCATGGCTACTGGTGGAAGAGAATGGGGCCCACGTGTCATGTCAGGCCCGATCACAAGTGAGGCTGCCTTCCTCTCTAGATGGGTACGCAGGTCTACTTGTTCTCGGGAGCACACTCCCACCGCACGGGCCCTGGCCCACCAGCTGGGAATGGGCAGCAGCTTGGGCGCACAGTGCAAGTTCTCCACCCAGGTCTCAGCACAGCTGAGAATGACAGGATCCCAGCCCAAAGGCTGACATCCTGGAGAGAAAGCACCATCTTGCTTGCCACACCTCAGAGCCTACTCTGAAGCCTCTCACCATCCCAGGCCTGCACCTAGCTATAGCACAGATGTTCAGTGAAGGCCTCTTGTCTCCTCCTGCTCCCTTTGCTTTGCCTCAGATGAGCAGCTCCAAGCATGCTGGTCCTGGACATGGGCAGCAGAGGCGGTGCTGTGCTGGCAGGTTGGGCCACTGTCTGCAGAAGTGTGGCCTTTCCAGCTGTTCCTGTCCTCAACTTATATGGCACAGGGCCCCATGGTCATTTGCTCCACCTGCCTGGGGAATATGATCTCGCTGTCTTCAACTCAATGAGGAAACTGGGCTACGAAGGGCCAGTGGCTCGCCCAAGGCTACACTGGGTGGGTGGCACGGCTGGTTCCAGGCTGCGCCTCCCCTCCACTCCAGGATCATGTGCTCTGGCTCACCGGGAAGCTCTGCCTCCTGCCCCATGGCCCTCAGGGCTGCCTGTTCTCGTGTCCTCTAGCTAGGCCCCTGGGCAGGGGGTCAAGGGCAGGCAGCGGGCACGCAGGTCCTCCGCACGTCTCCTTAGCCTTTCTCAGTGCGGCCTGGCTGTGCTTTTGCCTGTGCAGCCCCTAATGCTGTCCCACCACGTGGGCCACCTGGGGAGCTGAGGCCCTGGAAGGTTCTCAACCCATGTACAGAAAGCCATGCCCCCATTCCAGCAGCTCAGGCATAGGGTGTGCAACCCTGAAGGCTTTCCTGGGAGTGGGAAAGGTCCCAGCTGGTGATAGCTCTTTGTCTACTCATTGCATGACTAGCACACCTGCCCTCACTAAGCAGGGGTGCCTCTGGATTGCATTTAGAGAAAAACCCATCCAGGAGGTACAGTTCCCATGGCACTGTCATGTCTAAGCAGCAGTACCCCAGCGAGCATGGCCAAGGCCCAGACCCACCTGGCAGGCACTGGCCTCTCTTGAGGTACCCTTGGGCCCCTTAGACCAGTCTGGGTCTTAGTGTCACGACAAGCATTAGAGCCGGCTAGGAAGGTGCTTGCCTAATATGCCCAGGCCCTGTGTTGGAGCCCAGCGCTGCTACTGAGTGTATAATAGGGACAGCTTAAGGAAAACCCAAACCTATTTTTCCACGTCGCTTTTCCATGGCTGATGTCATGGGCTTTTTCTTTGGCCCTGTCTTCAGACCTAAACTGCACTATGATCTTCTTTCATTCCACAGTGACCTGTTATCCTCCTGTAGGCACATGGGCTGTCCTTGCCCTGGTCACTACTGACAGCACCAGGAGCGCTCTTGCTGCAGGCCCACCCTGCGGTGCCCCTCACCCCACTTCAGCCTCCAGCTCCTCCACACATGCATCACTGCCCGCAGGGAATGCCGCCTGCCCAGGAGTGGCGCGTCAATTGTCAGAGAAGTTACAGCCTGCGAGTTGTTTTTCTTCCTTCCTCTGAGACATCTGAAGATGCCATACTGTGGTTCACACGCTCCTCTGTGCCTGCTGAACAGACGGCCCTTTCTCCGTGGCCCTCAGGCCTGGGAGGGTGTGGCTGGGCACAGTTCCCACCTGGCGCCTCTGCACATCCCCCTTCACTCAAGTCGAGCGAGCGCTGTACTTGTTCATTCTTCTACCACTTACTTATACCTTGCTTATTCCAGAAATGTTTAAGAACACGAAATTATCCACGTGAACAGTGCGGGTGCAGATTAAAGTCCTTCATACAGTAACAGATTTGGTATTTGGAAAACATTTTGCTCCCAGAAGGCATATTTTCAATGAGATTAGGGCCTAGCACTGCCAACAAAGAACTATTTTCCCAATAATGTCTCTAAAATACTGATAAAAGCATTTTAATGGCTCCTCCTTACTGTATTTAAAATGGCTATCTATACAAGTGTTTGTTCCAAGTTCCAAATTGAGATGCTAAGAACGTGTGTCTGTTGGGAAGAGGTGTTGAGAAGGACAGGAGGCTGGTGGCATTTCTGTCTGTGCAAGGGCTCTCCCAGGGGCAAGGGCCACTGGCCACCTCCTGCCAGCGCTGCCACGGGCTGCAGGGCTCCAGCATAAGGGCCGAGAGGACGCTGAGTTCTGCCCCTCCTGCTGGCCGCATGTACTTCATGCTGTCCCCACAGCCTTCCAGGAGAGCAAGCAGGATTCATAATACACAGGTAGAGAGACAGGGAAATGGTTGATGTTTTTAAAAATTATAATCTTTTCAGCCCACGTTTTGACCTAAAACCTTGTGATTTGATTTCACTTTCTTAAAGTCGTATAAAAAGTCTGGTTAGCAGAGACGTGGTTCTGGTGGGCACGATGGAGATGTAATTTTAATTCCTTCTGTTCCCAACCAATAATAATATTGAAATTTTGAGTAAACAACATTTGAGAGGTACTGAAACTTGAGATCCACTTAACTGCTAAAATACTACTCTGTTATCCACAAACCACCAGTTATAAGCGTTTCCATGCCCAGTTCAGTTGCCAGCAGGAGAATTTGGAAAGTTACAAGCTAGGAACCAGTGAGAGATGCCAAATGCTCCTTTGCCTTCTGTAAAGATTTGGCTTAAAGTTCACCTTTCAATAACTTCCTCCGAGTCCAGAGGTCTGCTAAGCCCACAGTGCCCAGCCCTGCGGGCTAACTCAGCACAGCGCTTCAAGCTGGCGTGGTGCAGTGAGGCCCCAGCGCAGCTTTCATCCAGACTGTGGATAACTGCAGAAAATGCCTAGTAGAGGTGCTGGTGGGGAGAGAAGTGTGAACAGGGAAAGCAATGTGATCCAAGGCCGTCAGAAAACTTGCACTCAGGTAGAAAGAGGTGAGAGGGCCATGGCCAGGCACACACTTCAGGCAGGGCAGCTGCTCAAGGCAGCGCTGAAGGGTCTGGGGGATGAGCCTGTTGGAGGCTCCCCGCCTCTGTTCTGTGTCTCCCCAGTGTCCTCCAATGAACACATACGACTTCAAAATAAAAAGAATGAACAAAAAGAAACTCCGCTAGATCTCAGCTTTGTGCTTTCCGGTTAGGATCAAGAGAAGCTTGAGGAAGGAAAGGGGTGTTCTTCAAAGAGCCCGACTTAGAACAAGTGGGTGACAATGCCAGTGCTGTCCTCATCTCCTCTTCTCCTGTGCCCCAGCCCTCCTCAGGGCAATCAGCCCGTGCTGCCACCAGACACCCCACATGTTCAACCCTGTTCTGGCTAAGCCCGGGGCTTAGCCACCCGCTCAGGCTGGCTCTGACCCTGGACACGGGGGTGCCCTGCCACTTCCCAGCCCTCCCCATCACTGTCATCAGGGTCCTCCTGCTTCCCAGACTCCTTTTCCTCCAGCCTCAGGTCAGTGGTGCTGTCCCAGATATGCCAGCAGTGACCCCGTGGCCTTTCTGACCTGAACTTCCTGTGCCACAATACTCACAACCCCTTCCATGGGACTCTAAGGTACAAAGAGCCTGGGGAGCACTCTACCTGGTCTCACAACTTGTGTGGCCACAAACAGGCCTGAACTGTCCCAGGACTATGACCTTTCATCATTTAATGTGAAGGTTCATGCATGTGACTCGAGGGCTATTCATACAGTTGATGGTAGGATGCTGCCCAGACATCGCTGGGTGTGCATGAAGAGGAGGTTTAGGGTACCGACATTTACTATCCACACTGAGAGTGAAGGGCCCGACTGCAGGCAGTGTAGCATGAGTGTGACCCGGGCTGTTCCGGGCCAGGGCAGATGTGATCCTCCTCCAGGGGCTCTTTAGGTCCCAGGTTGACAGGCCATAGCACTCAGGTCCCAAGGCTCCCAGAGATGTGCACAGGGCCATGAGCCTGCTCCCTGACTGCTGGCCCACATGCCTGTTTGTAGCATGTATGTGAGGCTCTGTAGATACAGTGATGTGGCTTATTTTGTTTTTGTTCTTTGGGTTTTGTTTTGTCCCCCCCCCCCCGTTTGAATCCCCAGAGTCCAACCTGATATGTGACTGACTTGAACCTGGATGACTGGGATGTAACAATTCTCGGTAGGATGTGGCACTTGCTGTGCATGGTCCTTGAGCTGCATGTGTGAGAAGCCTCTGTAAAGGCTTTGTCCGCCGCCTTGCCATGGCTATTATCAGCTACCACCTCATACCCCAATTCAAAAGGTACTTTTAGGTCACAACAAGTGTGTGGTCCACCCTTTCCTGGGCAATGACGGAGCATGGAGCTGTAGTCATGTAGCCCTCACAGTCCACCCAGCCACTTCCGGCAGGCAGGGGTATGGATTTGCTTCCTGTGTGTTTCTTCTCCCTCATGGAAGCCATGATGCCATCAGAGCGCTGCAGGTGACATTCCCTGAGCACCTGTTCCTTCCCCAACACCTTGCTCAGCACTTCCTGGGCGCGGGTTCCGCCGTCTTCGTGATGCTACTAGGCTGGTAGAGGTGTGCCCTCCCAGTGCCCTGTCCAGGCCCCCTCCCTTTGTGGCTGTGCCTCCTGCTCCCTGAAGTTCTTTTCTAATTATTCATGCAGTCCCCTCCTCTTGCCTGTCACCATCGTGACAGTACTGGCCCTCCTCCTCACGGCCACATCCTGGCCAGCCACTTGCAGTGGCTCCCAGTCACCTGTCCCCAGGATCTTCTGCCCTCCTATGGAGTCCATATCCCCCCTAGCACTTGTCCTCCTGTTCCTTTTGTCTGCCCCTGGCATCAGCATCATCCCACTCCATCCTCTAGCCAAGCTTGTGTTGCTGACAAATTGTGTACTCAGTGTGGATCTTGTCTCTTACCCCAAAAAAGCTACTTGCCTGAGTCTAGAGCCAAGTCTGCTCTTGCCCTTCCATCTTCCACCACATCTTGTCAGTGTGGCAGACAAAATGCAGGCCATGGAGCAGCGGGGCCCAAGCCTCAGGAAATCAGCAGGCACAGGCGTGAGAAGCCACAGTTGGCGCTGGAGGGCTGTGTTCTGAGCTCATTTCTACTACGGAGGTAAAGAGGGGGAAGTAAATGGGGCCCCTGTAGCTGCTAAGCGTGATCTGAGCGACAGTTTGCGGAGGGGACACTTCAGGACAGCAGTGCACACGAAGAGCACTGGCAGTCGTCATCAGTAAGCTGTGCGCAAGCCACGCCGCGTGCTGGGGTCCTCGCGTGTCCTGACTTCTTTCTTGGTGCTGTGCTGCTCAGGGACAGGCAGGGACCCTCACGAGCGCGTGACGGTCAGGGGAGGAACACCTCACAGGGGTGCTTGTCTGTACTGATATCGAGAAACTTAGGGGAGCCTCGGGATTGAATCCAGGTCCTCTGAGTGCTGAGCACAGACTTGGCCACTGAGCTACTCTCCTAACCCCAGTTCTGAGTGGACTTCTGGCTCGTCCAAAAGAAGCAGTCTAGCAAGCAACTTTTCAACATGCATTTTGAATCAAAGTCTGTCTGCCTGGGCTAAACTTGTCTCTGGAATGACAAGACATGTTTGGATATGTCCTGTTATCACTGTCGGGTGGAACTGGAGATAAGAAAAGGTGAACTCAGGTAGGAACTGCCTGCCTGAGGAATATTTACAAACTGTCGTTTAAGATATCTGCTCTATCATGGGGAAAAGAGAGAGGCATGAGGAAGAAGGCAGGAAAGGGGAGAGAGGAAAGAAAGTGAGCAAAGCCCTGTGAGGGCTGTTGTCCACGCAGTGCCTGTGCAGGCATGGTCCCCAGCCTGTCTTTTCTCAGGGCAGTTTCCATGCCAAGGGAACCCAACTGCACACATGAGACTCACTGTGCTTCAGAGGCTTCAGCCTCCTCAACCCGAATGCTGGGTTGTAGCCGTATCTCCAGGCATGCATTGCTTAGCAGTTTGTCTCCCTTTGTGTGCACATGGGCTGTGTTCCAGCTCGTTAGGAAATCCTCTGTGGATAGTGATCTAGAACACAAAAACCTACAGTCATGAGTTAACATAGTTGGTTGTCTCTCTCTTCAGCATCAACTAGGGCACAGCTGTCAGAGGCAAAGTTATCTGTCACAGGCAAACAGCTCCCCAGACTGAGGCTTGGGGTGCCAGCCAGGCAGGAGGTGGAGTGGTTCTCTGCTGTTCAGAGCTCTGAAGCCCTTTTAAAGCCCTTGGGCTTTAAAAGCTCAACCTATGAACCTAGAAAACCTCCTCCAGGAGCTCCTCCAGCCCCTCTTCTATTCACTCGGTGGGCACCACCAAAGCCTTGTGCAGTTAATGCCCCTGTACCGCAGGGGCCAGAGGGAGGCAGAAGCAGCACCACTGTGGCTTCTCCTGCTGGTGCTGCATCCTCTCTGAGGAAATAAGGCTGGAGAGCACTGCCTTTACCTGGCCTGGAGCACTTTCTGCAGGACTGCTCTCCCATCCCAGTTGGTTAAGTATGAAACACAGCCAGGTTTGGCGCTGGTAAGAAAGGATATGGCACAGTAAGCTCTTGTGTGGACAGAGGTTATTTTTAGTCAATCAGATTTGAGGAGAAAGAGCAGAACACCTTTCATGTTTTGGTCCTGCCCCTGGCGCCACCCGACTATTTCTTTAGCCTGGCTCTGACTGCAAGGCTGTGCATCGTCCTGGGGTACCTGCCACTCTCGGCTTGTTCACTTCTCTCGTGGGGCAGGGGTCAGCTGCATATTCCCCAGTATAAGAATGCATCAGGCCCTGCCCAGGAAGCAGCCAGCTTTGGCCACGTGGCACTGTGGCACTTTTCCTCAGCATTTGTCGGGCTGCACGTGGACATCCATCCCAGCCGCAGGTGGATAGTGTTTGAGAACCATGTGTGTCTCTGGGGGAGCTTCTCATACCCCGCTGGAAAGTGGGACCCCAGACATTCCCTATCACGATTTGCCTGGAAAGGCAGCTGTCTTGAACCAGCTGCCAACCGTGCTGAGTGAGCTGATCCTCTTTCCATTAGCATGTGTCATGCTCCAAATAAAATTATTTATCTCGTCTGTCAATAAATGAAAATAATTAATTCTAAGGAATTAGCTATAAGCTACAGAAATGAAAGGCATTGATGTAGGAATGGAAGGAAGAGGTTTATTCATAAATAAATTTATTTAGGGACTGAGGGTGTGGCTCAGGTACCTAGCATTCACAAAGGCCCAGGGCTTGATCCCAACAGCACAAAAAATATTATATTTAAAATTATTTACATATAATTTTAAAATGATAAGAATTTTTCTAGGGACCTAAGATTTGATGACCTAATATAAAAAAATGTAATTTAAAAAATTCTGTGGTCATAGGACCAGCCAGATAACTCAGAGAACTAAGCACCTGCTTAGACAAGTGCAGAGACCTGCATTGGATTCCCAACACCACATGCTGTGCCGGCCGCGCCCTCGGGGACACTGAGCTGGCCACCGAGATGTGTATGATGGCACAGGCCTATAATCCCAACACTGGGGAGGCTGAAAAGAGGAGGATCAGTACGAGTCCAAGCTGCATAGTGAGATCCTGTACCAAATACATTTTTTAAAAAAATTCTGTGATCATAGACCAAGGTACTCATTTTTCAAAAATGTGAATATATGACCTTTAAGACTGTACAGACTTGTCTTTAAATTCAAGCGTGGTAGATGAGTACCGGCCTCTGTCACAGTGCATGACCTTCCACTCTAGAACAGTGTCCACAGGCTGTGTGACCAGACATCTGACAGGTCATGAGGGCAAGGAAGCTGCAGGCAGGCTTCTCACGCTTTCATCTCATATTTTAGGGAAAACACATCAGTAATTCTTTTTTTTTTTTCTCATGCATCAAGATTTACATGCAATAAGGGAAAAAGCCATACATTTGATCATATAAAAATTTAAAATCTACATAAGCAAAATTAAAGGAAAAATACAAACTAGGAAATTGTAAAGATTTGCAGCTGAAATCGTTTTTAAGATATTACTATCCCTAACAGGTGTGGAACTCTTACAGAAGATTATGAAACTACCTGGGCGAGTGGTATAGGTCACAAATGATGAAAACAAAAGCATCTTAAACATGGGGACAAAATTCCAAATAGTGCACAACGTGCTCTGCAAGAGGCTGTGGAAAAGCAGGCTCTCTTGTGTTCTGCAGCTGGAAATGTAAAATAGTATTGTCCCCAAGGAAGGGGATTTGGGCAGTGTCTAGAAAGGTCACATGTGCCCTTAGCCACTGGCCTGCAGTGCGCCTCTAGGACTCTTTTCTGTGCTTAGTGCCATTCGCAGTGCGCGGTATGTGTGCACCTTGTGGGAGTTGGTCAACATACACAGTGTGTCCTAGCACCTTTTTATCCCATTCACTTCCACCCTGTGATCTCTTTCCCTGTGAGAAAGACCTCTCTACTGCCTCTTATCTACTTGTATTTGGCTCTTTATTTTATAATTTGAGTTTCTTATATAAGAAAAACCATGGGATATTTACATTTATGCATCTGATTTATTTCACCTAATGCTTTGGTCTCATGTTCTATGAGAAGAGAACAGTGCATATGCAGAGTAAGGCAGTCAGGGATGAAGGACCTGCTTTTTTAAATGATAAACACAGCTGACGTAAAGAATCAGGGTCAGTTGGTTCCTTGAGGACCAAAGCCGACACAAGTATCTGCTAGAATTAGGTGCTCCAGTAGGAGAGGTGCAGGGCCAGCAGGTCCACAGAGGAGTGACTGCAGATGGGAGGGACTCCTCGAGATGCTGCTTGTGGCCTGGAGCCACTGAGCTGCAGCCTGGCGAGCCCCTTCTGTGCCCAGTGCTGGCCTGGCCTGAGCCAGGGTTTCGCGTTCTGCTGATCTGCTTGATGAGTAGTAGGATAAGTCACACCTGACCCTTCTCCCTGACCCCGCTGCTTCTGTCAGTTATCTTTTGAAGTACTACAGTCTGGTGTTAAATTTCCAGAACAGGAGCTGGGATGGGTCCCCATGTGGCTCTGCCTGATGGACAATTGTTCAGCATGGTGGCACCATCCTGGCTGAGTGCAGCGGCACCTGAGTGGCCCCTTCTGGCCCGCTGCCTGGGACCATCCCATGGTGTCCTCAGCAGACAACAACACAAGTCTGCAGGACGCCAGGCTGGGGCGCCATTCGTGAGGTCACACTTCCACCCCGGCCCTGGTGCTTGGAGTCTGTGTCTCCTCAGCTACCCACTGGCATGCAGACCCTGTGGTGGTGCCTCCCTGCACAGTGCTGCCCCGTGCAGGGTAGTGAGGCGCTGCGCACCAGATGATTTGGAGGCCACAAGACTGCGGGGAGCCGTCCCTCCCCGGCCTGCTCGCAGGGTCCTGAGGAGCTTCATTGGAGGAGGGCCTGGCAGCCAGCCTCTGCTTCAGGCACGCTCTGCAACTCGTATATGATGGCAGGCAGTTTTCTCTCCAGCAAGCATACCCACCATATTCAGAACAAAAAAACTTCCAAAAACAAATGATAATGAAATGAAAGGTAAATATTTTAATATTTGTTTAAACAATATTTAAAGTATTTGTTTTAAACAAAGTTTCTTACACAGATAAACAAGGAACACATAAACTTTTCTTGAAGAAATTCATCTCCTCCTGTACCTCCATGCAGCTTGAAATTGCTGCCATATCATTAACTATAAGATGCTTCACAGTAAACAGTAGTTACCTGGTGGCTCTTTAGTTGGACAAAATGGGTGAGTAGGGGTAGATCCAGTTCCTACACTTAGGGAACCTTTCTATGGGAAAGAATGCAGGCTATCTTACTTTTAGAAGTTGTTTACAGAGGCCTATGGGACCTGTTGTATGCCCAGGGCCTACAGAGATCCACATGGGTCAGATGAAGGGTCTCGAGATGTGCAAGCAGGCTCGAGCCATCCCGGTGGACCTTGACCCTCCAGCCCTCCTGGTCTTTGCAGGCCCAGGCAGACTTGCTGGCAGGATGGGGAGGAGGTGGCCTTCCTGAAGGGCCAGCCCATGAGCTAATATCAGGGCTGAGGCAACACAGGGAAACTGAGCCTGTAGTAGTTAAAGCATCTACTTGAGGAGTCGTAGATGTCATTGCCCATAGCTCCTCATCCCCAGTGATGTCACCCCTGTACCTGGTGTGAATCCTGCAGGGTGGGTGGGAGCATGCACGTACACAAAACTAAAGTGCACACTAGTCAAGGCACACTGTGTTTGCCAGGCTTCCACCTCCCCAAGGCCCCACCAGGCCAACTTCGGGAGGAAGCTGGGCTCTCGTGTGAGGGCTGAGAGAGGGGAGCCTTACCTCCCCTCTTTTGGAGTATGTGCTAGGGTTCCAATGTGGCCACAGATAGTGCAGTACACACGCTGTCTTTCTTGTCAGTATGCAGCTCCCTGGAGATGCTTTGTACGTGAAAATCACCAAGTCGTTCGTGGTAGGTGCCCAGAAAGCAAGTGTGATTAATTTCCCATTTTGGTTGGAGCAATCCAGAATACCAGCATGGATAAAGTAGGGAGGAACACGTGGCCTGCAAACTACAGTGCCCTCCATTGTACTTGGCATCTGTGCTGATTTCTGCTTCAGGTGCACATGTCGCTCGAAACCTGAGTGCTCCACAGGATCACCCAGATTCCTGGGCCATGTCCCAGGGCTCTGGACTCATGGGGTGTGCATGGGGTGTGACACACACACCCCTGTTCAACAGCTTCTCAGATGATGCTACTGCAATGTTGGGGGGCTTGGTGAACACACCTTGAGAACCACTGGTTCAAAACTTGCTGTCACAAGTGCTCCGAGACTTGCTTGTTTGCTACTGAGGAATGCATATCTTGTAAGAAACCAGTGTTGTCTTATGACTGATTCAGTCTCTGTGATTGGCAGGCTTGCCAGCCATCCTGGTTGCCTAGCAGGAGAGGCTTCCCAGCCCATAGGACTTGCAGTGCCGAAACCCAGACTTCTAGGCAAACCACAGTGCATCAACCCCCTTAGTTATCAGTCCAGCACCATAAAGAGATTTAGCAGTTGCCAGGGTCTGACCCATTTCAAATGACCCCACCCAACCACAAGGATGTGAGCAGGCATCCCATGGCTTCCTGGGACACGTAGGGTCTGATGGCATCTGCACTCAAAGCACAAGGTCTTTGGAGTTGTTGGCAGTGCCTTGTAGGAGGATGGGGAATCGGCCTCCTTGGCACACCGAGTTACATTTAGGCTGGCGCTGCCAAGCAGCAGCCCCAGTCTCGTGTGACACGTGTGCGGTGGGGCAGATACATTGCTGCCTCTTGCATGCACTTGGCTGTCTCATTCCCACACAGCCATACAGCTAATCATTGCCATTTTCAGCTTTCAAAATTAAGTGTTTAAAGATGCTGTTACTCACCCTATGGTCACAGGTCTTACAAGTGGCACAGCCCAAGGCAAACACTTGTTTTTGTGCTATATGACCCAAAAGAATTTTAAATCTGGCTTTTTATCTTCAGTGCTTTGCTTCCAGCTCTCACATTCTTTCCCACAATGAACAAGAGAGAAAGCCACTCAAAGAGGAGAGTAGTAGTGGACTGAGCATGATGGTGCGTGGACTCTGTGTGTGTGTTTGTGTGTGTATGTGTGTGTGTGTGTGTGTGTGCATGCGTGCATACACAGGTACACACCATCAGGATTGCATCACGGCAGTCATGCTAAGCACGTTCCTACCAATGAGCTACACCCTAAATCACCCCTCAACTCATCTGAGCCTCCCTCTCATCATCCACAAAGTGCTCACACCACTGCCTGCCCTTCATTCTGCCTTTTCTCCATTTGGAAGAACAAAATCACACTCATGTAGCTGTCAGGAAGCTGCCAAAGCGCTCTCCCAGTTGTGCTCACTTACTAAGCCTTCTGCCGTTCTCAAAGAAAGATTTAGCACATCAACTTGAGGAGTATTTACTTAGTGGAGGAGGAACAACACAGCTAAAGTAGCCAAAATTAGCAAAGAACAGAAGAAAATTCTCAGGGGGAGAAATGGTCCTTCAGCTAGTTTTACAAGGATTAGCAACTCGTGTGACCCATCCCGGAGCAGCAAGTCCGGCGGGCTGTGCTGGGGAAGGCTGCTGCCTTCCAAAACGCTCTTTTGCAAGACACCAATTACAGGTGTGTGGGGGAAGCAGGCCTGCCTGGTGGCTTCCTCGGGGTCAGAGGGTCTCATTACATTTCATTACAGTTATTTTCTTCTTGCTGAAAACATTAGGAGCCCTAGAGCACTGGACAGAGATCTTGGAACAAAATCTACCTCCTCTCCACCATGTTTTTGTTTCTGTCTCTCCAGTTTTCCTATTCTTCTATTTTCTCTGTTTAGAGCTGGCTGCCTGCAGGTTTATTGTCAGAGTTCACACACTTGGGTTAAACCAGGCCCCTTTGTTCCCCTCGAGCATTGTTTTTCCCATCAAAGCTTCAGCTTAACAAAAAAAAAAAAAAAAAAAAAGGAAAGTAAGAATGTGTGCTTGTGTGCTTGTTTTCCGGTCAGTGTTTGGCCTGCTCTTGGTACAGGCTTCCTCCCACTGTGAGTCCACGGGGCTGAATCCTTGGGTTCCAGGCTCTAAATAGGAGACTTGGATCCCATATGCTGGAGTCTCAGAGTGACCAGGCACAGTCCCTTGGGCATCCTGCCAAGAGCTTCTCCCATACTCCTTTTGCTGTGGCCACATGTGTTGATCAAGAAAGGCCTGGCCTGTTAGATGTCCACAGCCACTATCCGAGAGAGCCTTCTGTGATGACTAATTCCTGGCGTGCAGAAGAGCTCCGCAGAGGCATGCCACCCTCGCTCTTCTGAAATAGAGCAATTGATTCCACTCAGAAGTATGGTCTGGAGGTGTATCTGTTTCCCTAGAAATGTCTCAAGCTTGTCCTACCTTGTGGCAGAGTAGTACTCCATTGTTTAAAAAACACATCTTCCTTATTCATTCACCATGATGAGCATTTGGGCTCTTCCCAAGATTTGATTATTACAAACTGCGCTGCTGTACGAATGGGTATACATGGATCACTGTGGTAGGATGCTTTTAATTCTTCTGGGAAGATACAAGAAGGGGAATGGCAGGATCGGATGGAACCTCCAGTCCTAGTTTTTGAGAAATTGCTACACTGATTTCCCAGTGGTTGCTCCAGTGTACACTACCACCGCAGTGGCGCAGGGCTCCTCTTTTCCTACAGCCCTACCCACATTTGTTATCAGTTCACTTCTTGATAATGGCCATTCTTTCTGGAGTGAGATGGATTCTCAGTGCTGGTTTAATTTGCATCTCTTGAATGACCAGTGATGCTGAACATTTTTCTTTTGCCTTTTCTACTGCTTCATCTATAAAGTGTCTATTCATTTCAGATGCCTGTTTTTGAACTGGGTCTTTCAACTTGGGGTCTTTTTTTTTTCTTTTAGTTCTTTATGTATTCTAGATAGTAGTCTTTTGTCTAAGGAACATCTGGCAAAAATATTTTTCCTACATCATATGTTGTCTCTGCAGTGTGTTGGTGGTTTCTCTTGCTGTGTAAAAGTTTTTAATAAGATGAGATCCCAGCTGTTGATTCTTTGTGATAGTTCCTGTGCGTGTGAGGTTTTGTTCATAAAGTCTTTGCCTACACCAGTGTCTTTAGGAATTCTAACCATTCTATCTTCCAGCAAATTTAGGATCTCTATTTTGATATTTAGGTATTTGATCCATTTTTATTTTAGTTTAATATGCAATAGTGAGATATATGAGTCTTAATTTTAATCTTCAGCATGGGGAGAGTCCGTTCATTTCTAAGATTAAACCTCTGTTGAGATTTACCATCCTTATGAGAACCACGCCTCCTAAGTAGTGGCTTCAGCCTTTGGTTGGTGCCATGCGCCCCATCCTGGTGACCCCAGGCTTTTTTTTTTTTTTTTTTGTAAGTTTCACTGAGGACTCTGCTGGCACAAGCAGTAAGCAGCTTTTCTCGGTTGTGCCTTCAGGAAAGTTTGTTTTTAAGAAAATGTATTCATTGAAAGAGGTATGAATCTGTTGTTTTCTATACAAACAAAAGACCAATTAACACACACACAAAAAAAAATAAATAAATAAATAAATAAATAAAAATAAAATTGTAAAGAAGCAGTGTTTATTCCAAGAGCTTTAGAATTACAGTGGTGAAGCGGGGTTCACCTTCCCTCTTACCATTCTCAAACTAGGTAGGAACCCATAAATGTATGTTCTAACTTAAAAACTGGCTTATTCCCACAGCAATTCACCCAGCCTTAAGTCTAAGCTTTGCCTAAATTCAGGACGTTTCTGACGCTGGCGTTCCTCCCCTCGCTGTAGGCACATGAGGATGCGGGCCTGCCAGCATTTCCTGGTCCGGGGTCTCCCTGTCAACACCTTGCTACGCAGCTTGAAGTCCTGCGGCAGTCAGGGGCACACACAGGTGGAGTTAACATGCCATTAGCAAAGCGTGTTTAATTGTAATAGAACGGTCATACTTTTAGCATGCATATGTGAGTAGCAAACACCTACAGTGCCATTTGTTAGCTTCCTGGCCGTGGAAGCCTCAGCCCTCCGCACCCTCTTTCTGCCTTAGAGCGCAGACAGCCGCAGACAGCCGCACGAGCTGTGAGGGTGGTGCAGTCCGCTGCCGTGAGGGAGGCTTTGGAGGCACCGCCGCACTCACCTCGCCTGGAAGAAGCCTCTGTTTTCAACGACCCTGAAATGGAAATCCATCCTAAAATTTATGGAATCTGAAACCCTGTGTCATAGTTTAATGGGCAAGTACTTTATTTCCTAGGAAAAGATAAAATAATGACACATCTAATGGTCTGTGGCAACTCAGAGCCAGTTAAACAGAGTAATTGCTTCACTGTGTGTCAGGTCATCTGAGAAGGTGCCGGACAGTGTGTGCCTTAATAATGCTGCCATTATCCCAACGCCTTTCCTGTAGCCCAAGATCTTTTCTTAAGTACCTTCGGTAGTGTGATTCATAGGAGCACAGGCTTTGCAATCTGACACGCTTCATTTCAACTTGCAGCCTTGTCACTTACTAGCTACGTAACCCTGTGCATTTAATGTTATTCTCAGCATCTCAAGATGACACATGCCTGTAATTCCAGAACTCAGGAGGCTGAGGGCGGAGGATTGCTGTGAGCACGAGGCCATCCTGGGCTGTGTAGTGAGTTCAAAAGCACCCTGAACTGCATAGCAAGACCCTGTCTCAAAAAAAAAAAAAAAAAAAAAAAAAAAAAAAAATATATATATATATATATATATATATATATAGAGAGAGAGAGAGAGAGAGAGAGAGAGAGAGAGAAAGTAGTATATGTGAAATGCTGACTTCTCAGGGTTTTTTAGGACCTGCTCAGTAAATGATAAGAGGCAACAAACTAGTAAACACACTTGCAAGTAAGAGAGTTTATTCCTTGTCTACATAATTTAATTTTACGGAAAGGAGCAAAGAAAACCCAAGGTCTGCCTTTACCAAGCTGACTGATGCCCAGGTTGAATGTTAGCAATGATGAGGGCAAGATGGGGTGACAGGGAGTAGACTGGGCTCCCATTGGAGTGGAGATAAAAGGTGTGAAAGACGATCGTGGCACATGGCATGTTAGGTGACACAGGACAGCAGTTCCTGAGCAAGGGCAGCAAGGTAAGTCCACATGGCCTGGCTCAGGGCTAGGAGAGGTGACAGACTGTGGACTGGGCAGGGCCAAGGAAGCCACAGAGGGCAGGTGAGAGAAAGCTGGGCAGGGTGGCGGTGGGTGACCCTGGGCCTCTGCAGAGCCCCTGTCATAACCAATCCTACGCTTCCCAATAAAGGACTGCAGCTGGACAGAACCACCCCCAAGAACCTAGAGGGGATGCACTGCATGTGCCTGGCCCTGGAAAGGCTCCTGTCCCAGGGCGTGGCATAGATTGCACAGGGTTTGCCTTTGTGGTAAGGCATGATGAGCCCTAGAGTGGACAGACACAGCTCCACACCGGCCTAAAGTCCTGAGAGGAAGGTCCAGAAGGACAGTTTCCATTCAAGAATTCAGAAATGCCTACCACCCCATAAGATAATGTGTGACAACCAATAAAAAATTACCACCCTTGCAGAGAAGCAGGAAAATATGCTGCCTAATGAGTGGCAAAACTAAGCAGGAACTGACAGGGATGCTAGAATTAACAGTGGGGTCATGGAACTGATTTCTAGAGGCTGTTGCATACAACAAGTAGAAGAAAGAAGTGGAATTTGGTGTTTCACATCAAAGTAATATTGGATGCGATCAATGATGATGTAGACGCTACAAAGGAAATGATTAGTGATCTTGAAGACACACCAATCAGAAACACAGAGAATGAAAGAAAGGTTTTTCCAGAAAATCAGTTCTAGGAGACTTCAGATGCCCTAATGTACTTGTAATGGGAGTCCCCCCAAAAGATGAGAGGACAGGAGAGAAATTTGAAGAAATAATTAGTTTGTCCAAAGTATATGAAACCTATAAACACAGAGATCCAAGAAGCTTAACAAACTCCAAGCCCAGGAATCTGAAGAATCCTTCCATTTTTCTCTTTCCCTTGCCCTTCCCTTTCCATGCTGGATGGAACCCAGGACCCTGAGCATGCTTGAGCTACCACTGACTACACCCCTCACCCTACCACAGGTCTTCACTGTGCCTGGTAGGCTCTGTTGAGGCCGGTTCCTAAGAAGTATTGCAGAAGTATTTTGAACCAGTGCTCAAGAAATAACGTTCGACTCAGTGGCCTCTCACCCCTGAGAAGATGGCTCAGTTCGCTTGTACATAAATGGATGGCTGTTTTTATTTTGACAGTAGTCTTTATTCTGTGTTCATGCCCAGTGTATTACTTACATTTCTTTCACCCTGATTTCTGTGCTGTCAACAGGTGATTGGAATGTTCCCTTGACCCTATGCCAACAGGGTCCACTTGACAAGGAAATCATGGTTATTACAGTTTTTCAAAGAATACTGCTGGGGTACCTATTTACAAGATAATACAGTATGCAAATCCTGTGTTCTAATAGCTTGTGCTCTAAGACAATCCCTGATAGGTAACAGAAAGGCACCTTGGGTAACAGCCCTGCAAGTAAAGTCAGCACAGGACACGAAGGCAAAAGGAGCAAGCTCAGGTATCAGTGAGCCTGGCGGCACACTGGGGTTCCCAGGTCCCATGCTCAGGGGTGTCAGGAGAGCCCTTCCTGCCCACATCCAGTGTGTGATACTAGAAAGGAAAGAAGCAGGTGTGGTCTTAACCATGGCTCTTGAGTGCAGGGCTGCTCTGGTTGTGATTCAGGGGGAGTGTCCCTTGATTGCTCCACTGCTCCATGACATTAGTCATGAGGCAGATCATTCAGAGAATAAGAAGTTACCTTCTAATAGCCAGTGAAAGCTCCAAGTACACATTGGGAGGTAGTTTTGAAGGCCGACACTTAAGTAATTTATGGGCTCTCTTGGCACTTGTCTGCAGAATTGGGCGTGGGGCAGCGTGCTATGAAGAAAAAAGGGAAGTGGTTGGTGAATCCTTCCTGATCCCTCCTGCATCTCCTCCTCACTGGTTAGAAGATCTGTCCTGACATATTAGCAGCTCTTGCCTGCCTGTGGACTGGGCTGCAGTGTGGGCTGACAAAGGACCCTCAGAGCAAGACCGCTGGCCCAGAAAGCCGCTTTCACCACAGTGATCTTCCGGAACACAGGCTGTCTTCGTTGGCCGTGGGGGATCGCTAGGAGTTTACATTCCCATGTTTATTTCCTTCCCACAACCTACTGTGGAGAGCTGATGTCTTTCCCTGTAAACTCATCTTCTTGGAGAGATGCCACAATTCGCAAAAGGTGCCATCTCAGAAATCTGTCATAGCTCAGAGCGACAGCAGTGATCTGAGCAGGACTTCTCTCTGCCCGGAGTAAGGCTGCATTGATTCTTTTAATGTCCCCTGCTCTATTCGTGGAACAAAGTGCACCGGCTGGCCCTCATCTTTGGCCACTGTTGAAGCATGAGAACTTCGAGCCCCACAGTACATTTGTGGCCCAGCAGCTGTAGCTGCTTCTAAGAGCAAAGGAAGTTTCTAGAGAACAGTCACCAAGCAGAGAGGTACCAAGCAGATGCGCTGCCCGGCTTCCACTTCCCATTCTTTCTGTGTCCGGGATGTTGCCTGCCCACCTCGCAGCATTTCTGTGGCTGAGATGACATGTCTGCCTCTGCATAGGTGCCCAGATAGCCTTGTCCAGATTGTTTTCCACTGAGCCTCAGGCCAACCTTGACTATTCTTTCTGCCTCTTTCACCCAAGGTATCCATGGCAATTCCATCCACCCTCCTCTGGAGATAAATCCAGAATCTGGTTTGTCCCAGGCTTTGCTGCCATCTCCTCTGCCTGGGTTCCCCCAGTGGTGGTTTTAAAACAAAGGCAGACAACATTGGCCACACACACACTCCTCCCCACCCTCATCAGCCTGACTCATCTCCTGCCTTCCTATCCTGGCCACCTCGCTCTGACCATGCTGAACCTTCCCTATGCCCTGAGGTGCTGCCACCTGCTCCTCCCTGGGAGCCAGCGTGCACGGCTGCTCCCCAGCCTGCTGCCTCTGTGTCAGAGCTGCCTCCCTGAGATGTGGCCATATCACACCCTCTACTCACTGCTCCACAGCAGCTCCCTCCCTCAGGTGTCCGTGCATGGTCAAGACCCTGATGAGTCAGCCCTGACCCCTGCACACCACTGCGGGAGAGGCCTGGAATGCCACTGGAAGAGTTATGGGCTGAAATGCAGAGCACCTGGGGCCTGAATGCAGTCATGGCCTCCCTGCCTCACATCTGTCTGACCCAGAGGCTGGGTTCCTCTGACCCTGGAGGTGGTGCCCAGCACCACCATGGCAAGTCCACCAGCCTGTGACATGCAGGCACATCTGTGCACCTGCTGGCCAGCCTCTCCCCCTCCTGAGGTCAGGACTTGGAGGGCACAGGAGTCAAGGGAGGGCCTGTTCAGTTTTCTGCGAGGGAGTAGGCAGCGGTGTAGCTAGGATGCCTCTTGGGGCTTGCAAAGGAGCCAACTCTGCTTGCCTTGGGAAGTACCATGGGGCATTGCTAGGTTTACTGGATGGAGTTCTAGTCCTGCTGGGATCGCATCTGGTTTTTATCTTTTACCTTAAACAGTATTTGGGGGAGAGGAAATGAAGTTTCTCAATATTTCAACAGATGGCGCTGCTGATAGGTATTATCTGACTATAAAAATAAATTAAAACTCAACTTTCAGGAATGTCATCTTAAAAAATAGTAATGCTGCATCCTGGAGCATGACACATTCATCTGTTACAACTTTCTCTTACTTGTGCTTCTGTGTGAACAGACTTAACTCCTAGCAGTAGAAGTCCAGGCCTGAGCCACTAGGCGCCGGGGCCAAAGCAGCCTGCATAGAGCCTTGTGCAGTGCTGTCTGAGCACATCAGCACTGTGCTTAGAAGAAAGGAGAGAGCCATTTGCATATATGGACAGCCCAGATCAGCCTCTGACGCAAGCACAGCCAACTGGGAGAGCTGTGTATCTAGAACCTTTGCACACATACAGATGTTTTCTTAAGCAGCTGCTCGTAGATAAAAAAATGTTATGGCTCATCAGTGGGCACGGAGAAGGTGTCTCGGAGCCTAGGGAGAAAATGTTTTTCAGGGAGCCGAAGCCAAAGCCACAGAGACCCCATCAGCGCCTGCCCATCAGCTTCTCCTGCCCGATCGCTTTCCAGCTGGTCTTCAGGGAGACCTTCCAGCGTGCAGTTGGAGTTACGCAGCCATGCACTTGCTCCTGGGTGTGGCTCCCTGATTGCATACTTAAGCACAGATTACAAATATTTGGCAGGATTCCTCCCTCTGTGGGAACCAGACAAGTCATAACACCAACCGAATGCTCCACACTGCTGTGCAGGAAGAAGGCAGCGTCATCTCGGGTTTCAGAGCGCAGGCCTGAGAAACTCGCCTCCACTGGCCCTGTGAACGCAGCCTGGTGCCCACGGCCAGGAAGCGTCTGTGATGGAGGCTACAGAGCCCCCTGCGTCCCCCAGACCCGTGCCAGCAAGAGCCGGGTGGAGTCCCCACGGGGTGTGCCCTTGTGTCTCACAGGGACTGCATGTCCTCTGCTGCATGGTGTGATCACCAGGGGTGGGAAAGAAATGCAGGCTCGGGGCAGCCGCTCTGCCAGAGGGGAGCATCACTGTAGAGTCCTCCAGAGCATGCACAGTGTGAGGCGTAAGCACTGGAAAATGTCATCAGTCGGCCCAGTCAAGAAACGTGTAGTGAATCAACCACGCTCTTCCTCTTCACCTTGTTTCTGAAGTGTCTGCCAGCGTCGCCACCCTCCCCTCCTTTCCTCTGTTCTGGTAGCCGCCATGCCCTCCTCTCCACTGAGCCTTGGCGCTAAGGTACCTCATGGGCAGCACTGAGCCGCTCGGCGGAGCTCAGCACCAGCCACAGAGGGCCGTGGATCTGGCAGGGTGCTCAAGGGAGCACACAGGGAGATAGGGACAGCGCTGTCAAGTGGCCTTTTAATTACAGTAAGATTAAACAGGGTTTCCAAAACTTTATTACTAAAGTCACTTAGAAAACAAAGAACTGCACTGTTGGTGTAGTTGAAAACGTTTGGCACTACTTTATCACTTTTTGTCCAAGTGTCTCAAGGGGTTTTACAAACGTTAATTAGGTCTCACTACCTTTTTCCTTTTTCTGAGGTACATAAGAGATGTTTTAAAGCAGTTTTTTGTCAGAGGTTCTGAAGGGGAAAAGCAATACTTAGGCCTAGGAGCAGGGTAGCTGCAGCAACAGGCATTGTTCACACAGAGAGGCACAGGTTTCTAATTCCAAGGGGTAGCTCACAGGGAGGGACTCAGCGGGTTACTATGAGTACGTGCTCAGTGCCGGGGACTGCGCTGGTTTTATCCCCACCTTTGTTTTAAAATAAAAATGGCCACTTTCATCATGGATGGTGATGGATTTTCAAAGTACCCATCTGTGTCAGCTGAGCTGCAACTCACTATGACGCTAAGACAACCCAACCCTGAGTAGAGCTTGTGGCATCACCTCTCAGGACATAGAACATGGCCTGCACCCCAAAAGGTTTGCCCCACTTTACAGTCAGTCACAACCTCACACAACCTACTTTGTCACTCTCGGTTTGCCTCGAAGAATGTCACAGAGCCAGAACGTTCGCTCTGCCTCTTGCACAGCCGCAGTCCCCAGAGGCCCCAGGCTGCCCCTCCTACCTTGGGGAGCTCCATGCCACTCATCCAGTCTCCGCGTGAGGGCCCCGTGGGCTGTTTCTCTGGGGATGGTGAACATTGCTGCTGTGAACATTGATACACGATGTTTGTGAGGCCATGTTCTCATTCCTCTTGTGTACATACATGTGACTGGAATGGCTGCTTCATGGGGGAAGGGTATTGTTAACTTTATAGACACTGCCAAATTGTTTCCCAGAGCTACTATGCATTTTGCATTCCCACCAGCAATGCGTGAGGCTTCCTGCATGCTGCCTTACCACTCTCACAACTGCACTATGAGGCCATTCATCCAACAGGCTCTGTTGGTTGAGGGGACAGAGCCTGGCGACTCAGACTGATAGAACACACCCAGCTAACAGATGGCCATGCAGGTCTGCTGATGTCACTGCCTGCTCTTCTGTTATAGAACCTACCATGGCTTAAGTTAGAAAATCTTCTGTTGGGAATCAGAGGATTTCAGGGCAGGTACAGTATTAGTTGTATGGCAAAAGCCAAGAGCCACTACTTCTACTCCTGAGTTCTACATGCAAAGTTAAACATGAAAAAGGAACTTTTTAATCAACTGGAAAACAAGTTCAGGAGAAATATATATGTGGCAAAATGTCTCATGTATCAAGCTTTTATCTCCCCAAATCAGAGCACCATGTCACTTCTCATGATGGCCATCCCCATCCTCAACTGCCGTGAGAGGAGTGGTCACACCCTATTGGCTAAAGCTGGGAGAAAATCCAGCCTCAGCCAGGACTCCTAGGCTCAAAGCAAGCTCCCCTTTGATCCCTAGGACCTTTACAGGTAGACCCCATAGGTGAGCCATGCCCTTCTAGAGCTCGTCCACAGAGACAGCCAGTCAGTGCCCTGGGCTTCAGCCAACGTGGGGTGGTTTCCCCCTCAGGGCCAACTCAGAGCTCCCAGATTGGGCCCTGGCCAGCAGAGGTGCTCCCTCTAAGTACTTGCAGATTTCATCCACAAATTGAGATTTCTAGTTCTGAGAAACCTAAAGCCCATTGGTTGTACACACTTTTAGGCTAAGCTATCTGCCTGCCATGAACCTGCTTGCCACAAGTGGCAGAGGGGCCAAGTACCTCAGGTGACACTCAGGATGCCTTTGACAGTGCATGGGGCATCTGTCTGCGAGCCAACTCAGGACGCTGCCGCAGGACCATGTGGGCAGAGGGAGGCAGGGAACTGTTGGGGCTGTCTCCTAACAGGAGGTGTGGCGTGGTAGAGAGCTGAGATGGTCTGTGACACAACTCTTTTTGCTCTTCTCTAATTGTCTTAGGATAAATTCTAGAATAAAATAAGTTCAATCGGAGCTATCACAGTTGCATCTGTTTCTACAGATACAATGCAGGTATTTAACAGATAACAAATATCTGAAGAAAAGAACATTTCATAAACCTAAACATACAGAATATAAAGAGTGGGAGAGTTGTAAGTGAAGGGAGTATAACAATTTTTGAGGGATGACTTTGGGTTGTTTCCTTCTTTTTTGAGCCAGAATCTCACCACGTAATCCAGGCAGTACTACACTCTACAGGCCAGGCAGGCCTTGGACACCTAGCAGTCATCTGGCTCCTGAGTGCTGAGATCACAGGTGTGCAGCACCACGTCTAGAATCTCCTATTGTTTTTTAAAAAGAGAAACATCAACACAAACATACTGCGAACTCTTCGTGTACCTTAGAGCGCTTTTTGTGGTGGCTCAGATCCAAAGGTCCAGTGGATTTAAGGTTCCCTCCCTGACCAGGGCTGCCCTGGAGCCAGGGCGCTGGCCCCATGCTCACAGCCTGCTGGGTGCTCATGGCTGCTGCACACACATGTCATGTGTCCACTGGCGCCACATGCGAGTCCCCATCTTTGGCCCAAATGCGCACCCTTCCATAACAGCTCACAGCCGCAGTTTCTGACCCCGTAGGGTGCTTTCTTCCTGGGCCATGTGGACCCTGCATGCTAGGACATGGTGGGCTAAGAACGAGGTGACTTTCCAAGCCACATGGCAGGGTTTGCAGCAGGTTGTCACACACTAGTGAAGCAGAAGCTTTGCCACAGGCCGACGAGTACCGGCACATCCCGGGGGCAGGGAGGCAAGCCAGGGCAGGAAACACATTCCTCCCCGAATCACACACACCCTTGTCTTGCATCTGTGTGTGTGTGTGTGTGTGTGCGTGTGTGTGTTCATGGAGGCATAGGCGTGAGTGTGCACGAGTGTGGGGGTGCTGCTGCTTCCTTTCTAACTTCTCTAATGGGGACAGCAGAGAATATCGTGTCAGAGGGAACAGACTGACTGAGAGCTCAGTTGTCCCGGGACCAAATGTATGGCTTTTCCTTAGGAAACATCATCCAGGGCAATTTGTCATGGAGAGCAGCCTCCCAGGTCACTTGTATCAGTTTCAGAAAGAACGCTACGCACAGGCGCATCTCTGTAGACGCATACCATGACCGGCCTGTTCTCCCAGGCAGAGTGGTTATCAGACACTTTTCTGTGGCCCGGACTTCTAAGGGGATGTTGCTAGAACACTCCCTGCCCATCTGTAATGCTTCCCCATACGATCCCCCTCCCCGTGGCTCTGGGAGCCTGGTCCTTGTGGCCAGCACCACACCCCTCACAAAGTGGTGCCACCACAGGGACTGAGCTGAGTCTGACCTGAGCCTCTCAGAGCACAGCACCAAGAAGGGCAAAAGGTCTAAGAGGAGAAAGCGACCTGGGGAATGACTCTGACAGTTGAGACTGGGACCTGAAAAGACTGAAATCCCAAGATGGTCAGGCACCCCCATGCCTGACACTCGCCTTCCTCCTGTCCTGAGATGGGCGGTTGGTGGGCGGCAGGTAGCTTTGAATCACCATGTAGAAGTCCCTGCTAGTGAGCCTTCTGGGCCTGGTGACAATGGTGACAGGTCTGGTGACAACGGTCGGTGCATATCTGAATGTTAAATACAGTATGTTCTTGTGGGCAGTGGAATCTCTTCTTTGTGGCCAACCAGAAACATCATCAACAAAGCAAGCGTGATTTCAGCCTACAACAATATGTGAAATTACAGGCTGGTTGAAATTAATGATCAGTTTGGCAGGGATCTGTGCACCACGGCTGCGGCTTCTCCATGCGGTGACATCCAAGAACAATATATTCCATTGTCAATCTTTTATTTTGTTTTCTTTCCTTTTTTTCCCTCTTGTCTCCAGGAGACCAATTAATTGTTCAAAGGTAGTATAGAGAGGAGAGTCAAGAGCATTTACTTTGGCACAGTCTTGGCCCCTTTGTGGTCTGGCTAACAATAAAGCTAAAATTTGTTTTGTAATGACGGTTCCAGTTGGACTGGAATCCCTTTGAAGTTCCTGCACTTTGCTGTTGTGGGAGCTCAGGATATTATTTGACTGCAATAAAACATTCTCTGTGCATTATCAAAATATGGCACACACCAAACTGTAGCAACTTGTGTGCCCGAACCTCCAGGAAGTGCCCACCACAGTGCAGTGGGTGGTATGGAAAGATGAGCTTTTCTCTTCATCCTCAGAGGGCTTGCTCCTCCCTCCATGGGCATTTGCCGATCTAACCTCCTCCCCGAGCCAGTGCTAGCAAGCGTGGGGAGCAGAGGGCAGTGTGCACGGTGCCACCAGCCAGGATACACTCACGGCCTGTGATTAAGGTGCCATGCCAGCTGCTGGAAGGGTTCAGCTTCTCAGCACTTGCATCAGCTGACCTAAATTATTTAATGATGTTGTCACCTCAAATAAATATAGTCATTGTCCTGGTTTCTATTTATATTTTAAAACTCTCCCACCACCCACCATCAGGGCCGGCCCATCCGTGTGCTTCAGTAGAAGCAGCTGTATAGCAAACCAGGTTGGAGCCAGAGCCAGGCTCTGCACAGGCTGCTGCTCTTCTGAATGGCGGCCGTCGCCCAAACGCCAGTCCCCAAGTATCTGGTAACCATTCTGTGTGGTCAGACGATGCCTGTTACAGAGTGTGATTGAGAGAAAAGCAGTGTGTGTGTGTGTGTGTGCGCGTGTGTGTGCAAGGCGAAGGTTGTTCTGATAAAAGGTGCTCAATGTTTTTCTTTGCTATCAAAATCATATTACAGAGAACCCAGAGTGCACCACGGCAGTGCTTGCTCCAAACAAGCAATGCCATCCTGTGTTTAGCACGCAGCTGCCCGTGTGCTCTTCCTCTGCCTGTATAAATAAAAATAAGGTTTTTATGGTAAATCTAAAAGATCAAAAGAGATGCCTTAAAATATATTCTGATGCAGGGAATCACCCCTCATTATAAATGTATTGAAGAGAAGGATAAATACAAAATTTATTTTCACTATTTGCCTCTGACCTCAATGAAAGTAAGTATGTTCTCCTCAGCACCCTGCGTCTGTTCCACTCCCATCTCTGCCATATGTGTCACCCTCCCAGGCTTGGTCTGATTGTGCTCACTTTAGGAGAACAGGAACACAGGAGAATAAGAATGCTGAGATCCCCTAACTCGCTTCTGGTTTCAGCCCAACACATAAGGAAGAAGGAAGCCATCCCTGTACCCTCACACTGAGAAAAGGCTGGACCAACCCGGTCAGCAGCTCTCCTGATCCTCCTGGGGATGGAGGTCTTCAGCCATGTGCCACCCTCAGAGGGGCAGACACCTGTGCCCACGTGCGCCAGGGCTTCCAGGGCAGAGGTGGCCCATTTTAGGAGGAGAACCTGGAGCTCAGGGCTGGCTGCAGATGCCCATGGATGAGACTGAGACGATGCTGCTGGGACCCAGCTGCAAGAGGGGACTTACACCTCCTACTGGGTTCTTAGGCAAGCAGCCGGAAAAAAACCCTCTTTTTCCTGGCAGGAAATGGCCCAGAGGACTACTTCTAACAAAGGCCTTCCCTCGGGAAAACGGCTCGCCAGAGAAGAGAAAGCCAAGCAGCACCTGCTGAGGCCACAGCCCAGAGCCCGACTCACCAAGACCCACAGAGACTTCGACCCTGACTGGGTGGTGTCCCTAGGAAAACTCAGATGGGGGATGAGGGCAGCAGAGGACATTTTAGCCTCACCTTGGACAGCTGCCGCAAACAGCAAATGCAGCCCGACAGGGGTGTCTGCCTCCTAGGCAGACACACAGGCCTATCCAGCCTGCATCTACAGGGCATGGCAAATGGCAAGAGCACAGGTGGGGGGACAGCACAAATATGGGAACCCGAATCAGAGCCCACTGTCTTGCGGAGCCATTACCCTGGGAATTCAGGATTGCCTGTGTGCACGCCGAGCAGCCTCATGCAAAGAACAGGCAAGAACTGTTGTGAACTCCAGAAAGGAAATGAAGGAAAATGCCAGCATGAAAACAGCAAGGGCCAGGCATAGCGGGGCCTGCCTGCAGTCTCAGTGCTCAGGAGGCTGAGGCAGGAGCATTGCCACAAGTTTGAGGCTACCCTGAATTACACAGCGAGACCCTGTCTCAAAAAACAGCATTGCCAGGGAAATAGCTCAGTGGAATAAGTGCTTGCCTGGGAAGCACAAGTTCCTGAGTTCAATCCCTGGTACAAAAAAAAAAAAAAAACCAGCATGGAGAAGTGAAGAGTGGCTAGCTGTACTAGCATTCTTAGAGGCTTGGGGACTTAGCACAGGAAAATCGAAATGACCTGGGGCTTGGTGGGAACGCCATACACCAAGAGCTGAATCTGTGAAAGGAAAAGTAGGTAAATGAAACTTAAAAGTAAACAGTTTGGCTCTTAAAAGACTCTGGTAAGGGAATGAAAAGGCAATTCACAGACTGAGCAAAAATGATTGCAAAACACATACCTGATAAAGGACTGGTATCCAAAACATACCAGGAACTCTTAAAATTCAACAACAAAATGGAACAACCTTTTTTTAAAATGGGCCGAAACCTTTAATGAGATGCAGAAGGCGCACAGATGATAAGTACGTGAAAATACACTGCATGTGGAATTGAGAACTATGAACTAAGATGCCACGAGACCTAGCACACGGGAGCACTGGCAGGGCGTGGAGCCGTGGTGACTCCTGCTGGGAGTGCAGCATGGAAGGGTTTTTGGTTTTTTGATTTTCTGAGACAAGTTCTCACTGCATAGCTCTGGCTGGCCTAGAACTCACAGCAATCCTCTTGCCCCAGCCTCCCCCGGTGCTGGAATTGCAGACATGTGTCACCATGCCCAGTCCAGTCTCTTTCTTAAAAAGCTAGACATTGTTTACTGCACAGTCCAGCACTTGTTCCACCAGGTATTTAAACGAGTAAGCCTGTGTCCACAGAAAGACCTGCACATGGATATTTATAACAGTCTTAGTCATAATTGGCCGATGGAGACCCAGTCCTAGCCCAGGTCCGGTGAGTGTGTGGAGAGCTTCCTGCTACCCTGCACCAGCGGGACCAGTCCCAGCCCAGGCGCAGCGTG
>NW_004524599.1:17499974-17526115 GCF_000260255.1 Octodon degus
TAACTGCTTCTAAGGAAGATATTGATAAAAAAAATACAGGAGATTAGAAAAATGATGGACTCCATGAATGAGCAATAAAGGAAAGAAATAGATTGCATGAAGCAGAGTCAAAGAGATATAGAGGAAATGAAACTCTCAATCACAAGCTTGCATAAGTGGCCGATGCTGGAAGCACGCAACATATACTTCTGTGAGTGAGTGGATAAAGTGTGGTACATTCATACGTTGGAATATTATTCAGCAATAAAAACAGATGAGCTATCAAGCCACAAAAAAAGAATATCTTTAAATGTGTGTTAATAAATCAAAGAAGTCAATCAGAAAAAGCTGCCTGTTTTCTGACACCACTGTATAACAACACAGAAAAGGCAGAGATGGAAAAGGTGAGAAAGTGAGTATTTGCACAGGGTTCAGCAGGAGGAAGGGAAGGAGGGAGGCAGAACAGATCAGCCAAGCACAGTGGGGGCTTTCAGGCTACGGAACCGCATGGGGAGCAGGGGGCATGGCATCACGCACCAGCACCCACAGAGCCCTGTGGTGCCAAGAAGGAGCCCAGGGCAGTCTGTGGACTTGGGGAGTGTGTTGGTATTGGTCCTCAGGGCTAAGGAGCGCACCACTGGAATTCAAGACCACAACAGCCGACTGCAAGGCAGTGACACACGGGGCCTCCAACTCTGCGTGGTTGGTTAGCCTGAAGCACTGGCTGCTAAACCCAGGACCAGGCAGCTGCTGGGCAAGCCGCCACCACAGAGCTGCATCCTGAGTCCTGATGAAACTGTTCTAAAAATTAGATGTATTTTAAAATATATAGATAAGCCCTTTGGTAAGCTGACTGAGGAAACTTCAAGTGAGTCTTAGCCAAAACCTTGGTGAGAGAAGAGAGCTGGTGGCTGCCAGTCACTTGGCCAAGCATTTCTGGGGGTTCTGCCGCCTGCAGTGAGGAGCAGGTGGTGTTGGTGAAGCCTGAGCCCCACGCAGCTTCTGTGTTCACTGGAGGCTGAGTGACAGGTGGCCGCCTGCTGCAGGCCATCACTGACGGTTGACACTGCTTGAGAATGTGGAATTAGGAGCTATGTGTTCCTTTCTGAGCTTGCTTAGCACCTCCCCAGGGTGCTGGGCAGCTCGGGGTCGCAGGAGTCATTGTTCCTGGCACATCCAGAAAGGACCCCGGGAGTTGTTTTTCTGTCACTGTGACCTTACAGCTTCAGCTCAGTAGGTGCAGTATCATGGGATGTCTCCTCAGGGTCCAGAGAGAGGCATGCAGCGCGAAGCAGCCGTCCTGGCCACTGCCACCTGGCCACCACCTCGCCCTGCTGCATGTCCGGGTTCTCCGAGGCTGCGGTCAGCAGCGCTCCTGCCTGTCTGAAGGCTCCTTACGTCCCACAACCCTGCTGCAGTTGGCCCACCGTCTCTTCCCTCAGTCCCTCTGAGAATAGCTTCCCAGCATCACACACGTCACTGCTTTGCTTCTGGGCTTTGCTTCCTGGCTTGTTGGTTGGTTTTCTCCTCTCCTGTAGGATCTCATATAGTCCAGGCTGGCCTCCACTCCGCAGCAGTCCTCCTGCATCGGCTGCTGAGCGCTAGGCTTGCAGGCGGGCACCACAGTGGCCCCGCTTCAGCGCCACTCATCAGGGACACCAGCCCTTGCTAAGTGCCCATTTTGCATCGGTCCTTGGGATGTGAATGATGGCAGAGATGGTGGATGTGGAACTGAGGGCTTGAGAAAGACTTTTGCTTCTGAGAATTCTGGTTGTCCCGCCAGACTGCTTGCTCTTGCTCTAGCAGGCAGCCCAACACGCAGGTGCACGCACCACCTGCATGCATACTCCTGCGTCCCTCCCCTTCCGTGCTCCTTCCCTCCCTGCCACTGTCCCTCCTTCCTTCCCTCCTGCCTCTCCTGTCCTCCTCAGCCATGGCTTGGACACCAGGCCGCTGTGTCACTGGAGAAACATAGCCTGTGGAGCCCCAGGACTAGGTTTTGTGCAGGTGCCGTAAGGCAGCGTGTGGCGACGCTGGACCTGTGATCCTGCTCAGTTTTCATGTATTGTGTGCCCACTTAGGAGTGCACAGAATGCTTGCCTCAGATCCCCAGAAGTGATGTTATTCATTTGGGCTGTGTTGGACTTTGTGGCTTACAATACTGTGCACTGGTGACTGCACGCCCAGAATGCAGCGAAGCCCTTTGTCAGAGCAGCCTACTGTGGTGGTGCAGGGAGCCACTGGCCACCTGGGGAGCTGGCCCCTCACTGCTGGCTCAGGCGGACACTGAGCCCGAAGCACCCCCACAGTGCATGGACACACGTGTCTATGAGCACACCCAAGTGGAAGCCTGCTGGCAAGTCAGCCTCTTTGCTGATGGGTTGCAGGTTAGCAAAGGCAAGTTTGGCCTACTGGCTGACACCTGGAAGCCGCTCTCAGAGTGGGTGCTACTGCTCCTGTGGTTCGCAGGGGAGCCGTGGCAGCTGGGCCTGGGTCACAGCACTGAGGCTGAGGAGCCCCCATGGCTGATGGGAGGTGAGCATCCTGGAGGTGGGGTGTGTGGTCCCGAGTTCTGGCAAGCCCTGCAGCTGGGGGTGACAGGAACACCAAGCACCAGGTTCTAGGTAGGGAGCGGGGAGGGCAGCTCGGAAGGGGCGTGGTGCACTCGGCTGCCATGGCGAGCAAGAGTCTTCATGTTCTTCCAACCAAGGTACATTTTTTAAGATGTACAAGGTACTTACCCCAGGCCATGGTTTGACCTGCAGATGACTTCAGCTTTTGGAACAGTGGAATGCAGAAAGAAAACTAAAAATATAGCTGGAGACAAAAGACACAAGGAGATGATTATCTCCCTAGTACTGCCGAGCCCGTACCTGAGAAGAGTCTGGAGAGGCCGGGTCCAGCAACTGTCCTCCTGCTGCAGCCTTGGAAGTTTCAAAACCATTTAGAAGACAGTTGAGCCTCTCACACTCGCGTAGTTTTGTTTTTTTTTTTTTTTTTTTTTTCTCTCTCTCTGTTTTATCCCACTGGAGACAAAACAAATTCATTTAAATATCTGAAGCCCACATTAAGAAAAAATGAAACCTCTGTTCAGAAACAGAACGTCTCATTCCAGTATGCTGCATGCGTGCGTGCGTGCATGCGTGCGTGCCTTCGGTGGGGAACCTGTTTGGCTGCCAGGAGGTTTCTCAATCTTTCTGTGCTTGCAGCGTAGGCCAAGCAAGCAGGAACGCTTGGTTTTGAAATAGCCCTTTCAGATAGAGGCCAGAAAGCGAAGCCCCATGAAAGCTGTGTGCAGCACTGGGGCAGCGTGCCCCTCCTGCCTCCTGTCCTCACAAAAAACCTGGTGTCCACGTGGCCCTCCATGCAGGCCAGAGGGAGGCTGTGCGGGCTGCCCGCGGGGCTCCCCATGACTGGGCTCTGCTCAGCTCCAGCCCCCTGCCAGCCCCGCTGTGGGGTGGAGGAAACCTGGGTGTCCGTCCCCTGAAGGCCGAGGGACTGCAGCGTCTCCCACCGACTGCATAGCCCACCTGTGGTGCTCTCTCCTCCCTTGCGGGGGAGGGCTAGAATGATTCCAGTCAGGCTGGCCGCATGGCACAGGGTCCCTGGCCCAGCACTCTGCGTCCGGGCCGCAGCTGATTCTGCACCAGGAAGGGCAGTGCTGTAGAGCTGAAGCCTGTTCTGTGAGTTTCGATTGTTCGCTATCACATCACCAGTGTGTCTTGGGCTCTGCATGAAATGCCTCTGGAAACTCACTGGCTTTGGTGGTCTGAATAAACACCTTGGTACTTGTGTGATTTGGCAAAAATCAGATGTCATCGTGTTGATTTGTCTAATTACACATCTTTATACTGTTCTGAGACTATTTCTACGTTCATGGCATTTTTTTCCCTTACTGGAGAAAGTTTTGTCTTAGTATTTGGATACGTTTTCCCCTGTGTCTCTATTTACGTGCTCTCCCTCTTTTTGTTTTGTTTTGTTTGGTTTTTGTTTTAGGTAGGGTCTCCTTATTTTGCCTATGCTGGACTTGAACTCCTGGCCTCAAGTTATTCTACCACCTGAGTGTCCCACGTCACTGGGACTGCAGGAATGTGCCATCACAATTTATTTCTTAATTTATAATTTATAATTCAAAGACTTTTATTTTACTGAGAAGAGTTTTCAGAATAACTGTGTGTGTGTGTGTGTGTGTGTGTGTGTGTGTGTGTGTATGCGTGTACAATTCTATATATTAAACCCAGGACCTCGCACTAAGCCACATGCTCAGCCCTTCATTTATTTATTTTGATTTTGAGGTAGGATCTCACTAAATTGTTGTGCTGTCCAACCTTCTGGTAGCTTGGCAGCCCACCTGCCTGGGCTCCCAGAGGCAGGCCACACACCACCAAGTAATGTCTATACAAGTTAGCTTATAAATCTTACAATCACACATCTGTTTGTTCACCAAGGCCCAATATTAACATTTTAACAGAAGGAGAAAGTGCCCCACTTATTGGAAGTGAAGCCACAAGGTAGCTGAGTAACTTTTCATACAGAACCAGTAAAAAAAAAAAAAAAAAAAAAAAAAGTCCGCATTTGGTTTTCTTTTTTGAAATGGCCTTCTATCAAAGTGTATTTATTTCTCAAATATGTATTTTATATTTTATAAATATCTTTGTTTTACTTATTTGAAATGTAGATGGAACAACAGCAATGCCACGGGCACTGCCTTCCCTAGTCCCACCACGACTGGACCGGGTGTCAGGGTGGCAGCTCCTGTGATGTGGGGACACGCCCCACAGCTTCAGCTGAGATGCCTGGTGGAAGGGGATTCTAGTCTCCACCAGAAGGAATCTCGAGCAGAGCATGAGTTGGCTCAGTCCCTCTGAACATGTCCAGGCTGCTGACACATGGGATACTTTTTTTTCAGTTATTGCAGTGGCCACCTGGGAGTAAACATTTGAGAAGGAAGAAGAGAACTAATAAAAATCTGTCACTTTAAACAATACCAAAGTGTGGCAAACCAGATCTGCCTCTTCCTAGGCTGCCATTACACCAACTAGTCTTCAGCGAGCACTGTCACCATCAATTCTTCATTTTTAAAGGATTTTAATTCTTTCAGCATGTTCATATGGTTTTATAAAGCCCCAGATGCCCAGCAAATCCCCTTGGTGTTGTAAGACAAGATTGCTGTTAAAAAATGTTTAGGCTTAGTCAGCTTCTTCTCACCACTGACTTCACGAGGGGCTCTGGGAAATGGTGTTTATACTAAGCTCAAATTGATAGGGCAAGTTTAATGCAATCGGGTCAAAGGTACAACTGCTTAGCTGGTCTCATCAACCACTCAGGTTTCAACGTGGGTTTATAAAAAGAAGTCTGTAATGATAACATCTGGTGCTTGAGTGTGACTGCATTTTGCCTACCATGATTGAATGGGATTTAATGGTGAACAGGGGAAACCTGGGGCAATTTCATTCTTGAGTTATGGGTCCAGATAGATAAGGCTGCTCCATCTGAGTCTGGCCTTCTAGCAGTTTGCTGTTCAGACTCGCTGCTCCCATCCCTACCCCCACCACCCTAGAAGATGCCTGGCTGGGTCAGCGGCAGGGCCTGAGTGGGCGCAGCTGTGACTGCCTCCCTTTGGTCTCACATGCAGGCTGAGCATGTCGCTGAGCTCTGATGGCTCCATGCACTCCAAGGGCACTGGGACTCAGCGGGAAACCCAGCTCCCTTCCCCTGGGGCTGCTGCTCCAAAGGTAGCTGCTGGCCAGGTGGGAGAGCTGACCGCATTTACTATGGACGGAAGATTGGTGTCCAGCCGGGTTCCTCCTCCTTCTGTGATCCTTCTCCTGGGAAAGTAAAGAGATGTGGACCTTACCTCCCCAGCTCCATCAGTCCAGTTGGCTTCCTCATTGCCAGTGTTACAAGGACACTGTGACTTTGAATTCTGTGGAGACTCGGTAAATCCCATTAATAGTTGCACCACCAGCACACAAGAAGCTGACTGTAAGGATAAGTCCATGTTGTCAAATATGTAAAGTCTTCCTGTCTTCTTTGAATCATTGAGTGGCTACATAACATGTGTAAGAACCGCCTCACGGTGGGTGGGCAAATGCTTAGCAAGGCTTCCCCTCTGCAGTTCTGTATGATCAATGACCAGGTATAAGAGGACGGCAACACTCACCACAGTTACGACAGCCCCAGGACAGGAAGCAGTAAGGTACAGGAGAGGAGGAGAGGCAGGCACCCCAGGGTAAGAGTCAGACCCTCCTGTGTAGGGCCTCACAGCTGTCCGGCCCTTGGGGACTCACAGAAAAAGTCTCTTTCAGCCATACAACAGGCATGCCTGGTCTACCTGCCTCCCTGCGTACTCAGTCCTGCATTATCACTCCTCCACTGATGTTCCAGTTGGCCGACCCCTGTTAACATGTCAAAGATCAAATTTAACACCTGTAAATCAATGAAGTTAGAAATACAATCCCCAAGGAGAAAAATTTTATTGCCGGCCTCAACCTGATACACTAAATTCAAAAACGGCAAACAGATCTATTTAGTACTTCTTACTTGAGCTCAGCAGGATGCTTTCAAAGAGCAGGCTACCTTGCCACATTAGGGACATGATCATACAAGCTGAGCATGGTAGCGCACGCCTGTAATCCCAGCACTCAGGAGGCTGAGGCAGGAGGATTATTGCAAGTTTGAAACCAGCCTGGGCTACAAGTTGAGCTCAAAGCCAGCCTGACCTGCCTAGCAAGACCCCATCACAGAAAGACCAAAAAAAAAAAAAAAAACAAACCCTTGAACTTGCACAAATTCCATTCTGTAGGGTTGTAGCCAGTGTACAGAAAGGCACCTGCGATTCTTGTCTTCCTCCCAGGCCCTCTACACAGGAACCTGTGGCCACAGGGAGGAGGGGAGGCCCCTGCTCCTGTCCTTGTGAGAGAGGAGCACTGAGACACTGGCACAGCAGCAGAGTTCACCTGACATGCCTCCCCGCCAGGTACCCGCCCCACCGTAGAAGAGAGCCGAGGACACATACGCAGCGCCTTCACCTCACTGGGTGGCACTCACAAGCAGGGCCTCCGCCCTCCTTTCTTGCATTATTATTTTACTGTCACACACAGTTCCTGGCTGGCCCATTCCGTCCCTCACACATGGAATTGAAATCTTTTAAAGTCATGTTGACTATGCATTCTGTCCCTTTAAATGCATAAGCCACCTTTAAATACAGCGGTCAAAGATAAACTGCCAGCTGCCAGTTCCATGAATCATGCCGGCCAAGGGTGTTAGGGATGTGCAAAGCCAACTGCATATGCAGAAGGAGATATGTATTTACGCAGCACATGTGTCGGGGGAAGTGATCCTAAAGAGTACGATTGAAGTAAAGTATGTTAATTCTACATCTAGGATGATTTTAACTTCAGTTTCAGAATGTTTTCACTGCCCTGTACCCTGCGTAACAGTGAGATTATAAAAAGTCTCTACCCATTTGTTCAAGTCTCCTTACCGCTATACAATCACTAGGCTTTTCCAAATTAAATATTATGCTTAAATATTAAATATTAGCATTTCCCCTAGTTGGGAGGCCAGAACCACAGCTGACCTGGAAACAGTTTACACAAGGTGCAGCCGGCTGGAAGTCACCCTTCATGGTCTGGCTTGTACACAGAGTGCATCACTTCTGGGCACAGCAGAAAAAGATAGAAGGAGGTTTTCTCCCTCGAGCAGCGATCCCTTCCCGCAGATGCAGGAGGAAGCCCCGCCTGCTGCGGGCATGGGCAGGCCATGGTGAGCAGCTCTCGCTGTCCTGCACACAGCAGGTGCATGGGGCCTTGGGCTGAAGGGGTCCCCACTTGCCATGGTTTGACCAAAAGCCAACACACGATGGGCAACATTTCAGAATTCATTTGACAGAAAAGAATCACTAGAGGAAAACTTTTTCTTTATTATAAGCAGCTCTTAACCTAATAATGTTAAGAAACTATAGTAGCTGGTTGCAGAGTTTACTTGTTGGGTAGAGGTAAGCATTTATCTGAAAAACTCCTCCTGGCCTGTGTGCTGCCCCAAGGGGGACTTTTGCTCTTCTGGGTGGGCATAGTCCATGAAAACTCAGGTGCCCTGCCTGGTAGACCTGATGGCCAGGAAGGTAGCGGGCCACATGGGATGGAGGGGAAGCCCCAACAGGGGAAAGACGCAGGGCCTGGAGAGTACAAGCATCAGCAGCCAGGCTGAAGAAGGCAGGCAGAGCCCCCACCCCATGGGAGGGCGTGGGAGAGCAGCCTCCATCAGGTGGATGCGGTATGCACTCGCTTTGCCAGCTGAAGGGATAGCAGTGAGGCAGGGTACCTGGCACAGCCACAGCATGACCCATGTTCTTCAAAGCATCTCTCTGCTGTGGCAAGGACTGTGCCGGGAGAATGGAAGATGTTTCCTGCTGTTCTGGGAGAGGGGGTAGGAAAAGTGCTTCTGGGGAACTTTGGGACATCTCAGTTGAACAGGTCAGAGCAGGCGACGTCAGTAGAGCTCACACTGAGCCGGCCACAAAGGAACGCGACAGTGGCAGTGGCAGCCCCTTCCAGGTCCTTGGCCCACATAGTGCCCACCTCCTCCCCAGCTACCCTGATGAGGGTTTCAAAGACAGCCCTTGGTGAATCCCCATCCTTGGCTAGTGCACCCTCAAACCGAGCCACATGGTGCCAGGGCAAGCTACTGTGTGGTCAGAAACGGCCCAGAGCAGGGAGTGCTATGGCAGTAAGAAGTCCTGTTTGTGGCTTGACATCTCCTTAAGGAGAACAGAGAAAGGAGGGCCACATTTGAATGGAAAGAGTCCAACCCCAGCCATGACATCCAGAAAGTGAAACTCAACTGCAAGCAGTAAAGTAAGCAAGTGGAAACCTAGGCCCTCATTCCAGCTCTGTGGTTGCAGGATTCAGTCTGTAGACCTTTACTTTCTGGATGGTCACTCATGTCTTCATTCCCATGTCTTCCTGTCACCCCAGGCTGGCGTCCTCCAGCGGATGACCCTAGCATCCTCCACGAGAGAACACAGACACTGGGCTGCAGGAAGGCCCAGATTGCATCTCTGACAACCAGGGAATTACCAAGTTGGCTTCCACCAGCGCTGCCACCTGGTTGTCCCACTGACCTCCCTGGTTGCAGGCCACACAGAAGCAAAGGCCAGCTCCTCCCTGCCACTGCTGCTGGCCCACAATCTGCTTTGAGTTGATGTAACACAGCTCCTGAGGTTGGGTGACTTATATGGAACAGAAACGCATTTTTCACCCTTCTGGAGGCCGGAAGTCAGGTCACGGAGCTGCCTCTGGTGAGGCCTCGTACTGGAGGACTCTGTGGAGTTCCATTGGCCCAGGGCAGCATGTGGCAGGCCAGCAAGCATGCCCCAGAGAGCTGCTTCTAGAATAGCCATTCTGAGATGGCCCATAGTCTGTGAAGGGATGAACCCTTTCAGAGCTGTAGTTCTCCCCATCACCTCTCAAAGGGCCCCTCCAAAAACATGTGACTTGGGTGATTCAGTGCCCAGCAGGAGTTCTGAGGCACGAACAATCAGGCCATGGGGTGGGCTGTAGTGCAGGCCCCAAAAGGGTGCTTCTGGCCAGATTCCTGCTCACTGCTCCAGTGACAGGATGCTCCAGCTTGGATCAGTGTGTGTCCTATAACCACAGGCTCCACGCGGGGGCAGTGGACCAGCGAGCACGTGAGCCACTGACCCCAGAGCAGGCCTCCCTGTGTGCCGGGTCAGGTGCTTCTAATTTTCATTCCCGGCCCCACTCGGAGTGTGTGTGGCCTCAAGCAAGCCACTTAGCCTGTCTGCTTCCTTCTGTGTGGAGTGGAGATAATAATACTTAACGACATCACAGGGGCGTACTGCGTATTAATTAATGAATGTTTGCGAAGGGCTTTGAAGATGCGAAGCCACCTAAGTATTCTGATGATAGCCCTGGCTTCTTATTAGAGCCTTCCTGGGTTCCTGTGCCATCACTCACCTATCGCAGCTGGATATAGAAGCACCTGCTGTGCCATCCGCTCTGGGAGCTAAGGCTGTCCTGTAAGAATTTCACCCAAATGGGTTTATAATTTGAAAAAGACATGGGTTAGGCCCAGGCCCCAACTCTGGGCCAGTTTCAGGGATTGCCTGCAGCTTCCAGAAGCCAGGAGGCCACGGGAGGTCCGAGCTGCAAGAAGTGCTCGCTGTAATCGCTTTCCTCTTCTGTGTGGCATTGCTCTGATACGGATTGACAACTGCTTGCTGGGACTTTTTGCTCTCCTCGGGCCACATCTCAAGGTCTAGATGAGGAAAATGGAGGCCATCTGTCATGGCCAGCACTGATTTATTTACAAAGCCATGGTACTGTGCTGGGGAGAAGGAACATTCTAACATCCATGACTTCTGAGGTGCTCTTTGAAGGCTTCCAGGTGCTGCAGGAATCCCCTCCACCCCACATGTGGAGTTTGAAAGGCTTCAGAGAGGGTATGCATTTCTGCTGGGCCAGCAATACCTTCTCCCACGTTACACTGTCTGTGTCTCATAAGCCTAACAGGTGGCCTGAATTCAGGTGCTAGATAGCTGATAACCTGAATAGAAAGAACCCATTCCCGAGCATGCGGAGCGTGAACTCTGGGGGGCTCGCCCCAGGAAGTCAGCAGACGTGAATGCATCCCAGCATTTGGCAGCTTAGTCACACCACTTGATGATCCTAACCCAAGCTGTGACTCCCGGATGTTCTCATCCACATATGTCTGTTTTCCTACTGGACAGCCACACATGACTCCCTTCCACCTTGTAAACCCCAGCCTCCCTGAAGAAGTACATTAGATATCTACAAAAATTCCCAAGTTTCTAGAAATTAAAATGACTTTCTCAGTATTCTGGGGTCCTTGGCGTGGTTTTTACTGCTTTTGGGTTTAGGTGCTTTGAGCCTAAAGTCACAGTGAGCCCCACTCCTTAAAGAATTAGCTCTCAAGATTGTCACAGTCTGGTCATAGCTGAAGTCCTACACCACCTTAAGGGTCTCAGGACCCCTTGAGATTTCCCGGCATGGGGATGGTGGCTTCACCTTGCCTGTCATGTGATTGCCACCAGATTCCACTGGGAGAGGCTGGCTTTCCCGGTGCGCTCCCATGAGGAGGTAAGTGCGCGTGGAAAGCACGCATTGTTATTTCTCAGGCGCTACTTGAGCTTGGAGGACACACGCAGGCTTTTTGCAGTAGGGAGTGATGTGACGCACATTTAGGGCTTGTACCCAGGCCGATGCTGTCACACAGAATGACCAGGTCCAGGCAGTCTAGACTTACTCATGGGGTAGACCACAGAACCCCTGAGCTTAAATAACACTCTCACTTTCTGCACAGTGTATTAACTTATTAGTAAAATAAGTTGGGCTTATACTGGATATTTTTAGTGGATATTGCTTAACAGTTGTGATTGTATTTTTACTAAAAACTGAAGTCTTAACATGAGTCAACATTCTTAAAGATCCTTAAAAGTTTGTCATAAACTGAGTGGACAGGGTCCACTTCCTCACACAGATTTACTGTGACTGGAACCTTGTGCGGAGTTGGAGAGACTCAGGAAGAGAGGCATCTGCTCACATCCTGGTGCTACCTTGCTGGCACCTGCCCTTGGCTGCCCGTGGGCCTCTGTCACCTGCCTGCCAGTCTCTCCTCCATCCTGCCCACCCCTCCTCTCACCTGTCTGTGCAGGTATCCTGCATGTGTTCCTGGGTATGGGCCAGATGGCTCCCGGGGCAAGGTACCCAAATCAGGGAAGTTATCAAGATGGACCCTCAGAAGACCGTGGAGGCCTGAGGGTGTGCTGCAGCTAAATGGTTGCCCCAGCAACCTTATTCAGGGTGAAAATGTTCTGAAATTGATTGTGATGGCAGTTACTCGCCTTGGCAAGTAGCTGAAGACCATTAACTATGCATTTGGGTTGGGAAAACTGTAAGTAAAACATGCAGTGATAAAGTTGTAAAAATAACCCTCCCAAAGACACCAAAGTGCACGGTCTTGGGCATTTCCAGCCACCACACACGCATCTCTTGGTGGTGGGAAACCTGCCGGGCCCCTGTACGCAGGCTTCTCACTGCTCGTGGGGTGCCCCCAGGAGGCTGATGGGGAAAGGTGGTTTGGTTTTGTTGATTAAAATAAAACCCAGCCCTGGCCCCCTCGCCGCCAGGCCTGCGGCGGAGCCGAGTCCCCTGCCCTGCGAGCCCCAGATCCCGCCGGGTGCTGAGAGGGTTGTCAGCCTCGCGCACCCGCTCTCCGCGAAGGTGGGAGCCACTGGCCGCGGGAGACACGGAGGGGAAGGGCCGGGACAGTGGGAGATTTTGATACGATCTGGAGAGAACACTGTGAAGATGAGGAAACTCTTTGTGAATATGCTGTTGCGATGCAAAACTTGGCAGATAATCACTGGGCGAAAACTTGTGAGGGGGAAGGGCGCATTGAACAGTGCTGTAGTGTATGCAGAGAATATTTCCAGAATGGTGGAAAGAGAAAAGCACTTGAAAAAGATGAAAAAAGAGCTGTACTCACCAGTAAGACCACGCCAGCCTTAAACATGCACGAGTCTTCTAAACTTGAAGGTCACTTAAGCAACCTCAGTTTCACAAATCCTGAATTTATAACTGAGATCTCACTACACAGCTGACTCGTAGTAATCCTCCTCCCCAGTGCTGGGATTCCAGGTGTAGGCCACCGCTCTTGGATGCCATTGCTGGCTCAGCGCGCCAGGGGGTGGGCCTGGCACGGCACGCGGTGCCAGGGATGGAATCCTCCTTGCCACTGCGCTCACCTAAGCCAGCACTTAGTCTGCTGAGCTCTCTCGCCAGCATTATTAATAGTGCAGTGCTTTTAACTCAAAAGCAAATGAAGGGAGCTGGGGAGATGGCTCAGTAGGATAAGCGCTTGACTGGCAAACACCAGGATCTGAGTTCAATCCCTGGTTCCACCAAAAAAAAAAAAAAGAAAATGAAGGACCAAACATAGATATTAGAAGACAAGTTAGTTAAGAAATGCTTTGTTTGCCATAAGTTTTCATTTTATTTTTAAATAGTAGCAGTATTTGGTAGATAAACTGGTTAGTTGCTTTTCAGTTTCTTTATATCCAGTTCTTTTCTACCAACCATAGGAAAAGATCTTGAGCTGTTTAGAACAGTTATTCCATGTTTTGTGAGGAGAGTTATTTCTAAAGTTTTAATATATAAAAATTTCAAAAATTTTAATATATGAAAATCATAAGGTTGAATACTCCTTATCTCAAATGCTGAGGCTCAGAAATGTTTGTGATTTCAGAGTTTTGTCTGACAACTTGGGATATTTACTTATGTGTGATGACGTGTCTTAGGGATATAACCCAAATCAAATTACAGAATCCTTTTATGACTCAGTTCTTCACATACTCACATACTCCATGGACCATACCAGGAAGTAGTTTTTATAATATTTTAAATAACTGCATCTGACTGTGACCTGTCACTTGAGGAACGGTGTGAAATTTTCTGCTTTCTGTGAGAACTCACAAATTTCACAAGAGGTTCCTTTGCATACATAAATGAATTCCTGAAAAATCTTTTTATAAGAGACATAGAACAATATGAAAACTGCACAGCTGTAAGAGAGTTTTAAGTACCATTCTTGTAACAGAAAAAATCCTTAATTATACATTTTGTTTTATTATTCATTTTAATGAGAAAAATAAAATAGCAATGCAACAGTTTCAAAACAGGTTAGTAGGACAGTTACAATAATTGATACATTGCATATTATTGTTTTTGTAGTAGTTATTCAGAGGACAAGATGTAGACATGGTATCTTGTCTAAGCACTATTAGTACAAACCTTCTCAATGAATGAACTAAGAAAACAGCTGTATTTCTATCTTAACAATCTTGTGTATACATGTATGTATAGGTAGATATATATAGGTAGGTTTTTATGCATTTGTTTTAGACAGAATTAGTAGCTATATATTTCTAGTGTGTTTTGTGTTTTTTAATATTGAAAAAATTATGCAGTTGAGCCAGCCTCTAGTTTCCAATTACGTGTCCATATTGAGTCATGTGTGTTTCTGAGAGATAAAACTAAACTGCTATAAGCAGTTTTCATGACTTTTATCTTTACTTAATTGTATTAAGATTTTTCCTTTGCAGTTTTTGTTGTTGTTCTTTTTGTTTTTGTTGTTGTTGTTGTTTTGAGACAGAGTTTTGTTATGTAGCCCTGGCTGGCCTCAAACTCGGGGCCATCTTTGTGCCTCAGTCTCCTAAGTGCTAGGATTTCAGGCATGCACCCTCAGTCCAGCCTCAATTTTTTATAAATTTTTTTAAAGAGAAGAAAATTAATAGTTTCAAATCAGGGTAATGGGACAGTAACAATAATTAATGCACTGCAGATTGTCACCTTCATGGTAGGCATGCCGAGTATAAGATAGAGGCATAAAGTTGTATTAAGAGTGACAGCTTAAAAAAAAAAAAAACTGATGAGTAGGGGAGAATATAAGTAAGAAAATTGTGAATAAGTATGAAGACTGCTGCCAATTAAAACAACGAAAACCAAAAAACTCTTCGGAGATCTCCAGGACCCAGGTCTCCATAGGAACAGTAGACCATAGTGAGATTGGGACCCAAACTGAGGTTCGCGTCTAAATCGTCAACCATCCTGTCTTTGGGGCTGCAGCTGTGTGAAGGGACGCGCTAGGAGCTGAGACTCTCTCATCTCTCAGTGGCCCACATGACCTCTTTCATCTCTGCACTTCACTGCCTACTTGTGGCTCTAACAGAGTCAAAGCAAGTTTCTTAGGACTAGTCGTAGTGTTGTACAAAATTCTGAGCTGTTTCTGTAAACCAAATTTGGTAATACATTCTGTACTCAGTTTATCCTTTATTATAAGGAAATAGCCAAGTTCTTAGTATGAAATAACTATATGGAAGACACGTAGATAATCTCATCACCTGCCTTATAAAATGGTACTTGTGTAGTAATAAACATTATTATATTGTAAAAAAAATAAAATAAAATAAAACCCACCCTGGTGCAGACTGCACATTACCTAACCTTCGCAGCTGCATTCTCTTGCTTTGCAAGGGCCGACTGCAGGTGTCCAGGGTCAATCCTAGACGCCCCACCACACAGCGCTCTCTCGAGCAAGCCTGATTGCGCCTCACTCTCTTGGCCTGCTTTCAACCACTAGTTTGGCAGGGGTGGCAGTGCCATGCTAGCAGACGACATCGGGCTCCCAAGCCCTCTCAGGAGCGCTCATCCCCCTCATATTTTTGGTTTGTTCCTGTATTTCTGGGCTTTGTTTATGGTGTCAGGAAGCAAATCCAGCATCTCACCTGCTAAGGATGTACTTACCACTGGCTGCGTGGCAGCCCCAGATTCTGTGACAAAAAACGATCAGCATATATTGAGCTTACTCCATGACTTTTGGGGTCCTTCAGGTTGTTTTTATTGCTTTTGGGTTTAGGTGCTTTAAACCTAAAGACACAGTGAGCTCCACTCCTTAATTAGTTCTCAAGATGTCACACTCTCGTCATAGCTGAAGCCTTCCACCACCTTAAAGGTCTCCGAACCCCTTGAGGTTTTCTGGCATGGAGATTTTACCTTACTCTATTAGTACCGGTCATACTTTACTTGGACAATAACGTGTGTGTGATGCTGGGCATAGCCTCATACCGCTGGGCTACACCTCCAGCCGTCTGAAGGTGTTATTTTTCAAAAGAGTATAATTAACCATGAAGGCGTGGGGATATAGCTCAGCCAGTGCCTACCTAGCAAGCAAGTGTGAGGTCTTGAGGTCCAGCTAGGTACCAAAAAAGAAAACAGATTTAAAAATAAATGCTATAATTAGACGTTGAGAGAAACTGCTTTTCTCTTGAGGGTCGGTAGATGTTACTCGCTCGGCCAAGAATGTCCTGTAGTAGACAGAACAGAAGAGGAAATGGACGCTGGCCTCCCACTCACCCTGGAAGGCGGCACTGTTTGCCGGATGGGGGGTGGCAGCCAGCAGCATGTGCACGCGCCCCTCCGTGGGGCCCTGGTGGGTGAGGACCCAGCACGTCGTGTGCTCAGCACTGAGGCGGTGAGCGGGCTGGAGCGTCGCTGCTCCGGAAGCCCGTGCCGCGGAGGGATGCGTGTGTGCACATAAACCACAGAGAGTGTTTGTGTGCCTCCGCGGGCCGGACAATGATCCGTGTCAAGTCTGCTTAGACCGACCGTGCACATGGAAGCGAGGACAAACACCCCTCTCAACAATGTCCTCTCGCTTAGGATTCCGGGGCACGTTTTCTGGGTAATCATTCAGAAGTCCATTTGCAGGGGCACGGCCTGCAGCCTCTGCCTGAGAGGCTCCCTGGGAAGGCGCTGTGCATTCTGCAAAGGAGAGCAACTTGGGTGATTTTTTTTTCTTTCTTTCTTTTTTTTTTTTTTTTTTCCAGAACTGGGGATTGAACTCAGGGCCTTGTGTTTGCCAGGGAAGCGCTTATTCCACTGAGCCATCTCCCCTGCCCCTGGGTGATTTTTTTTCCCCCCTGGGTTTTTTGTTACAAGGACTTTTTGAGGTAGAAAGAATAAAATTAAAGAGTTTTGCTGAACTCTTCAGGGAGAGGGAGAGGAATGTGTGAGCGCGAGGCAGCCGCCCGCTGTTGCTGGGATGGAAACATTTTCCCGCGCCCGCGTGGGCACCGCTCCTAGAGGAATACTAAAGACAGGAAATCTGGTCTCGCTTCAGAAAGCCGTGCAGTGAAAGAGCCGTGTGAATACCAGTTAATAAGTGCCTAGGTCTGCTTTTCGCAGTAGAGAGTATCAGTGTCCTGCTTGAAAGCATTCCTAAGCTAGTCGATGTTGTAAAATAATACAGAAAACTGACGTTTTTATTGTGACACGAGTTGCTGTAGAGCGGTTATCTGCTGGCTCATCTGGTTTTTATGATCTGCACGGTGGCTGTCACATCCAGACATGGCCAGCCATCTTCGGGCAAAGCCTCTCCCGTTTCAGCACCTGCCTCAGTGTGTGAGCCTTCGGCCAGCACCGCGGCTAATGGGTTCTGTCTGCAGTGCGCCGCTGCCCACCTGTGCCGTCTCCTCGCCATCGGAACTCACTCCGCTCAGGGGCACCCTAGAAGCAGATGCCGCAGTGCCTGGGGCTCCCAGCACGACGGGCCTCATGCTCATCAGGAATCCAGGCCATCAAAGGCCTCGGAGAGAGGCTGCAGGGTTCCTGGTCATGAATAGTCAGGAGACCGATGCACCTGGGGAACCAGTGCCACTGTCCTGTTGGAAAGCAGAAACTCTCAGGTATCCCCTTATGAGGTCCCTCTGCAGCTGGATGGACAGGGGACACCAAGAGGTGTCCTCTCCCAATCACCCACATGCATACATGCACACCCATGTGCATGCGCAGCCTTCAGCATAGGGCTGTGGGAGGCCAGGCCCAGTCTCTCCTGTGCCCTTGCCCTGAAACATAGTGTACATTCTTGCCTTTCTGTCCTTGGCCCCGTGGTCTCACTTATAGGGTGAAAGAGGTACAGTGCACAGCCACAAACCAAGACCTGACCCGGAGATGCAAAGCTTAGCATCTCCCAGCCTTCAGGTCATTGCTGCCCTACACGCATCCCCACTGCAGCTCTTTGAGTCATGATTCCTGTTGGTGAATCTGGCTGGGAACAGACTGAAAGCAAAGAGTAGGGAGACTAAACATTTTTTCCAAAATGAATGAACAGCTTCCTCCTTGACCTCCCCATAAAAGGATAAGAAGCTTAACTTAGCACCTTGAGCTATGACTGACTGGAGACAGCACCTGTCCTGAGCGCGGCCCTGGGCCCTCTCAGCACCTCTGCACAGGTATGCAAAAAGCCAAGCTGGGACCGGGCTGAGTCCCCAGAGACAGCACTGACTGGGTTCCCATGACATCAGACCTCAGACTGGTAAGCTACATGCCTGCTGTTGGAAAAGCTCAATTAACCTTATCTGAACAACTGGCCTTGATGTCTTGGAAAATTGGTTTTATTAGTTAAGACAGTTACAGCTAGGCATGGACCTGATTTCAAAATAAAATCTGAAAAGGGCTGGAGACACAGCCCTGGTGGAGCACTTCTGGCATGCACCGGGCCTGGGTTCCATCTCCGGTACTGCAGGAAGGGAACAAGGGGGGGGGGCTTTAATTTGCATGAGCAAAATACAAGAAGACATTCATACTCACAGGTTTGGCAAACACTGTGCCAGAGCCGGGCTGTGGAGGCACATGTCCTGGACCTGCCATCCTGTCACCTGCTGTCTCAGTCACCTTGCTCAGGCCAGTGAGCTCCCTGCACTACTGTTGGCTGCAGGTGGTGTGAAGATGCTGTCCTGCCTTGGGATGAGATCAGCAGTGTGTGGGATGCACTGGCCAAGGCAGAGCTCTCAGAAGTGCGAGATCTGAGGAGTAGTGTGGCGTGTGTTGTGTTGGTCTTTCTTGTTTCGTACCAAAAGAATCTAATGTAAATATCCTACATAAATAGGCAGTTACTCGTTAAACAACATATATATGGGCACAATATGAAATAGTTTTATGAGCAAATAGTCTTAGTAATTTGAGAAAAGAATAACCAGGATCCACATAGTCACTGCACTTTTTACTGAGGTCCATGGTGTAGCCAGCGTGGTGCTAGGTCTGAGGTATTATAAACTGCACAAAACAGAAAATGTAGCATTTACTTGTTTTCCTGTTTTGCTTTCAGTACTTGGATTGAAACATGGCTGCTCTACTGCTGAGACACATCTGTGCCCCTTTTTATTTTGTATTCTGAGACATGATCTCAGTTCTGCAGCTGGCCATGTTAACCATCTTTAATTATGCCATTCCATGGCATTGCGAACATTGACATTGTCATGCACCATCTCCACCATCCAGCTCCAAAACTCCGCATCTTGAAGGTCAACACCGCCCCTTGGCCAACTCCCCATTCCCCTATTGCAAGCTCCTGAACACCTCTGTTCTGCTCTCTCTATGAATCTTACTACTCGAGACACCTCAAGAGACAGTCATGTGATACTTATCCTTTGTGGCCAGCTTGTCTTGCTTAGCATAATGCCCAGTAGTCCCATGTGTCAGAATTCCTTTTTATTGTTTTATTTGTTTTTGTGCCAAGGATCAAACTTACGACTTTGTACTTGCCAGGCAGGTGCTTATGCCACTGAGCTATCTCCCCAGCTCTCTTTTATTGTTAAAGCTGAGTTATATTTCACTATACAACTGGATCACATTCTGTTGGCCATCAGTGGGCACCTGAGGTGCTTACACATGTTTGAATAACACTGCTGTCAATGAGTGTGCAAATATCTGTTTGACATTCTGCTTTCAGTTTTTAGAGTTACAAACTAGAAAGAGAATGACTGACTGGCTCACACGGTTATTCTATTTCTAAGTTTTTGAAGGATTGATAGACTGTGGTCCATGGCCGCTTCAGAATTTTATATTCCTACCAGCAGTGCACAAGGGCTCCAGCATCTGCACACCCTTGGCACACCCTACTTATTTCTGGTAGTCACTGCTATCAGACAAGCCATCCTATGGGGTGTAAGATGGCATCGCATCTGTGGTTTTGGTCTGCACTTCCTAGCACAGTGAGGTTGAGCATCTTTCCATGTGCTTGTTGGCTGTGTGCTTTGGAGAAACGTCTCCTCAGGACCTGTGTCCATTTTAATTGGGTTGTTCTATGTTGTTTTGAGTTGTGGACATCCTTAGTATATTGTGACTATTAGTGCCTTCTCAGATTTATGATTTTCAAGTATTGCTTTCAGTAGGTTACCCTTTCACTCTATTGACAATATCCTTTGATGCACAGAAGTTTTTATTTTAATATAGTCTAGTCTACTTTTACTTTTGGTGCCTGTGTTTTTGTGATTGTATCCAAGAAATCGTCATTAAATCCAATGTCGTATTTCTATGTTTATTTCTATGAACTTTATAATCTTGGATCTTTGATTCATGTCAAGTCCGTATAGGGCTTGCGCTAACGCTGCAGCTCTGCCCTTCTACACAGATATCCAGCTTCTCCAGCACTGTTCACAGGAGATACTTTTGCCTCATTGAATGTTCTTTCACCTTCACAGAGAATCAGTCGGTTCTATTTGCAGGGTTTTATTTCCAGGATCTTTATTCCATCCACTGGCCAGTGAAGCCACATTTATGGCAGGACCACATTATTTTCATCACTTTATTTTTGTAATGAGTTTTGAAATCATGAAGTCTGAGACCCTCAACTGTATTCCTTTCCAAACCAGTGTTGATGACTTAGATCTCCTTATAGATTCTATCAATTTTAGGGCAGATTTTTATTTCTCAGGACTTTTGGGGAGATACATGAATGTGTAGATTGCTTTCAGTAATAGCTTTTACCAGCCCACAGCATGAGTCCGTGATTACAGGACGTCTTACTCTGCATTTGTGCTTGATTTCAAAGCCCTAATAATCTAAGCACAGGCCATGGAAAAGTAAAACTTTGATCTCTTCCTGACAGCAGCCTACAATAAGACAAATTGCACGGATGAGGTGGGAGCACAGAGGAGGAGAGGCCAGGGCCAGGACAAGTCACTGGTCTCTGGAGGGAGGTGCGGCTGTCTTCTCCGATGCTGCCCAGCCTGGGCCCCATGGGTGTCTGAGGAGGAGCACAAACCAGGTGTCCAGCAACTGCTGTCCTGATGACTGAAAGTGACCAGAAAAGCAAAATACACAGCTGACCAGCCTGAGGAATTTGGGGAGCCCAGGAGAGTGGGAAGGGGACCAAGTAGCTCCAGGTGTGGGCAGCAGCTACAGGTGGGGCAGCAGTGCAGTTCCCACTGCCAGCCATGATCAGAAACCCAGTCCAGTAAGGATGGTCTCCAGAGAAGCCCTCTAATGACCCCATGTCTCCCGCTGCCACCAAGATGAAGTCAGGCTGTCCTTGCTGAGCTGTGCCTCACCCCAGTGCCAACCACAGCAGCCAGGGAACTGCTCCTCCACAGTAACCTCACCGTGCAGCTTTGTCACTTTCCAGCTGAATGAAGGGAGGCCCACAGAGGCTGTCACTTGTGCAAGTTGGCCATGGGGTGATCACTTAGAAAGCTGAGTTCAGAAGGCGAGAAGAGAGCCCAGGGCAGGAGACAGCCTGGAATCTTCATCTGGTGCCTTCCTGGGAGTCTATGATGAGTGGGTTGGGAAAAGTGTGTCACTGGGCTGGGGCACCCACAAAAGGAACAAGGCTGCTGGCACTGTCCTGCTGTGGAGTTGGGGAGCACAGTGTCTAAGGGCCATCTATGAGACCGTAGAACGTCTTCATGGGAGGAAGGTATAAAAAAACTTTTCCTGAAAATAAATACGAGATGGAAAGAAGCTAGAGTGCAGCAGGCTTTGTGCTCCAAGAGGAATTGGAATATAGCAAAGGGAAGAAATGCCCTTTGGCCCGCACGTAAGGAGGATGTAGTAACTAGGACAAGAACACTCGGATCGATTGCACTTGCAGCTTGTGTAATATGCTTCATGTCACAGAGACACAAGCGGGAGCGCGCGGCTCCCCTGGGCACCCGAGTCATCATGCGATTAGACAATTGAAGTGTGTTATTAGTGTGCTCTCCAAGAGGGTAGACGCACAGTGATAGACAGCTTTAGTGCTCGTGGCATAAATATAAAGTGTCCGATTTAGGATGAAGACATTATCAGCTGGCCGCCCTCCTGAATCTGGACCACAGGCAAACTCACTGACCTGTGTGGCTTGAGTTTTCCCATCTGTTAAGAAGAGTCAGTGGCATGTACTTGAAATGGGAGTCATAGCAGGACAGCTAACACCCCGAAGAGTAATAGGAGCACTTCTTCCTAGTCCCAAGTTCCCTTCCTGTGAGAACATGCCATATTATTCAAAACCAGGGCCCCAATAACTGGAAAGGTTCCTGTGACACACCCCACCCTAAATGCAGCCACAGAGCCAGAAGTTCCGTGGCATACCCCCTAACCGCACAGGTGAATAGTATCTTGCAGAAATGTCACTTTAAAAAAAAAAAATAAGTAATCAAATTTGTATCTTTTTAATTGCCTTAAAAATAAGTTCACACTCTTTAATTTCTGATTCTCCGATACTATTTCCTTTACAGCCAATATAGCTGGCAATTTAAGAGCATAAGTTCAGATTCAAGCTCAGAGGAAACCAGCTTTTAGATCTCAGCAACAGCCAACTTAGAAGTCAAACAGAGAAGGCCAGCTGATGACTACCACAGTATTTTCAGCCTCACACCAGAAAAGGCAGCTATCCGACAGAAGCAGTTTCACTGACAATTGTTAGTAGTTGCTTCATTTCGAACCTTGGGAGTGGTAATTAGCTAAATGGCCTATGGATTAAAGGGCTGTAAAGTCTGCGATGTGACAGTTCTCTTTGCAAAGCTGCTTTGTATTTTTATTGATATTGGAGGAGCCATACTTTTCCTTGTGTGCAAGAAACTTGAATTGCAAAATATTGACCTCAGGACCACTCCTCCCTGTCACAGCAAGGAGTGCAGGGTTCGCCAGACTGAAGCTTGCCCTGTTTTTCTCACACAAGTTACAAGGTTATCTCCTTTTTGTCCTCTTAATTTCTTATGCATTTCTTTTTTTCTTTCTTCCAGTTCCACATGCATTTATCTGGTAATATGAATAACTGGTTGGAAGACAACACTATCATAACAAATTCATATTACTTTGTTAAGTGAAAATCTGTATCACTTGTAATTTTTTCTGTTTTAATTCTAATTTGTACTCTTTAAAAAAGTTACAAGGTTGCTGAAGTTAAGCCACAGCTTATGGGGCAGCCCTAGATTGTGATATAAAAGTAATATTCAGGGTTCTTGGGCTCCTGGATACAGTTCTTTCAGCAGCTGCAAATAAGGAGGCAAAGCATGGGAGAAAAAGCTTCCCTTGGATGAAGTGGGTGTCAGAATGTCCAAGTTTGCAGAAGTGAAATTCTACCTGAAGCACATCTCCCTTCTGGCTCTGTTCTTGCCTGGTGCTGAAGGTGGAGTCACCGGATAAGGATCGAAGTGGCCCTTCAGGTTCTGCCTTGCTGGATCAGGCAGGCACTCAGTTGCAATGTACCCTGACCTTGGAGGTGTGTTTCCCTCTGTGACAGAGGATAATCTCTTCTCTACAACCCAGCCACCCTGAAGCCTGGGCACTGCCACCTGTGGCACCTCCTGCATGCCATTTCTGGGCAGCACATGCTCCCCCCTCACTAACATGGTGACGGGTATTTTCATGCTGCTTGGGCACAGAAAGGGATGAGGTCTGTGGGAGCTGTGTGGGAGAGGGAGACCTGCAGCTCCTAGGAACCTCCCAGGGCCCAGCAGTCCTGAGGGGGTGGGGGCCAGGACCTCCTGTCCCTGGCATTCCCCAGGGGGACCCCCAGGACCACTGTAGGCAGAGAATCTGATGAGGGCCCAGGGGAAGGAGTAATCCACAGGCATTTCTTATCACAGCCATGAATCATTCTTATGCCCTGGCGTCACCCCCACCTGCAGCGGTGTCCCTCATCCTGCCCCGCCCCACAGGTCACTGAGACTCAGGGCTTCTGACCACAAGCACTGCCTCTACCTGGAGCATGTGTCAGTCCGCAGATCTGCCCATCTGCCAGCCGGGATCCACCCAAACACCTCCTGAGCAGCATTCCTGGCCCCATTGCTCAATTTTGTTTTCTTTTCTTTTTATTAGTACTTGTTTGCAGTGCACAGTGATATCATGGGCAGTTTGTACATGTATAGAACACACCTCCTCTTACCCCTCACTGCTCCTTCCAACTCTGGTTCCCCTTGTCATGTGCAAAACCCCTATTTCCATCCCTTGTTCAGTTCTCTTTTTAAAAAAAAAAAATCCCTTTTCTCTCCCTCCCCTGCTCTTTCACTCGATGCTCACTCTAATCTACCTTTTGTTTTGCTCTTTAGTTATACTTTGAGTTTCTTATATAAAAGAAGGTCTGTGATATTTGCACATGTGTCTGCTTTGTTTTATCTAACGTCCTGGTCTCAAAGTACATCCACCTATCTGCAAGTGCTTCGAGGTCATCTTTCCTGAACACAGAGTAGTCCACTGCATAGAAACACCAGTTTGCTTTACCCACTCATCTGGTATGGGCAGAAAGGCTGATGCCAAGATCTAGCTATTATGAACGTGCTCCTCTACGCATGGGTGTGTATGTCTCACTGTAATGTGATATCTTCAGTTCTTTCAGGAAGATGCCTAGAAGGGGAAGTTACAACAAGTAGAATTTCCATGTTCAGTTTTTTGAGGCATCTCCATGCTCACCAACAATGTAGAAGGATTCCTTTTTCCCCTTTCATTATTGTTTGATTTCTTGAAGATAGTCATTCTTTCTGGAGTAAGATGGTATCTCAGTATTGCTTTAATTTTCGTTTCTCTGATGGCCAAAAAGGTTGAACATTTTCTCATGTATACATAAGCCATTTTTATTTCTTCTCCTGAGAAGTGTCTATTCATTTCAGTTACCTATGTTTTATTGGGTCTTTTGTTTCGAAGAAGGTCTAAACTCTTTGAGTTCTTTATGTAATCTAGATAACAGTCCTCTGAGGAATAGCTGGCCAATTTTTTTCCCATTCTATAGGTTGTCTCTTCACTCTCTTGGTTGTTTGCTTTGATGTGCAGAGGCTTTTTCCTTTGAAATGATCTCATTTGTTGGCTCTCTGTTCTGGATTATTCTTGTGCCATTCAGGCCATGTCCAAAAGGTCCTTGCCTACACGCAGGTCTTCAGTAGTTTGGCTATTTTATTTTTCAATGCTTTAAGTGTTTCTGTTTTATCATTTAGATTTCATTCATTTTGATTTTTGTTTAGTGCATAGTGAGGTACATGGAGCTAAACCTAATCTTCTCCATTTGGCTGTCCAATTTTCCCAGCATCATTTATTTATTTTATTTTATTAAAGATTTTAAATATTTGTTATTGATTCAATAGTATTGATCACAGAAAAAATTCAGATTCTTGATTTAGCACATTCCATGATCCAGCTAAGGGGTTATTTTTTAAGCTTGATTCAGTATTGTCTTTTTTTACAGAACAAGGGATTAAACTCCGACCCTTGTGCTTGCTAGGCAAGCACTTATTATACTGCGCCATCTCCCGGCCCCTCAGTATTGTTCCGACCATGGCGAAGTGGGAATCATTGTGGCCTCCCGGAGGTAAATGTGCTACAGCTCCTGTGCAGCGCCTTGCCACCCAGTGTGGTCCCGGTCTAGGGCCTCCTTGGCGTTGGGCCTGATTCCATTACCAGTCTTCATCTGAATCCACTGGGGAGCAGTATGATTCTGCTTTTGCTTCTTGGCCAGGAGTCATTCTACTCAGAAAGCTTTGTGAGAAGGCTGCAAGGAGATGCAACCAGTTTATTTTTATTTTTATTTTTATTTTTATTTTGTGGAAACCAATTTAAAGTGGTGCTAGAACCTGCAGAAAAGACTCACAGGTCACAAACTACACACATAAAGAAAACCCCGATGCTAAGTTGTCCAGCCCTTTGATCTGCACTTCTCTGGAGGCAGTCACCACACCCTGCCGTTCTGGTGCACATAAGCGGTGAGCTGGGCACAACATCGCACACCCGAGTCCCCGCACTCAAGGCCTGTGCCGGTGGGGCCAGTGGGCTCAGCAGGGTTAGGCTGGGCCAGGTACGAGCATGCACCTCGTGGCAGACTGAAGCAGAAGAGCCCCAGCCCCACTTACTGTTGAGGCTATGTTTCCTCCTATGTTTTTGGCCCCTTTGTCAAAGATCAAATAGTTTAATGTAGTTGTTCTGCTGATCCAGGAACATGGAAATCTTTCCATTTTCTTTTTTCTTTCTTTTTTCTTTTTTAATGTATTTGATACAAGGTCTCACTATGCAGCTCCAACACCTAGTGATCCTCCAATTTTCAGCCTCCTCAGTGCTGGGATTAGAGGTGTGCACCACCACACCCTGTCTGGATGGCCAGCTCAGCTTACCTGGGGGTGTGGCCAGCACAGCATGCAGTGTCGGGGAATCTAACCCGGGTCCCTGCAGTCGGTCGGCTGAGCTATCTCACCAGCCCAATCTTTCCATTTTCTTTTTTTTTTTTTTCAAAGTTTTATTGACAAACAGATAGCAATGAGACAGTTTCAAATCAAATCGGAAGGACAGTTTCAACAAATAATACACTGCATATATTCT
>NW_004524599.1:17533154-17570120 GCF_000260255.1 Octodon degus
GCGCCTGGGCTGGGACTCTCTTTCCATTTTCTGATGTCATCTTCATCTCCTTTTTCAGAATGATGTAATTTTCCTTCTTTATTTTTAGAGAGAAGTTAAAATGGTAAAAAAAAAAAAAAAAGAAGAAGAAACAATGCAGAATTTCACTAAACAAAATAATAGAAATTCAACAATGATTGTTATGTTGCATATTATTGTCGTCAAAATAGTTGTTCAGATGACCAGATATAAGCATACACAGTTGGTTCTAAAAAGTCATAAAACTTTAAAGAGAGAAAAAAATTAAACATTATTTGCTCCTTTCATCACTGTAGAGGACTTTCAGTTCCTTTCAGATCAACACCTAAGTATGTAATTTTTCTTCATGCTACTGAATGGTGTTATTTTCCTAATTTCTTTCTCAGTGAGTTCATTATTAGGTATAAGAATGCCATTGACTTTGGTATGCTGATTTTGTATCCTACTACATTGTTGGAGTTGGTTATTAAGTCTAAGAATTTGTTGATAGAGTTCTTTGGGTATTTACATGGTTTCATATCATCTACAAATAATGATTATTCGAGTTCTTCCTTCCATTTGTATATCCATTTCTTTCTTTCTCTTTCATGCTCTCTCTGGCTAATGTTTCAAGCACTATGTTGAATAAAAAGGAGTCATCCTTGCCTAGTTTTTATTCTTGATTTTGGAGGAAATGGTTTCAGGTTTGACCCATTTGATATGTTGTTAGGACCATAAACAGCTTGAATCAAACTCAGCTTCTTCTATACCTATTTTGTTTTAGGATTTTTATCATGGAGGAACCATGGATTTTGTTAAAGGATTTTTCTGCATCTCTTGAGATCATCATGTGTTTTTTGTTCTGGCTTCTGTTTATGGGATTCTGCATTTATTGATTTGCATAAACTAAACCATCTTTGCTTCTCTGATTGAAGCCTAATTGGTTATGATGTATGATGATTTATACATCGCTGCCAATATCTTGCTGAGGATTTGTGCATCTAGGTTCATTAAAGAGATTGGCCTCTAGTTTTGTTTTTTGGCTCAATTTTTTTTTTTTTATACTACAGGGTCTACAGGGTTTCACTACATAGATCGAACTCATACTGATGCTCCTGTTTTCAGCTTCCCTAGCGCTGGGATTACAGGCATGCACCACCACATCCAGTCTCATTTGCCATCTCAGTGCACCCCATCTCAGTGCACCCTGGGGTCAGGGCTGGCACAGCACACCAGGGATCGAACTCTAGTCCCTGTGCCTTCCTAAGCAAGTGCATTAGTCCACTGAGCTATTTGGCCAGCCCTTTGTTGGATCTCTGTCTGGTTTTGGAATCAGGATAATGCCAGCTGCCAGGAATGACTTTGGGAACACTCCTTTCCTTTCAGTTTCATTAAAGAGTTTGAGAAGGCTTGGAATTAGATCTTTCCTGAAGAGCTGGGCATGATGGTGCACACCTATAATCTTAGCACTCAAAAAGCTGAGGCAGGAGGATCACTGCAAGTTTGAGGCCAGCCTGGGCTATAAAGTAAGCTTAAGGCCAGCCTGAACTGCATAGTGAAGCCCTGTCTCAAAAAAGATAGGAAAGTTTATCAGTAAAACTTTGAAAAAAAAATACTCAATAACGGAACTTTAAAAAAAAATGGGGTATAACTATGAATGTCCATTTTGTATCTGTGTATTCAAAGTGGTTGGGATAAATGTATAGTTGCATTCTCTTAATGAATAGAATGATTTTTTCTAATGGTGTTTGTAAATAGGATGACAAGTCTGCATCTTGTACAGCAATTTACCACTAAGAAGAATATATGCAGTGTATTATTTGTTGAAACTGTACTTTCGATTTGATTTGAAACTGTCTCATTGCTATATGTTTATCAATAAAACTTTGAAAAAAAAAGATAGGAAAAAAAAACATAGTCTTCCCTGAAATTCTTGTAGAATTTGGCAAAGAATCCAGCAGGTCCTGGGCTTTTCTTAGTTGGTATGGATTTTATTACTGTTTCAATCTCATTGTTATTGGATTATTCAGGATTTTTAAGTCATCTTGGTCCAGTTTTGGCAATTCATATATATCTAGAAAGCTCTCCATTTCTTCTGAGCTCTGCAATTTATTGGTTTACAGTTCTGTCAAGTAATAGGTAGTAATAGTCTAGATTTAAGCAGTGTGTGTGTTGTGATTGTACCTTTTTCATTTCTAATTTCATTGATTTGTCTTTTCTTTCCTTTTTTCATTGGTGTCCAAGGGTGTATTTTGTTTATTCTTTCAAAAAATAAGCTCTTCAATTCATTTTTTATGTGTATGTCTATGTATGTGTGTGTTTTGTCTCTCTTTCATTGATTGTTTGCTTTGATCTTTATCATTTCCTTCTGATACTAGACCTGGTGTTGGATTTTCCTTATGTCTCTAGGACTTTGAGGTACATTGTTAGGCTTTTTAATTTGGAATCACTCTGTTTTTGTGATATGGGAATTCACAGCTATAATCTTCCCACTAAGGGTTGCCTTCTTTGTGCCCAATAAGTTTTGGTATGTTCCACTAGCGTTACCATTTAATTCTAGGAACTGTCTTATTTTTCCTTCAATTTCTCCTGTGACCCATTGATTACTTGTGTGTTCTTAGTTTCCATATTTTTTATTATTTTTTATTGAGAAAAAATTGCAATGAGACAGTCTCAAAATCAATTACTAGGACTATTTCAATAATTTACACATTGCATATTGTTGTCTTTGTAGCGGTTATTCATAGTACAAGATAGACATAGTATGGTGTCCAAACATTATTAGTAGAAATCTTTCTTCTCACTGAATTGAGAAAGTAGTTATATATATCATAACTATTTTGTATATGCAGATGCAAAATTGTCCTTCATTTTTAAAAAATTATTTTATTTAGAAACAAATAGCGGGACCAGGAAGATGGCTCAGTGGATTAAGCACTTCCCTGGCAAGCGCAAGGGCCTGAGTTCAATCCCTGGTTCTGCCACAAAAAAAAAAGAAACAAATAGCAATGAAACAGTTTCAAAACCGATTACTAGCACAATTTCAATAATTAATACATTGCATATTGTTGTCTTAGTCGTTATTCATTGTACAGGATGCAGACATGATATCCTGTCCACAAACACTATTAGAACAAATCTCTCTATTCAATGATCCAAGAGAATGCAGCTGTGTATCTATCTTAACTATTTTAAACATACAGATACAAAATGATCGTTCATTTGTATCCTCCTTTTTGTTTAGTTTTGTTAAAGAAGGATATTCCATTGACATTTAAATATTTTAAGTGCCTGAATTCAGCAAAATATTCCAATACAGTCCAGTAGTCCATAATAGTAGTGGGTTTTCGGTAAGACTGGCAATGACAGAAGTTGTTGACTTGGCCAGGGGGATGGCTCAGTGGAATAGATGCTTGCCTGGCAAGCACAAGGGCCTGAGTTCAATCTCCGGTTCTGCCAAAAAAAGAAAGAAAGTTGTTGACTTGAACCTTTTGCAACTCAGTGTATTAATATGGCTTTACTTTTTATACTTCATTTTTATACTTTTCTGCTAGATGGTTAAGACCAAGATAAAGCAAGACCTATATAACAAGAAATATAACTTTTGTATCTGATAAGGTCAGTCAAGTCCCCTCAGGATTTATCCTGTAACCCTGTACTGCACTTTGTATATCCTTTGTCAGTGTCAGCCATGTGGATGAGTCACAGACATTGCTTGGCCAATTTGCTCTCTGTGAAAGCCTGAGAGAATGCTTTCTCTCCACGTGACTCTCCTTAGGCACACTCTACGTCGTTGATCACTTTCCTCTGTGGCCCCATAATCTCCTTGATCAGAAAATTTGGGACACAACTGATTACATAATGTTACAGTACAGGTTCTCCTATGTCCTGAGTCTTCACTGACCTTGAAAGGCTAGGACCAAAATGTTGGCTTTCTTTTCTTTTTCTCTAATTTTTGGTCAGAGAACTTAGGTTGTTAACCATCCAGAAGAGAAGCTTATTAATATTACCCTACAACATAGGCAGTTGAGCATAACCTATCTGTCTGAATATCAAAACATCTTAGGCATAACATGGAACAGGTATTTTCCATCAAATATTGATGTGTTAAACTTCAAATCCCTACAAAATATGATGAAAAAATTAAATTAAAAAATAGGAATAACCAGTTACGTATTTTTACACAAAAATTTAGAAATCTAACCATATACAGCATTGTAGCAAGACAGTCCTGTGACTTTTTTTTCTTGTCTCATTTTCATTCATTACCCCTCCTTTTTTAAACAAACATTTATTTGAGAGACAGTATAGCAGTAATAGGTATGCCATGACAAAAGGTACATATTTAGAAGAACAGAATGACAGGCTTTCCAAGCATGGCCCTAGTATTAGACATTGTTATCTTCAGTGCAGTTGCTTAGTTCACAGGTATCAGCATATATAGTTAGTCAGGGTGAGAATCCTACCAATTAACTGCTAGTTTCAAAAACATGCTGCAGATTCTCAGGATCATTCCCTTACCCATCTTGTGCATATAAACGTATGGCTTGGCCCCTGTCATGTTTCCTAACTTTTCTCCTTGCCCTCTCTTCATCGTCTAATCCTCAAGATCTCACTTTCCTTTTAATTGGGCTGTAGCTTTCTATTTTTATTTCTTCTTTTGAGTTCTTATACTAAGGAGACTATTCGATACTTACACATGTGGGTCTGGTTTATTTCACTTATGAGTATATCTTCAAGTGGCATCCACTTAAATATAAAAGCTTTGAGTTTATCATTCTTTATAGCTGAGTAGTACTCCATTGTATAAAAATACCACATCTTTTTCATCCATTCCTCAGGTGATGGGCATCTTGGTTCTTACCGAGATTTGGCTATCACAACTTGTGCTGCTATGAACATAGGTGCACATATATCACTATGATATGACTTTTCAGTTCCTCCCGGAAAAGTCCCAGTAGGGGGATAGTGAGTTTGAATGGGATTTCCAGTCCTAGTTTTTTAAGGTGTCTCCACACTGATTTCCATAATGGTTGTACCAGTCTACATTCCCACCAGCAGTGGAGAAGGATTTAGTTTCCATATATTCACATAATTTCCATAGTTTCTTTTACCATTGATTTTTAGTTTCTTTGTACTATGATCTGATAATATACATAGGACTATTTCCATTCTTTTGCATTTAATTTATTATGGTTTATTTGCTAATATGTGGTCTGTGTCTTAGACACTTTCTCATTGCTGAGACAAAATACCTGACACCCAAAGTTAAAGGTAGAAAATTTTACCTAGCTCGCAGTTTGTTGAGCTTTTCAGTTCATAATCAGCTGGCTCCTACGCAGGGTGTCATGGCAGATAGGTACTGCAGGGAAAACTAGCTCATGGTGGGCAGAAGGTAGCAAAGCAGCAAGCAGGGGCCAAGACAAGATACTTCTTATCCCTTATATTGGATTGAGGGTATCAAGATTAGACAGTGCCACACCAACGAGTGGACTGAATTAGTAATCACCCACCCTTGAACCTAGTGCTCTTAATCCTAGCATTGTGCCACAAATAAATCGCACACTTAATCCAGCCACTGAAAAGCTCCACGTATGACCATGTAAAGCTTTCAGTTGCGGGGACATCCTTATCTGAGCCATAACATTCTGCACCTGGCCCTCCAAAGATTCATGCACATCCCTTTATGCAAAAGGCACTTGTTCTATCCACAAGAGTTGCCAAAGTCTTAACAGTTTCATCATTATTGAAAAGCCCAATTCTAAAATTTCCTCTGAAATTTAAAGCAAACCCTTAGCTATAAGCCACTGTACAAATTAAAAGGAAGTTAAACACTTCTAACATTCACTGACACGAGATTAACATTATCATTCCAAGAGGTAAAAATAGAGAGATACAAACAAATGGGACCAAACCACGTCCAAAATCCACCAAGGCAATATTATGTCTTGTAGTTCCATGTCCAGCCTCAGAGGCAATCTGTGGCAAGATGTGAATACAGAGGGCTTGGGTGGCTCTGCCCTAGCACTTCAGATGGTTATAGTCCCCTGGCTTCTTTCTTGGGCTTGATCTGTTCCATCCTTGCAGTGTTTCTCAGACAATCCACATTCCTGGCTTCTCCAAACATCTGGAGTCTCTAGTTATGGTTTGTGTCTCCCAAACGAAGACACAGTCATGAGAAGGCTTCTAGAGTTTGTGGTTAATTCAGGATCCAATGCTGGGAGTATGGCTGTGAGTGCTCCACCAGCCCTGGAGCAGATAATCTACATACAAATAGAAGGAAGGGAGAGAGGCTTGCTAGCAGCCACAGCTGCTGTTCCTCCCTTTGCTCTTTGCTGTTTTCTGCCACTATGAATGGCTGCCCTCTGCCATGTACCGCTCTGCCTTACAGCCAGCCAAGTATCGACTGAAACCTCCACTAACTATAAACTAAATAAACCTTTCCTCCCATGCCTTCTTGTGAAATCTGGATAGAGGCCTTTCTGGCCCCACAGCTCTTACAGTGTGCATTCATCTAAAACCAGCACCACATGTGTATTGCCAAAGCCTGCTGCCGGCTGGTGCAGTAGCAGTAGGAATGGATCTGGGTTCCTTCTCTGTTGGTTGTAGGGATAAATTCCTAGATCTCAGAGCTCTTTGAACCCAGTCCTCAAGACATATTCTCTAGGCTTCCACCATCTTGGAACATGGTGTTCTGGGGCTCTCATTTCAAAGCAAAGTATTTCACTTTTGCAATTTTTAGACTGCAAAGTGTGGCATCCTGCTAGACCTTGTGATTTCTCCCACCATCTTTTTTAGTGTACCTTTCTGAAATATTTGGCTTTTACTTGCTAGTGTTTTCAGTGGTCAGTTTCTCCTCTATTCCATCTTTACAGGCTGCAACTTTACTGGAGTCTCTCTTCTAGACAAAATCAAAGTATTTTAAATAATTCTGATTGGCTCTTTGGTCTACATTCTTTTTTTCTTTTTTTTTTTTTTTCCGGTACCGGGGATTGAACTCAGGACCTTGTGCTTGCCAGGCAAGCCCTTATTCTATGGAGCTATTTCCCCGGCCCCTGATCTACATTCTCGATGTACTTCTGGCTAAAAGCCTCCAAGAGTAGCCATTCCACTGTCTCAGCATTCCACTGTCTTGAAATTAGCACAACTAATTAGTCTGCTACCCTTAACCTCATTCTCAGGCAAAGTTTCTAGACAGCAGCAAAATGCAAGCAAACTTTCTGCCAACCCATAGTATACATCACCTGGAGTCCAACAGCCAGTGCAGTCCTTCATATCAGAAACCTCCTGAACCTGGTGTTTAACAGCATCATTTCTGAGCTTTGACTAGAATCTCCCATAGAGTACAGCCTCAGACATTCCAGCTCTACTTTTTCAGTTATCATTTCCAAACTTTTCATAACTATTTCCCTTCCCACAATCCAGTCTTGAAGGCTTCTGAAGTACATGGTCAGGTACAGCCACAGCAACAACCCCACTTCTGGTACTAAAATATGTATCAGTCAGTATTTACTAGAAAAACAGATATAACACAAGATATGTACACTTACAAGACATAGAGAATTTACAAGATTGGCTTACAGTGGCCACCCATAGAGTCAGATATGGAAAAGTGCAGAGGTTCAGACTACATACAGGAAGAACTGGATCTGAAGGATCCAGTTAAAGATTTGAAGCTTGCTGCAGTGTCCTTTATTAGTCTCAATCAGGAGGCTAAATGTTCTGTGCTGAAAGATGAAGAATGTGCAACTGAGAGCCAGGAGATGATATCTAAGGTGAAGGTAAAGTGTGGAGCTCCTCTGAAGAAACAGAAGCAGATTCATCCTTCTTCATTTCCCCTTTATATCATCCAAGTGACAACTACCATGGTGGGCTTTCCACACACTAGTGTGTGGAATTGCTGAGGTAATTTAACTCAACTTCTTTTACTCATATTGACATAGGCATTCAATCATCAGCCTGTTTTAAAGAAAGTTCCATGTGCTCTTGAATTGATTTTTATTCTATTGTTTGGTGGAATGTTCTGTGTATATCTATGAAGTCTTATTTTTTGAAAGGTTTGTTCAAACTCTAATATTTCTTTGTATATATTTTTTTATTTGATCTAATTGTTATAAAGGGGTATTGAAGTCCTCCAGTATAATTCAGCTTTTATTTTTCCAATAAACTGATGGTTTTATGAGCTTTGATGCACCATTGTTTGGTGCATATATGTTTATAAATATTACCTTTTCCTATTTAATGGTTCCCTTAACCAATATATAGTGACATTTTCTTCTTCCAATTAGTTTAGGCTCAAAGTCAAGTTTATCTGAAAAAGGATAGATATTCTTGCTTCTTTTCAGGTTCCCATAGCATTGAATAATGTTTTCCATCTATCTAAGAACTTCTCTTTGGATTAGATGTGTTTCTTGTATACAGTGTATTGTTGAGTTTTATTTCTTTTTAATACTATTTATTTATTTATGTATTTATTTGGCACAGGATCTTGTTACACAGCTCAGATTAGTAGTGATGGCCTGTCTCAGGCTTCCCAGCACTGGGATTACAGGCATGTTCTACCACACCCAGTTTCAGTGGCTGGCATGGCGTACCCGGGGTCCTGGGAAGTGGCACAGCATGCAGTACCAGGGATCGAACTTGTGACCTTGCATTTGCGAGGCAGGCGCTTAGATCGCCAAGCTATCTCCCCAGCTCTGGGTCTTATTTTTTGATCCATTGTGCTAATCTGTGTCTTTTCATTGACAAATTGAGACCATTCACATTGATGGTTTTAACTAATTGACTTATTCCTGCTATTTTATTATTTTTCTGCTGATGATTGCTTCTTTCCCTTCTACTTGATTGCTTGCTCTTCCTAGTGCATGTATTATATTGGGCTTTTTGGCAAGGTTAGTTTCATTGTTTCTTTCTAGAATATTTTTGAGAATTTTTCAAGTATTAGTTTAATGATCATAAATTTCTTTTTGAAAATGTTTTCAGAGAATAAAAATGTTTTTAAAAAGCATTAGAAATAATACAGAATTCACTAAACAAAATAAGAATTCAACAATGGCTATTATCTTGTATAATGTCTTCAAATTAGTTGTTCATGGGCTGGGAAGATGGCTCAGTGGAATAAGCACTTCCCTGGCAAGCACAAGGGCCTGACTTCAATCCCTGGTTCTGAAAAAAAAAAAAATTGTTGTTCAGATTGCAAAATATAAGCATGCAAAATTGACCAAAAGTTATAAGAAATTTAAAAGGGAAAGCAAAAAAAAAAATTAAACATTAACTGCTCCTTTCAACAGCCCCGCAGAAATCAGCACTGCAATTATCCAAGCTATCCTGTATATATACATAAATGTGTGTGTGTGTGTGTGTGCGCACGCGCGTGTGTGTATTTTTCACCTTGCCTCTTTTTTCTTCTGTCCTTTTCCTCATCCCAGTTTTTCCTTGTCTTGAAACAGATTCTTTCCCTTTCACAGTATCCATTGTACATTTTAAATTTTATTTACTCTTTCAGGTTCTCACACTAGCAAGACAATATGATGTTTGCACATGCAAGTGTGATTTATTTGACTTGCAAGTATGGCTTTTAGTTACATCCATTTACCTATGAAAACCTCAAGTTTATCCTTTTTTGTAGCTGAGCAATACTCCATTGTGTAGAAATGCCACATTTTTTTATCCATTCCTCATTAGAGGGGCATTTTTCCAAGATTTAGCTATGACAAATTGTGCTGCTATAAACATGGGTGCACAAATATCACTATGGTATGATGTTTTTAGTTCTTTTGGAAAAATACCCAGGAGAAGAATAGCTGGGTTGAATGAGATCTCCAATCCTAGATTTTTGAGGGATCTCTGTGGTGGAGATTCCGTGGTGGTTGTACTAGTCTACACTCCCACCAACACTGGAGAAGGGTTTTGTGGTCATAAATTTCTTTGAGTGCTTTTTATCATAGAAATATCTTATTTCTCTCTCAATTTTGAAAGATAATGTTGCAGTAAATATCAGTCTGCATTTGAAAGATGAAACCCTTTGATTCATGATCTCCTTGACTTTAAGGTTTTTGTTGAGAAGTCTGCTGATATAATTCTGATGATGGATTTTTCCTTATAAGTGATGCCAGGGTCGAGGAGATAGCGCAGTGGAATAAGTGCTTCCCTGGCAAGTGCAAGGGCCTGAGTTCAATCCCCGCTTCCACAAAAAGGAAAGAAGAACCCTATAAGTGATGCCTTTTAAGATTCTGTTCTTCTGTTGGACTTCTGGTACTTTGACTATGATCTCTCTTGAGGTAGTTCTTTTCTGGTCATGGCTATTTGGATTTCTGTATGCCTGATTCATGTGTATGTTAATTTTTCTTTCTTATTTGGAAATCTTTCTGCTATTCTGTGAACAGTTTTTTTAAGGCTCTTTGTACAATCTTCTGATTCTTTTATTAATTCCAATTAATCCCATATTAGTCTTGTTTACATCATCTCTCAGCTGTTGGATCCATTTTTCATGTTCTCTTATTTTCAAGGTGCCTCTCGTTGAGTGGTCACCAACGATAGCCTTGCCTTCTGCACTGACCCAGCCCTCACATTAGCCACTTCTGCTGCTCATGCTTGCAGTAGTATTTTCAGTCTCCTGGATTTCTGTTGGGAACTTTTAATGAACTCCTGTCTGGTTTTTTTTGTTGTTGTTGTTTTTTGTTTGTTTGTTTTTGTTTTGTTTTGTTTTTTTTCGTGGCTGGCTCAGCCCACCCTGGGCCAGGGCTGTCACGGCAAATGGTGCTGGGGATCAAGCCGTGGTCTCTGTGCTATGTCTAAGCTTGCTCAGGCAGGCACTATTTTGATTTCTTCCTAGTCAATGACCCCAAATGTACTTTGGGAGAGTTGAGAACTTTTTGTGGTAGTTGATTGCTTTGTTTCTTCATGCTTCTATTTTTCTGTTTCTTTGTTAGTTTTCTCTGCTGAGATTTGTGAATTGATTGTAGTGCTTATATGGAAACCTTTTAAATTAATGTCTCCTTTTCAGAGATGTCTCCTCCACCTGGCGAGCTGTTGGCCTTTGCCTCTGTCTCAGAATCCAAGCATCTGCCTTTATTTGGAAGAAGTTGCCACTTAACTGGCCCAGCACCTAGTTCTTCAGAAATGGGCAGCAGTACTGTTTACAACCCACGGCAACTGAGATACGGCCATGTAGAGAAAGCCAGTTGATAGCCACAACTATGTCCCCTTGGTCAAAGTAGTAAAATCAGCAACAATAATAACATCAAACACAAATTGAATATTGGCAAACCTTAAAAGCCAATAATGCACCACCTTTATCTGTACAAAAGAGATTTATCATTATACTACATATTTAAGAAAAATCAGATATCGATCTATAGTAAATACTCAATAGAACAATGTTACCTTCATTAATAATAGAACTAGGGCCAGCCAGATAGCTCAGCAGACTAAACCACCTGCTTAGGCAGAGTGTAGCAGCCAGGGTTTGATCCCCAGCATGTCATGCTGGCCCCGCCCCAGGGGTGCACTGAGACAGTGGGCAATTGAGACTGAGTGTGGCAGTACACAGGCCTGTAGTCCCAGTGATTGGGAGGCCGAGAACAAGAGAATCCCTACGAGTCTGATCTACATAATGAGACCCTGCAGACCCTGTACCAAATACATAAAAAGATAGAACAGTATTCAAACATAGTAAGATATAATTAACCATCTTGAGATTCACAAAACTTATCAATTACAATTACTAGTAAGGATAGAAGTTGCAGGGAATGGGAGGGTGAAAAAAGTACAATTCTTAAAATTCAAAGCAATTAAGCAATGGAGAATGGGAAGAAAATGATAAAATTGAATTAAGAATCATATTAAGGAGTAAACAGAAGTTGGTAGTATTAAATAACAGTTAAAAAAAAACTAACAAGGAAATGACAAATAATAAAAAATGGACAGTAAACTAGAGAAAAAAGAAAAAACAATAAAAGAAATCAAAAGAGAGGGAGGAAGGAAAGAAAGTGGAAAAAAGGAGAACCTAATCCAACAGAAATGTAGTAACAAAAAGTGGGCAGAGAATGGGAGATAAAACTACAAACACCACCAAATAATAATAATGATAAATATAGTAATCCCCAGTTGACAGGGGAAAATGGGCCAGAAGAAGAGAAACAAATCCCTTTCTAAATGAGTAGTTTTCTTCTGAACACTGCAGTCTGGAATCCAGCAAGGCACACTCCTCCCTGCCCCTCTGTGTAGCCTGGAGGTTTGTGTGGTGCCCTGTGTCTAGCTCCAGTCTGCGGCAACAGTCTGGACACATCAGCTCTGGTTTGGGCATGCGAAGTGGTCAGACTGCTGGCCTCTGGATGTAGGAAACGGCAGGAGCACAAGCAGACTGCTGGACTCAACGCCGTCACCTCCATACCCAGCCCCCTCAGCAGCCAGAACCCGTGAATCAGTCCTCCCCCACAGAGTGCAGGTCCCATATTTTTTCCTGGCCTGAGCTTGAATTTCTCAGGCAATCTTTGGGGACCTCTGTCTAGGCCTCACTGTCTCACAAATCTGTCTCCCATGGCTGTCCGTCACCCAGTCACTATAGGAACAAATCAGTCCCAGGGTGAAGCTGTAACCTAGGTGTTCTATGGCTCAGTCCAACACCACCAACCCCTTCCCCAAACAGCACCTGGTGGAACACTCTGGCAATACGAGAGGAGCTGCACTGGACTTTTTTCTCCATCTTATTTTCTCTATCCCACTGTGAAGAAGTAGTAACCCTCAAGGTAACATTGTTCCCTGGGTTTTTTGTTTGTTTGTTTACTCAGTTTACACCGGCATGTGCTTTTCTTGGACTAGCACTGCTGGGCCATTAGTTATGTCTCCCTCAAGCAGCTGACTCTTCCATGGTTACCTCTCTGAGGTGTTGGCCTCCTCTTTGGTCAGGTTGGTTGTTTCATAGTCGTTTGTGTGGCCCCATGCCACCCAGTAAGGTTGTCCAGTATGCTCAGGAAATTTAAGGTAATCCAAGCAGAATCTTCCATTCCAGACTTTGGCCTCTCCTGAGAATGTGTCTGTCAGTTGGTGGGCTTTTTGACTTTGGGCCCCTGAGGACAATTTGAACAAATGGGCTAGAAGTATGTTGCTGGCACTTGGGATTCTGCATGAGAGGAGGGGCTTCGTGTTACTTGGAATGAAGGATTCCTAGGGGAGCATTGGTACTGACATTGTAGAACTAGACTGGAGAGACCTACTGAGTCCCTAGGCCCTGGCAGAGCCATCAGCTGTATACAAGACAGTATCTGCTAATGAGCACCTGCTGGTCACCAACCCCCACGAGCTCCCTCCTGCTTATCATATGTACATACAAAGCAATATGCTTGTAAATGACAGGACTGAGGCCCTGCTTACCCAGAAGGCAAGTGGCAGAACTGGGCTTCCACTTAGATCAGATGCCAAAGTCATGCCGAACAGGTGCTGATGCTTTCACTTGGGGTCTGCGTCTGGCCAGAGAGGAGGGGTCCACTAGCCCCTAGGCCACACTGCAGACCCCAGTGCCATTCCTGGAAGGCTCCTGGAACCATCTGGAACCTTGGATTTCCCTTTCTGTATCCAGATGGCTTCACCCTGGCTCTTAGCCTTCTTGCCTCGGGCTGGTTTCTCACAGCCCATCTCAGGGAATGTTTATTCTGGGAAGCATTTCCTGAGTCCCCACCTCCATCCCCTTTTCTTGAGGGAAAAATGTTGACCAGGTCATCCATTACTCATTTCTGCAGGTCCTCGGAGGCCTGCTTAACACTGGGCACCACTGCGGCTCCTGCGACACACCCTCTCCTCCCCCACGGCCCTCTACGAAACTCTGTCCTGCACTCATGCCAAATCTGCCCCTCCCTCCGGCTCTCTTGCCTCCTCTCAGTCATCCGCCCATGCATGGCACATGCCAGCTATTGCCCTCTGCCTCTTTGCCTCTGTCACTGACCATGAGCCCTGTGGTCAGGGGTCTGTGGTGATCCAGTGCATGAAGGAATAAACATTGCTAAAGTCAGTGAAACCTAGATTTCTCCATCTTCTGATGACGTGTACCACATAGGTCACTACTGCAGCACCATAGGCATAATATAAGGCTTACCTTGCTTTCTGAACTCTGACTAGCTCAATTCCAGTACAGAGTAGATTTGTCCAAAGTCTGACTGTCTCGCATTCTCCAGACCGCGTACCCAGGTGTGCAGACCTTAGCACTGTGGTCTCCTTTTCTCTGCAGACTGAAAAGCTGCACAGCCCAGAAGGTAGCTGCACTTCTCTTAGTCTCCACCATGCTGGTTCCATAAATATGCATCTGGCTGTTCCCTTAGTGCTGAGAGTTGAAGGCTTCTCAGAGAAACTGGTGTTCTCAAGGACTCAGCATCCTGCTTCGGGGCTCTCCCGAGCTCCAGAGTTCCCGCACCGAGCACTTCTTAGTATTGCTTGTGATCTTCCAAAGCAGTAGTTTCTGGAATAATCTGCCCCCAAGCTCATCTGCCATAGGCAGCCCCTTAGCAGTGCGTGGCCCTGGAGCGTCGGCGCTGCGTGCCTCGAGTCCAGGCACGTGCGCACGGCCTCGTGGCCTGGGCCCAGCTGCCCACCAGGTCCAGGATCCTCACGGACTCTGACGGCTCGTGAGGAACTGGGAGTTCTTTCTGACAAGGTTGCCTTCGTCATAGCAATCAGATCAAAGATGGTTTCCGTCCTGCCAAGCTTCCCTCTATAAAGCTGTCCACATGTAGCCGGAGACAAGCGCCTTTGCTCTGCAAATGCCAGGCTGTGTCAAGCTTCTCCCTCGAGCACTGCAGCAGCCTGAGCAAGCTCGTGCTGTTGGCGGCTTCGTCTCTCTCCAGGGCCCGCCTCGGTGTCTGCCAGGATCTCCGTGAGGCAAGCGGGGCCTGCTCTGTGGAGTGAAAGCATGTGCTGTTCCTTCCAGCTCTGTCTTTACCAAGTTCTTTCCTGGGTACACACTCTGTCTCAGTCAGAGCCCCTGCACGGGGCTGAGTGGCTTTCGCACAGTTTTCAGCAAGAGTGGAGACCCTGAGGGAGTCCTTCTCAAGTACCATCTGGACTGCTGGACCGGTCCAGGCACTGCCAAAGAGGGGCAGTGTCCACTTCACAAGCTGTGGGCACATGATTTCCTTACCTGCATGTGGCATGACTGGGAGGGCAGGTTAAGCACCGTGGGGCGCAGCATGTCTGCCACATAGCGCAAGAGTGCCCGACCAGTACATGCTGCTATCTCTGCCCCTGAAGGACCCCGGTCTCAACCCTGTCCTGAGCCATGGCCCCCTGGAGAAGGAGCCTCACTCACAGCCCCCTTAGCAGTTGCTCCCTGGCCCTGCATGGGTCAGGCCATGGGATGATGGCCTACATAGTGAGGTTCCTTCCCCTCTTTTTCTGTAGTTGGGATGATGTTTGCCCAGGGCCACAGGTCGCACAGGTACCTGCTGCAAAACTCCCAGAGGGACCAGCACTGTGTCCCCTGAACCTCATTCAGTTCCTCTGCAACAGCACTAGGGCACCCCAGGGCTGGCTATGGAGCTACCAGGCCCTGCTGCAGGTGCGGGTCAGCCGTAGATGGAGCCCTTTCGGGCTGTGTGCTGACCACATAGCTTGCCTGGCTTCTGCTTGACTCACATTAAGTGCCCTCAGCTGCTACACCACTGTGGAAGACAGGCCACAACATACAGCCAGGTCCCCAAGCCAGGGAGTGACACAGGACCACACCAGTTGCCTGAACAGAACCTGGGACATCAGGCCTTGGCGCCAGGCTACAGAGCCAGTCAGAGGTCAGCCTTGCAGGACGACAGGGCTATAGGATGGGGCTGCTGTTTGGCGGTAGGCTCCTCCCTTCCATTGCTGTGTGGGCCCAGCTCTGAGCTCCCCAGCCACAGGGGACCTATCCCTCCCTGCAGCCACACCAGCACCAGCCTTCTGGGGCGTTTCTAGGAGGGCAGAGACTTTGGGGCTGGACCTACTTGCTGCACCCTTTGACCCCGCAGGTGGGTTATGGGAGCGCGCCTGCTGGGATCCCAGTACTGTGAGAGTACTGTCAGCCTGGGCGCGGTCTGCCAGCATGCAAACCCAGAGCAGCCCCTTTTCAGTCTGATTAAACTTTTACAGTGTCTCTCTTCCTGAAACTCAAGAACACTAAGGCTGGGGACATAGCTCAGTGGGAAAGTGCTACCTAGCATGCACAAGGCTCTGGGCTCAATCTCCAGGCCTCAGCACCCTACAAAAGAAAGGAAGCAAGGGATCAAGCTCAGTGGGTCATGCCTGCGATCCTGGCTACTCAGCAGGCTGAGGCAGGAGAGTTGCAAATCCCTGCAGAGTCTAGGCAGTGTAGCCAGACCCTGTGTCAAAATAAAATTTTTAAAGGGCTGAGGATATAGCTTGATGGTAGAGTCCCTGTGTTCAGTGAGGAGAGAGAGGGAGAGGGAGAAGGAGGGAGGGTAGGAGGGAAAGAGGGAGAGAAAGAGAGAGAGAGAGAGAGAGAGAGAGAGAGAGAGAGAGAGAGAGCCATTTTCTCCATCCACAGCTTTGTAGATGAGGCCAGAATTCTAGAACTGTCCTATCCCTGAACTGGCCTTATCCGTCCCTCTTTCCTATGCTTATTGGTATCGAAGAAGAGGCTCCTGCTGAGTGGTTTTATCAGCTTCCGGAGCAGGAGCAACAGCAGGGAGACACAGGCATTCCCAGGACAGATTAGGGGAAGGAGGAACCCACCCCCACCTCCCTGACACTGAGTGCCCTGCTTCACATCTCTTAGGCCTCTGTCTTGGGAATGGAGCCACGCTGGCAAAGCGCCCTGGGCATGCTCCCCCAGAAAAGGGCTTTGAGGGACAGGGTCAGGATCAGGAGTATCTTCCTAAAGACAGGCCTGGGGCTGGGGGCAGGGTCCTTGCTGCATGTGCTCCACTGCACGCTTTTGGTTCCATCCCAGTATGAGTGATGATTATAGTTGATCAATTAAAGGAGGGCCTAACTCAAAGCAGGGAAGAGCAGATGGCCAGAGCCCAGGGGTAGAGTGGTTTCCCTGGTTTCCCTGGGCTAGAGCAAGCAATGCAACAAGCCCTGCTTTCGTAGTCCTGGGACCATAGCCACAATGCCCTTGCTGCATCTGGCCACGCAGTGCGGACACCTGCCCAGCATTACGGCCGGAGCTGTGAGCACAGGCCAGTGCTGCACAGTGTAATGCCCAGAGTCCCCACCCCCACCCTGACACTCTCATCCAAGTCACCTATTATTTTCTACTGCGTCTTCCTGAAAGGATGTTATGATTTTCTAGATGTTTGGTGGCTGGTGATAAATCAGGCTTTTATGATGTCATGTGAAAGGCCACCTCTCGGGCTTCCACCCGCTGCCTCCAGAGGATTAAAGTGGGACGTGCTAGATAGGGCACAGTGGATGTGACTGACTTAACCCCTGGGGCACCTGTCCCAAGGCGAGGGCCATGGCAGAGGTGAGCCGTCCCCTGCCGTCCTTTCACACACAGAGGTAGGACAGAGACCCAGCTCCCTGCAGAAGGCAGAGACCTCTGCAGGAGGCTTTGACACCAAGTCCAGGTTGGAAGCAGCAGGCACACCCCGTGGAGCAGTACAAGTCACAGGATTTCACAAAAGTTGTTTTTGAAAGAGTCTGTGTTGTACAATCTCGGAAATGAGAGGTTCCCTTGGAGGGGAGCTAATGCGTGATGCCTGTGATCATGCGTAGAACATCACGCTCACACAGTGCTCCCAGCATTCAGAGTTCATGTGATACCTTCGAGAGAGGCCAGCTCCACTGAAGCCACAGCCTGGGAGTTCTTCTGGGCCCCCTAAGGGCGGGGCTGGTGGGTATCTGGTGCCGGGGATTGAACCGTGGTCCCCTGCACCTGCCTAAGCTTACCTAAGCAGGTGCTTTAGACCATTGAGCTATCTCGCCAGCCCCAAGAGCTGAGTTTTTACAAAGCAGTTTTTTTTTCACTGCAGATGAATAGAGAGATGGGGGAAAAACAACATCCATGCGCATATCGATAATAAACCTGTGACTGTAGCTCTTTAGGCTGCATCTGGCCCTCTTGAGTACTGATGGGAAGGTGGCTTGGCCAGCCAGGGGAGCAGGACTCTTCTTGCAGCCTAGGTGCAGCAAGAAGCCTTTCGCAGCCAGGTCCCCAAGCCCCTGGTCCTGCAGAGGTATCATCCTGACCCCCACTGCAGGGGCCAGTGTGAATCTCTGCAGCACAGCCAGGTACACTCAAACTGCAGCCCAAAGCCAGCAAAATGCAGTGGATCCGTAGGGGGAACAGCTGTGTGCAGGAACTGGGGCTTCCAAACAAAACCAACTCCTCCGAGATGTGCACAGAGCTGGGAGTCAGTCTGACGCTCTGAAGTCACTGAGTCCAAGAAATGAGACCTTGGCCTCCATCCAGCCAAGTCCTTCAGCATTTTAACTGGTCCAAGTAGGTGTGGCTCAGAGAATACAGCTTCTGACATAGGGCTTCTGCAGAGAAAGCCCTGTGCCTGTGACAGGGACCCCAGTACGCGTGGCCTGCCCTCTACACCTGTGGTAGCCCTGAAACCTCTCACCTAGCCCCTCCTCGTAAGCCCCTCTCGCCACTCAGATGTCCCCAAATACCATCCCAGCCAGGGCTGCTCCTCCACTCCTGCTCCCCACAACACTCACCCATGCCCCTGTGACCTTTGCTGTCCCTGCCCAGTGGAATGTGATCATAGAACAGCCAGAGCCTGGCCTTGGCTACAGGTGCTACCCAGCGCCTGAAGCACTTGCTGTCTGGTGACAGTCAAGAGTTGGGAAATATGTCCAATAATTGGAGAAAAGAAGAAGACATACTGTGGCTACAACCATGTAGAAGAGGATCTCAAGTAGGACTTGGGGCCAGGCTGCAGCATAGGGGTAGAGCGCTGGCCTAGCATGGTGGGGGCCCTGGGTTCTGTCGCCAGCACCAAGAGCAAGGAAAGAGGAAGGGAGGGAAGTGGTAGGAGGCGCATTTCATGTATAATGTTGAGTCTTCACAGCCATACTGCAGGGTAGGCAGCGTCCCCACCCCTATTTTACAGATCTGAAAACCCAAAGCTGGAAGATGTTAAGAATCAGTAGGTAGAGACACCATGCTGTGATTGCAGGCATCTCCAGTGTACCTCTGTGGTACTGGTGGCATCTGAGCATATTTCCATGGAAATACTATGTACATGCAGTGAAACGCGCAGGCGCTGACCATGTGGCTAGACCGGTCCTGTTAGTCCCACTCTTCTCCATCACCCCCAGAGCCCCCTACACCCTCACGGTCAGTGCTTTCCATAGCTACTGACCTCATTTCTGTCCCCACAGGGGAGTTGGCCTGCTCTGAAGCCTTGCACACATTGAGCCTGTCAGCCTGCTCCTTGGGCCGTGCTGGAGTTCCCACACTGGAGAGAGTGTTACGTAGAGATGGCCTTCTACCCAGATGACGTGGTGCACAGTGTACAGCTAGCGTGGCCTTCTGCAAGGGGGCTTGTCGTTTGAGCATTGTGATTGCCAGACTAAGAACCAGAACCCTGCCTTTTAGTCAAGAACCCTACCACTAGGTGGCTTTATGACTTAATCAAGTTATTTGGCTTATATATCTCTACAGACGAATTCTGGACTAGGATTCTGTTCCTCTCATGACAGTCGGTAGCCTCAGGCAGCATCTGCTGCACCCCGAGAGAGGGCCAAGCTCTCTCCTAGCTACAGGAGTTAGAAGCCAGCTGAATAGGTAAATAAGACCACAGAACCTCAGGATTCTTTTTTATGCTCATCTTCTCTCTGTGCTTCTCATGAAACTTACAAGTATCAGCATAGTTGTCTTAATTTTTCCTCAAAAAGCCCCCAGAAGCAGCAATAATTTCGATATGGTCAGTTTCCTGGTTAGTCCTAAGTTTCTGAAGAAATTACTAAGAGAGTGAATGTTGAACTCATAGTTGTACATTTTGATGATCTTGTTTTGTCATTCCTGTCTGAATGAATGAATTGTTGGAGGGAAGTTTTTGAGTTGAAGGACTTCAATACATGATATAAATTGGGAGACCCCTCAACGGGGGAAACACTCAGCCATCTCTGTTGTAGGGGAGTGTGCATTCTTTAGCGATCTTGGCACTCTAGAACAGTGGGAGGTAGAAAAACAAGCTTGAGCAAAATCACCTGTGCCTCATGCAGCACAGGTGCCCTGTGGCCGAGGCCGCCTTCCTGAGCCCAGGTGTGGAGGTGTAGGCTACAGATCAGCCAGGTGACACAGTGTGGCTGTTAGCTCCAAGATACTTTGTACAGAAAACTTTCATCTCTAGGGAACCGGCACCTGAAATAGATACAGGATCTCCTGAATTGCATCTCCAGTGTGATTGTCCTCAGGTTTAATTAGCTGAAGCCTCTGAAGTGCTTAGAGAGCAGAAAGTACCGTGCAGCAGAAGAAAAGCTGCCGTAGCCTTGTCTCAGAGTGCCGCTCGCTAATTAGGTCACAGCAGCCCCTAATCAGCCCACTTAAAGGTGCTTTATCTCCTTTCCTCGGGGCTTGTGCCACCTCCTTCCAGCAAGGGTAGATCTTTACAACTAGGGTCCAGTTCCTAACACTAACCAGTCATTTCCGAGCTTAAGGACAGTGCTGACTCTGAAGACTGAGTGCTGAGGTCACCCACAATCTTATCTCCCTTTCATTAAACGGGCCCTGCATTACAGCTGTGCGTCAGCCACCCGCACCCTCCCACCCATCCTGCTCGCCTCGGCTGGCTGAGTGAGTGAGGGTCAGAGGCGGAATCAGAAGCAGGGGCTCCAGTTAGCCCCCTCCTGCAGCTTCCCTGGGTTGCCACTACTCAGGCCCCAGGGTCAAGAGGCAGAGCTGAGGGAAGATGTTACTTCTTCCATTGCAGTTGTAGACTTTGAGCAGCAGCAGAGGGCTGTGCTACCCTATTGTGCCTGTGAGCCTGGGTGGGGCCGAGTCTCAGTGCTCCTCGTACTTGGCGCAACCTGCTCAACATTGACCTGCAGGCAGGGAGCTCCAGGCATGCACAGCTTCAGAGGCATGCTGGCCAGCTCCGGTGGCACCTGTGCTGCACTGCTGGGGACAGGGCTGCTCTTCCTCCCTAGCCAAGGCCACAGGCCGGCCATGAGCAGGCAGCCCGGGAAACGCCAGCCTGCTTCCTGGGAGAGATGCTGCCACCCAGGTGGCCTACGTGGCAAGGTACCTGTGACTGTAGAGGGACATTTGTGGCTGTGTCTCAGGCATGTTGGTCTGGAAGGGCTTTCCCCAGAAGACTTTGCATGACCCTGTTTAAAAGACAGTTAATAAATTCCAAGCCCACATTCACCCAAGAGTTGCCTCTGGGTGTCCTCAGGGGACTCCTTCCAGGATCCCACCATCACTACCACCAAATCTGCAGATGCTTAAGGTCCTGATATAAAATATCTGTGTGGGCATGTACAGTGATTGACATGCTCCAGTAGGTCGCGCAGCCATGTCCAGGGGACTCCTACCACTTGACACAGTGTGGACTCTAAAGAACAGTTACGCTGCATCGATTAAGGAATGCTGACAAGACAGAATCGTACACTTTCGGCACAGACAGCTTTTCCCCAATAGCGTGCATCTGCAGGAGGCTGAATCTGTGCGTGTCAAGCCCCTGGATACTGGCAGCTGCCTGGGATTCTACGGTCTGTGGCCTGGACAGCCCTTCTTGCCCAAGTACATTCCCCTTCTTAATCTATTATTAAAAGAAAAAGGTGTATCGCTATATAGGCTGCACTGTATATGCCCAAAATAAGCTCTTCCTCTGTCAAATAAATGATTCTCACTTAAGCACCGCTGCTGTGTGGACAGGTGGGTGCTTTCTTTGAACTCTCCTGGCCATGCTGCTGCTTCCCTCAGTGCCCTGGCATGTGTGCAGATGGGCACACTGCCTTTCCTGGACTTCCAGGTCTTCACAGCTGCGGGGCCCAAATCACAAATTTGACCAATTAAGCAGCCCCCTCCCTAAACTATGGGACCACGTAAGGGGCTAAAGAGCCTGGAGGCTTCCGGGAGCCCAGCCTGTCAACTCACGGCTAATGGTGCTCACGGTGGAAGCCACCCCCATGGAGGGGAGGGGACAGCGAGGGCCCTGGGTGGGTGGCTGAGCCCAGGGCCCTTGTGCAGGGCTGCACACGGCATGTCTCTGCTCGCTGGAGCCTGTGCTGACTGACTCGGTTTCCCTGAGGCTGGTGGAGGCCTGGCAGTCCTGCTGATGGACAGTCCCCCTGAGCCCATTTCCTGAGCAGACAGACAGCCTACTGTTTTCTTCTTGTCTCTTATCGCTCCTTGTCATTAAAGGAGAGGCCTGGCTTCAACTCCAATTTATGCTGATACACAGCAATAAAGGGGAAGGGAGAGGCGCAGCCTCCTCCGGTTCCGCCTGCCACCACTCACTGCTTCCTGCTCAGAGGAAAGGGTGAGCAGAGCCGACGCTGCCAGGCAGGAGACCCGTGTCACCAACTTGCTCTTTGAAGCCTTGCCGAGAGTGCTGCGTCGCAGGACTGGCTGGGTGGTGTGACTCCAGAGCTTCTGCCCAAGCTTGTGCTGCTGGGGTTGGCTTCAGCTGCCTGCTTCCCAGAAAAGGCACTGCCACAAGTAGAGCTCCCCTCTTCTCCGCTAGCATGAAGTTAGACCAAGGCCTAACTCATGGGCTCTCTGCTGTTTCCTTGCTTTTCTAAGAGAAATGGGAGGAAAAGCTAAATATAGTTTGTGCCACTCTTGGCTCCATGACTTAAATTCCTGGAGATGTTTAACCCGGTTTCCATCAGTCTGGATTTCCTTAGTAACATCCCATCTCTGCACCGTCCCCTGATCTATAGCACTTTGGCATTGATTTCTTTCTCTATGGACATTAGCAATTTAACAACCTCCTGCCAAAAGAGCTACTTCTTGAAGTGTCTCTCCTCTTGCACAGATGATCTTTGAAAACCTTCCCAGCCAACCTGTTGTGGAACGTGTCATCCAATGCAGTACAAGCTAAATATTCTTTTTCAAGCTTAAATACTAAAATTTTCTCAAAGCAAGCTCAGTAAAAAGAAAAAAGAATGAGATTATGAGTTTGGCAGTCACCCCACACGACATGGTGAACTTACTACATAGCATTGTCCATAGTGGCTTTAGGGGAGGGGACAAGGGGACTTAGAGTGTTGGAGAACAATCCACATAAGATTGGAGGCAGGAAAGCGGGCAGCGTGTAATTCAAAGCTGAGCTGTTCTGTTGAGGGGATGAAAGGATCCAAGAGACTGCAGGATGGGCTCTGTAGCGAGGCAGGGATAAGGGCATGGTGCAAGGCTCCCTCTCTGCATTTTCCGTTAACTGCTGTGGCCTCAGGACCTGGCTTAATGACTTTTCCAGGATGTGGTCTGGTGCTTTATCCATTCACTATGACAAGGATATGAGCCAGGAAAGCCTGAAAAATCCCTGCAGCAAAACATGCCTGTGCCGGGCACCGCTGGGCACGGAGCAGAGTGCTGAGCCCTTCGGGTCTGGGCCTCGATGCCACAGCGAGCTCCTGCCTGAGAACGCAGGTAAATAAACAGCAGTGCAGAGTTCGCGGAAAAGGGAGGAAACAAAGGGGAAAGGCTCACGCTGTTTTGCTGCTGTAAAATGCTCAGTTAAACCTAATTGAATTTGACAATAATAAATTGCATACTGAAACTGTATAGCTCACCTAAGGAATAGCAATGAAAACAGTGAAGACACCAGAAGCCAGGGTTCAGGAAATGTCATAGTCACATAGAAATGCTCTAAATTCTTCTCAGAGGTTTTTGAGTCTTTTTTTTCCAGAAAGACTCCAGACCACCCAGTGCAGAGTCCTTTCTGGAAACTGTACATAAAATCATCACTTTAATTCAGCTTCTGCCCTGCTGTCCTATATGGCTGTAAGCCTACAAATAAAGAAGGAGCCAAAGTACCTGCAGTGAAGGGAGAAACAGGTACGCCCCTCCTTTCTCTTGTCCTTAGGAACTGGTCAAGACCCAGGTGTGCGGGATACGGAAGTTGAAAAGCTTTGAAAAGAGCTGAATACAAAAGCAGCACGTGCTGTGGCCTTACACACCCTGCTCCCCGGGACCGTGTTCCCCACACCTTGCCTTTCTTGGCTTTCACTGAGAGCACAGCCCGCACAGCTCTGATGTCTCTGCAGGCCAGAGGATGCTGTGAATAGCAGAGGCTCCAGGGCCACCTGGCAGCCTAGCAGGTAGCTGTGAGCTTCTCTGTAGGTGACCCTGCAGTCAAAACAAGACATTCCCCCCTAAAGGACTGGAGAGATAGCTCAGTGGCATAAATGCCTGCCTGGCAAACACAAGGTCCTGAGTTCAATTCCAGGTACAAAAGAAATAAAGATATTCCACCCAGAAGGGCTAGGTACAAACAGGTGGGACACCCTTAGTTGCTCCTTACAAGATGGTTAGGGGTGGGCACATCTAGGTGGGGGAGCACTTGCTGGTGTGTGGCAGCCCTGGACTCATCCTCAGCACTGCAAACAAAAGCAGAAACAAACACAGGCCCGCCTGGACAGTGGCACGTGGACTGTCCACATGTCACCTTGGGGTGGCTGGCGCAAGCCGCCTGCTGTCCTGATGGCTCCTCTTGTCAAGGTCTCAGGGACACATAGCCTTGGCGGAGGGTTAAAGGAGCTGCTCCACTGCGGGGCAGGTGTGAGGCTCAAAACTCACATGAGAAGTCCAACTGGGCCTGCTCGGGTTTCCGTGAAATGCTTTCACAGTGCATGCTAGCACCATTTGTTTCTAAGCTGCAGAAAGCCATTTCTCTTTTTCCTCAGTTGCAGTTTCCTGGTTGTTTTTATATTATGAGCTACTTGTAGAAAACTACAAGAAACATAATTACAATACAAAGCTCCCTTTCCCAAGCCTACTGACATCATTCAAAACCAAACTGGGTTTTGGGGTTTCGCTCACTCTGAGTTCACAGCCATGAACTGCACCCTCTGCAGCACAGAGTGACAGCAAGTGACCTGACTGAACGATGGGCATGCTGCTTTGTGCAGGGAGCTGCTGTAGGGCTGAGGGGAGGCTGCTTCAGGACGCCACACTGCTCAGCTTCCTCCAGGGACAGAGAGCGAGCACTTCGTGTGAGTCCTCTACTGAAAGAGGAGCATTGTGGGAGGACCTTCACGTTTGCTTAGGGAAAGGAAAGAGAAATAAATTACTCGGTTTGTTTTCCCACTTAGCTGGCAGCTCCTAGGGCACCGTGCTAATTACTAATTTGTGATCCTACCTTTCCGGAGGAATCTGTTTGGGCTCTAAAACTGGCAGAAGGGGCTTGTTTTATACTCTGGGGAGGAAATGGGTGCTTGGGCTATTGTGAAACGTGAAGCCTGAGAGATGTTCCTCTGAAGCTAAGAAGCGAAGGTGGGCTGGCAAGCAGACGCCCTGCCTCCTCGTCCTCGGCTGGAGCAGAGGCGAATTCAGGCGCCTGGTGCCAGGCTGGGCTGTGGAGGTGGTGCCCCGGGTGGATCCGCCCCAGCTCCACCTTCACAGGGTGAGTCTAGGACAGAACCCCCCAACTGCCGCTTTGGGGGCCTCCTGGAGACCAGTTACCTGAGCTTGAGCTGCTGGATTAGGTTGTCCTTGTCCCTGAAAGAGAGGCTCTTACACCCAAAGGGAGGCTTCCTGCTCAGCCTTCCTCCCCCCACCCTCCGCCCCCTGCTGCAAGGCACCCACGTCCCGCTGCCTGCCCAAGGAAGGCGCCTGGCGGCGTCCTCATCCCTCCAGTCCCTCCCGCTCCGGAGGTGGCAGCGCCGCGTCCCCTGCTCCTACCATCTCCCTTTCTTTCCTGTGCGCTCGCAGCTGTCTCAAAGCCCTCACGGCGGGCTCTGTGCCCAGCCCGCAGAGAACTATGATAAAGAAACAGCCGTGGGGCCAGAAGGTGGATCTTGCCCTTGGTCTCCCGGGTAAAGGGGGGCGCGGCCGGCCGAAGCCCTGGGCGCCTCCGCTTGGACAAGGCCCTGGGGCCGACTCAGAGAGCTGCAGGGCCCGAGAAGGAATTCAGAACCACGGGTCGGGTCCTAACTCGCCAGTGGGGCCGTGGGTCGAGGTCAGCGCTTCCCCTGGGGACGGACGCGGAGAGCTCAGGCAGGACCTCGGCGCCTGCATTACGGACCGGCGGAACTCAGGTTTCGGTTTAGGAGCACTCTCCCCCGCGCGCGTGTGCATGTGTGTGTGCGTGCGTGCATGTGTGTGTGTGTGCACGCCCCTGCGCGCTGCCTTCACTGTGTCCGAGAGAGCTCCCCGCCGCCGAGCTCAGTGTCCCTCGCCCCTCGTGGTGGTGGCCGTGGTCCGGTGAGAGCAGAGCCGCCTTGAGACCGTGGGCAGGAGGCACTGGCGGGATTCGGCTCCAGTGATGCAAGCAGTTCTCACAGCAGCGTCCCTAGCGCCCGATGATTGGAAAAGTCGCAGAACCATGGAGGCCGTGCAGGGCGCCAGGGGGCGGCGAGGGTTCGGGACAGGTCGCCATCGCGGTCCTGGAGCACCCGGCTCTGCACCCAAGCCCCGATGGACGTCACAGGGAGTCCCCCCGCGCAAAGGGGCTTGTGGCTACAACGGCACAGTGGCCGCCAGACCCACGCCTGCCTCTCCTTTCCTAGGACTTTCTGCAGGGAGACTGCACCAAAGCCAAGCAGAAGCTGAACTGGAAGCCGCGGGTGGCTTTTGACGTGAGTGTCCCTTCCCCGGCGCGGGCGCTGGGTGGCGGGCGGGGCGGGACGGGCGGGGCGGGGGCACAGGGCCGCTGTCACCTGGGCTGTGGCCGAGCTCCGCCCATCGCACCCTGTCTGCAGGAGCTGGTGCGGGAGATGGTTCAGGCCGACGTGGAGCTCATGAGGACCAACCCCACCGCTTGAGCGCCGCGCCTCAGACTCCTCGCCCCTTTGCGCGGCCGGCTGAGCCAAGCCCGCCGAAGTTTGTAGCAGCCGGGACTCTACGGTGCAGGCTTCGCCTTCAGACTCTCACTTCTGGGGATGAAACCTCCTCTGAATGGCTTTGTGAATCAAGACGTTGTAATCGCATACTCACTTTACTTGAAATTATGTCACTTGGACAAATTTTGGGGCCTTCAAATTTTTTTCTCTTTTCTTATTAAAAATGATCTTTCTATGACTAGCAGTAAGAGTCACTGTCACTGTTTTCTCCAAGTTATAAAAGCAGCTGCCATGCCCCCAACAGAAACAGCAGGGTGGGCTCCTCAGGATGAGTCTGCTCCCTTCTGCCAAAGCCCTACTGGAGGAGCTCTGAAGGCTGAGCCTTCTCCTGCTCTCTGAGGGACATCCCTTTCCCCTCCAGGGACACCACAGTTCTGCAGGGCAGTGTCCCCTCTGCTCCCTACTGACTAGTTAGAGCCCTGTGCCCGACACTCAGAAGCCCTGGTGAGCAGGCCAGCAGGTGAGCATATCCTGGGGCCAGCCCTCCCTCCTGGCCCGGCAGGTGTCCTTCCTCCCACGGTTTGCCCTCCAGCCTCTCCGTCAGCACTGCACCACCTCCTACACTTCCGATTTATTTGTCCAAGAGGACCCCGGCTCATTGCCGAGTATACCCTTAAGCAGCCTGCAGGTGACCAAGTATGTGCCTACCATAAGCACAGGGACAGTCAATACATACACGCACACGCATGTGCAAATACACCAGCAGCCCACAAGGACTTGTACACAGGTGCGTACCCTGCACCACTGCCTGGTGCTGCCCCAGAACCAATTAGTTCCCCCTCACTCCACTTCCAAGGAAAATAAAATAAGACTTTGCAGTGAATGTTATTCCAGCCTGTGCACATGCGTGTACGTGCTGAACACTTTCTGGGGCTTCGCAGGCAGGTTTGGGGTCGGGGAGGACCAGGCCTGGAGCTAGCACAGGAGAGAGGGCTCTTTGTGTGGCTAGGCCAGGCCCTATGCAAGCAGCCGGTGGCGGCGGACACGGAGCTGCACTGGGCAGCAGGAGCTGGCCACCCGGTGCTCAGAAGCCACCCCAGGACGCCGTCCCTGCCCCCAAGTGGCCGCTGCTAATTGGAAGCAGCCGGTCCCTGGGAGCTGGGCCTCCGGGACTGGGCAGGCTGGTGGGCACGCTCACACACAGACAGAACAAGCATTCCCTCCCCACAAACACAAATCGGGCTTACAGATGCAGATACAACCACGGCTGGCATTCACAGACTGTCCGCTAGAGATGCTTTCACACACAGCCGGAAACCGACTGTCGCAAATGATGGCACTCACGCACCGGCACAGATCTTCTTAGCCTCGATCATAGCAGGACCAGCAACACCTCCATGGCCCCAGCCCACACCCAGAAGAGGCTGCTGGGGGCCTTCCCCTCAGGTTCCCACTCCAGCAAATGGTTTGTGTTCTTTTTGCCCAAAGCCAACAGGCTCCTATGGGGGAGCAGGAGAAATCCTAGGCAGGGGTTAACGCAGCTCTGGCGGCGCCCACTGTAGTGTTGAGTCGCGCTTCTCCACATGGACTAGAACATTGTTTTCTGAAGGAAAAAGTATTTTTAATTGCCATCTTCTCACTATATTCAGTGTTTTCTGGGAAAGGAGGGGGCTTCGTATGGCTTCCTGTCTCCTCACCAGTATTCTGTGTGCTTAAAGGGAGAAAACAACCGCTTTTTCTTCAGCATTTCCTTGCCAGGCTGAAGGAGAATTTGTGTGGCCATCCTTGGGAATGACTCTTATTAAGTCTCAATTTAAATGTCAGCGATGGGCGCTTGCTCCTGTGAGCCTTGCTCTTTTTCCTGCTCTGACAACTGTGGCTGTTCTTTTTCAGTGCTGTAAAACATCTCCCACCTTGATTGTTCTGTTGTTTTAATTTGGTTTGTTGGTAAAGACTTAGAAAATTGAGCCTGTACACACTCACACATTCCAGGAGAATGTGGAGGGCAGTGCCTCAGGCTCACTTTCCATCTGAGCTGCTGGCAGCCCCCTCTAGGGCAGCTGGCCGCTCTGCTGCCTCTGCAGTGAAGGTGTTAGGGCCTTGCAGTAAACCTGTCACACCTCTGCAGCTTGGGGAGGGGCAGGGGCCTGAGCTGCTGGTCGAGCCAGTGACATTTAGGGAAGTGCTAAAGTGTCAGGACAGATAAAGTCTGCAGATGTGGCTCCCATGCAGCCACCTCTGCACAGGCCCAGCCAGGGTGAGGTGAGGAGCAGGTTCAGTTTGGGGCCCCATTTTTGACCCTGTTTGCCAGCATCCACCACCAGACCAACCCCTATGGGCCACGGGAGAACCCAGCCTTTACTTCACTGTGAAAGCTTGCAAGAGACAATACTAAAATTGTTTCAAAACGAGGTCCCTGATTCTTCCTGAAAATCTAAATAAAAAATAATAATCATAACTTTGTGTGGATCCTTAACCTATTTATAAGCAGTATACCCATACTTACACTCACACACACCACCCCTCAAAGCACCCCAGGCTCCTTTGTATTGTGGAATTTTGAAATTGTAACCCAAGGAGTCCGGGTTCTTACAGAGTGTGTTTTCCAGAGCCTGGTCAGCAGATGGCATGGGGTGGGAACCACCCTTTCAGCCTTTGTGTCTGCGTGCGTGTCATCACTGTGTGTGTGTGCGTGCATGTCCTACAAAAAATCAGCAGCCCACCCTGCTGCTCGAGCCTCTCCAAAAGCAAGTGTTTTCATCTTTCAGCAGCAGGGCTACTGAGTCCCAGTTCCGCTGGAGCCCCCAGCTGCCCTGCCTCAGGGTCCTTGGGGAAGACACAGTGTGGCCTCTCTGGCAGTGGCCGCGGGAGGCACATGGCCGAAGCTGTTCTCCCTCTTTCTGCTCCAGGCCCTCCTGGCCTGTGCCGCCCTCAACAGCCAGGCTGCTCGAACCCCGCACCTCGCAACACAAGAACTTTTCTAAGGCCCCTGTTAGGGTTAGGAATGTGACCTCGGTGCCCATTTCGCGCTCAACTGTGTCCGGGGCCAGAGTTCCTCCAGGGCGTGTGAGCTGATCCCAGAGGCCCTTTGGCTCTCTGAATTCAGGGCCCCAGTGACTCCGCGAAGGCCTGCGTAGGCTTGAGCTGGCTTGGCCCTGCTCACTGCACTGTGACCTTCGTGAGGTCCTGTGTCCCCGGGTTTCAGAGCTTCAGCCTCCAAGGAGGGGATCTGCGGGATCCAGTGGACAGGGGGTGCCCAATCGCGTGCGCATGCGCCATAGCAGCCGTGGACCCGGAGCCTAGCACCCCAGCCCCGGCCCACATCGGTGAACATCGCATTTATAGGAGAGCCCCCATGTCCTCGGCCTGGTTTGCTGCCCCTAGGCCAGAGGCTGGAGCAGGCGGGCTTGGGGGAGTGATGGAACCGGGACTCCCAACGCCCGGAGGAGCGGAAGCGGTGAGGCCCGCCCGGCTGGAGCGCGGGCACGGAATGTATATTTGGCTGGGGTCAGGACCTCGGCTACAGTCTGGCTTTTTATGGCGAGGAAGCCTGCCCGGGGAAGGGCCTCTGGCGACGCTTTCCTGTCGTGCCACTTTCCCGGCCGGCCAGCGGTGACCGAGGGCCGCCCCTTTGTCACCGACGCTCACCGCGAGTTGCTGCTGGCTCCTTCTGGACAGCCCATGGACTCTTGACGCCCGGCTCCCTGGGAACAGCGGCGCAAGGCCTTCTTGTGTCCGCAGGTCCTGAGGTTCCCGGTCTGTGAACTCCAGGACGCTGTTGACCACCAGCCCCTGCTATCCCAGGTGCCGGCTCCTCCGCCACAGAAGACAGTTTTTGTTTCTCTCTTCAAAGCCTAGAGAAATCCGCCCTGCACTGCAGCCTGGGCTCCCCACGGGCCGGGCCGCTGTTTGCTGCCAGCCAAGCCTGGGATCTGCCTTCCTCCTGAAGGAACGCAGAGGCGTTGGAGACTTAATGTCGCTGTGTTGGTTTTTCCTGCTTTTTCCCTGGAATAGGGAATGGGAAAGAATGTGCGCTGGGCACACACGCGCACGCACGCACATGCACAAGCACGCACACACACCTCTTCACTGAAGTCCTTTCTAAAGCCCTCTAGCAAGCCCCTCATCCCCCCAAAGCCCAGCCTCTGACCCACACTAAGATCCCCACCCTACCAGACCCAAGGGGGGAGGCCCTCTGGCAAACCCTGACCTCCACCTCTGCGCACTTGCTGGGCCCACCGAACAGATCCTGGTGCCCACCCAAGTGGCCATGTTGACTTGGGGCAAAGGAGCAGCCCACCCAGCCCTTCCCGACCTGTGGGGCAGCAGGCAGCTGCAGGAGACAACCGCAGGAGGCAGGAGGAGCCAGAAGGTGGTACAGGGCAGGAGAGATGACAGCCATTCTGGGCAGGGGTCTGGGGCAGTGCCACTGAGGAGGCACCCGGAGCTTAGCACCCTTCCTCAAGAGCGCAGGCCCTAGGAGCAAGGAAATCCTAGAACCTATTGCATCTTCTGTAATACACTCAATATGCTACAAATTTAAAATCAGTGAGGGGAAAAATGAAGTAAACAACAAAAACTGTAATACAAAACAGAGTTTCTTCGGAACCAAGGTAGGATGGAAGGGGGAGGCAACAAAGGTCCTGAGTGCAGCCTGTGCTCTCTGCGTCTCATTTTGGTTTCCAGTAAGACGGACATGGTACATTTTGCCCAATTTTCCACCCCTAATCACGTTGAATATGTTGGTAGAGAAGCAGCCTTCTTTCCCTGAGTGAATTGAGCTGGAGTTCATTTCACTGAGCAGTATCCCTTCCACAACCTGGAAAGGCCAGCGCTGCTCACTTGTGACCCAGGTCTGTTCCAGGCCCAGGCACAGCTCAGTGGTCAGGGCTGTGGCCATCTCATCCCCCAGCAGGTTCACCAGAGTGAGCCCTTGTCATGGGCTGTGAGTGGGGACATCTGGAAGAAGATCCGGAACCCCAGGCCTTCTATGAGAAGAAAAATGGCAGGAAGAAAGTGACAAAGGAACCGGGGCACCAGAGACACAAAGACAGGCCAGACTTCATGGCTGTGTAGGGTCTGTGCTCAAAGGGTGGGGGCTAGGATGTGGGGTGCATTGCAGGTCCCACTGTGAAGACAGCCCTGGCAAGCAAGGTCTCCACACGCATCTGGGAGCCCTCTACACAGACCTGTCTTTGCTATAAATCCAGCAGGGACGCTCAGAGACACTCTCTACAGCTGGCATCCCACCGTGGCACACTGCCCTGGTGGCCCAGGGCTGCTGTGTGCACATGCTGGGCTTCCCTGGTTGGGAGCCCCTGCAGCTTCTGACCTCTAGGCCTGAGCTGCCTCTGGTCCCTTCTCTGGCCATACCCTGCTTTTCTGTCGGCTGGGAGTGACAACTCACACCAGGCCATATTCCGTCCTCTGCAGCCGGCTTTATTGCTTGGACACCATCAATCTCACCCCTAACTCGACATCTGTTTATGGGAGGGTGGGACAGGCGAAGGCTCCATGAACCAGCAACGAAGAACAGTCAGTAGACAGGGCCCTGAAACACGAGGCAATCAGGATATGGGCCCAGGGACTCCTCCCCAAAAGGAAGATGTAGGACAGCCACAGGGACCCTGGCTGAGCAACTGGCCATGTGTCAGGACCACTGGCTGACCCAGAGGACACCACCAGAATGGATGCCCAAGGCCCACCCAAGTACAATGCCCAGAGGGCTGTGTGGCCAGGCTACCTGACCAGCACAGTTCAGGGTCCCTTGGGATTTCTACCAATAAGAGCAGAACAAATGGTCCTCATCTTAAAATTGGAGCTGCCCCAAGTGAACGGATTGTATGGGGAGGCAAGAAGTGCCAAGCCCTTTTGCAGCACGGCACAACTAGGGGAGTCTGGGGGCCTGGAGGGCTCCTAGTCCCTGACCCTTGTTCTGACCCAGCAGGAAACAGCCAGGAATTCACAGGCGACCAGGACAATTGAGCCTTATTCCTTTGCAAACATTGATTATTAGTAACACCAGCTGCATGCGATGATAAATTGTAAAGTGCATGCTTGTTTGCCTGCAGCCTGGTGAAAAGGGCCTGCTAACGACATAACCCTGGAAAACAGCACGCGTTCCTGCCACGCCTGCAACCTGCCAAATGCAAGATTTTATACGGCATGCATTGCGAGGCATCGCCGGCTCTCAGTACAAATTGCTCCACATGGGATAAATAATGATTATCCTAAAACACTCTAGAGAGGCAAGTGACAAAATCTGTCATTCCACCATGGGTCCCACCAACCCTCCACCGGCTTTCACAGTGCTATCAGCTGGCATATATTTGTCTCAGAACAATTTACAGAAAAAGTATCCTTGCTAACAGAGAAACATATAAACCAAATTGCAAAACACTAAAGAATAAGTAACTCCAGGTTAAATAAAGTTGGCAAGGCTTGTTTTTTCTTAAATTGGACTTGAGAATCCAAGAGCAACTGTATTGATACCAAATAATACACGTGTGCTTTTTCAACATCAGAAGTCTCTCCCACACGAACAGCTTCTGAAGTGTTCAGAAGTAACGAGATTGTGACACAAACACCCCGTGGGCGCACCCCTCTTCTGTGCCCAATATCTCAAACTTTGAAAGGGAAGAGAGTAAAGCAATAGGAAGTGGACCTCAGCATGCATGGAAATGTCCTCTGGCTTTGAGGTTCCTTCTGGGCTGAGGGATTGGGAGGGGTCGAGCTGGGAAACAGGGGTCACCCTCCTAGCCCCGGACCCCCAGTCCAGTCCTGGGGGTAAGCACAACAGAGCAGGGCGCTGGCCACTCTCCCGAGGCCGGGCCAGGCCTAGGCCAGGGCAGGCGGTCATGGCTGCACCCTCGGGCTGCCAAGCCAAAGCTGCGCAGCGGGAACCCGCACTCGGCCGCCGCGAGCCGGGAGTCCTAGAGCCGGGAGTCAGCCTGGCCGACCTCACGCGGGGGGACTCAGGCCCGGACAGGCCCGCTCTGGCTGCTCTGGGGTGGTGCGAAAGGCTGGTCAGTCCCCGCCGCTGAGGCCCGGTCGCGCTGCCACCGCGCTGGCCTGAGACTTGTGCTGACCTCCCACCCCGCCGGGCTCCGACACACGCGTACTGCAAAACAAAGGAGGGCGCGAGGAAGCGGGAGCGCGGCTTGGCCGGCGATTCGCGGGGCAGCACGGTGAGGGTCCCTGCTCGTCCTCCGCCCTGGTGACCGCGTCCCCGACCCATGAGCGCCTGCTCCTCGCCACACTTCGCCCGCACTGTGCACCACACTAGGACGAACTCGCCCGACTCCCGGAGGTCGTCTTAGCCTCGATTTTCTCTTTAAACAACGCCTCGGGAGGACGGCCGGAGTGCAGGCAGGTCCCGACAGGCGCCCCGAGGCGCGGCCGCCTGCAAGGAAGGCCAAGCGCAGCCCAGAGACACTCTGCACCCTAGAACACTGCACCAGGCCGCCGGGAGCAGCTCAGCCTGCAGCTGCCCGGCCTCAGAGACGGTTCCCGTGCCCCGGGAGCCCAGGCCGGGGTCCCCTACTGCCGCTCCCGTCCGGGCCTAGACATCCCTACTCCGGCCACCCGGCCCTTTGTCCACAAACCCCAGCCCCGCACCACCTCCCCCAGAGCCGTCGGAGGTATTCATCCTGTCCTGTTCCGTTCCGCCGCCCACCGCCCGCAGCAAGGGGAGACCTGGGGGGCGCGCAGGTAGCCCCGGCCCAGCCCAGGCTGCGACGCCCCAAGACTGCAACAAGGCAGCGGCAGCTGCCCTCCCCGCCGGGTCCCTCTCGGCTATTAGGTTACGGCCTGGGGGAGGGCACTGAGCAATCAGAGGCCACCGAAAGCTGTTTTTGACTGAAATTAGAGTGCATTTATTTGCAGCAGTCCTTTAACAATGATCAAATTTTGACAACAAGCAACAGCAATTACTGCTTAGGTGCTGCCTCTAGATAGGAGTGGCAGATAGTGAACTGCGCAACTCGGAAAACAAACTGAAAGGCCCTAAATGTCTGTAATCAAATTGCCATCTCCCCAAAGTCTGATTGACAGGGTAGATCACCCTCAGATAATGAATTTATTACATTTCCTGGGTTATTTACAAAAGGGGGGAGGGCCAATCCAGATTGCCCCCTACGTTTAACTGTAAATTAATGAGAAAAACTGGGTCTTAGAGAAACTACCCCAGACTACAATCTTGTGCCCTTCTCTTCTTCCCTTTTATTGCTTTAAATTTTTTTCAAATATAATTATTCTACAAACATAGCTTCTAAAATAGTATCCCAGATTAAATATCCCTTTCTAACCCACGGTATGTTTATATATTTTTAAAAAGCCAATCCTCCTATGTAATACATAAAGGATTATAAGTGTGGATGAGTTATATACACTCATGCTTAAAAATTGCTTTATTTCCCCTCCTATAAAGGGCTGGAATTAACAGGTTAAAAATTTCTTCAGCATCTTGCTCGCGTGGACACAGCACTGTGGTGTCACATGGGCCACACAAGCCCAGTCGCTGGCTGAGTCTATCTCAAGACGAATTTGCATCTTCACACACAGGTTTCACCGCAGGAAACGTGGCTGACTGAAGGTCTGCATGCCATGTTCCCTCACGACTAAGAAAAATGTACTTGTGCAGACACCCACTCAGATCTGTTTAGGAAATTATCTTTTTACTAGTCACAAAGCAAATGAACTATAAGGCACATTTTGCAGAAGGAAAAAAATACCTAAACAAAAAGGCTTTCACCGCAATTTGACATGGACTGTTCAGGTCTCAGAGATGCAGGTCATTCCTAGAATTTCATCTCTGAAATTTCTCCCTTCTATTAAAGCTGCATTGAAGTGTCCAGACAGATAGGTCTCATTCAAATTGAATGGCAATTTATTAATGAACAATGAATACGTTCAACACAAAGAAAAGAAAATAGAATAAGATTAATACAGTTTCCCTTTTTATAATGAGGAAAAGAAGCACAACTTAAAGTTTCAGGCAATTTAACGTCAGGTTTTGGAAACACTTTCTGGCGTTTGGTCCACGACATCCAACTACAAATTAAAAATAAATTACTATGTTGCAATTTACATTTTAAAACAAGTCCATGAATAAAAAGAAAGCGATTTTCCTAGCCAGGGACTTTCCCCTCCTTTCAACATAGGAGCAAACATATCTTACAGGCTAGGAGAAGGCAGGGCTGGGAAGAGAGGCGAGAGCAGGAAAGCGAGTCTCTGAAAGGCTAGAAGACTTACGTGCTAGCTGGAGTAACACTGTCCTTTAACAAACAGTGCCTGTGCGCTCTCGGACAGAACAGTTTACGGTTTTGTTTATTTAGGTAAGGCACAGTGGAGGTGGCTCCGAATCAATCTTAGGAAAATACAGTTTTCTCGGAGCTGGCGCTGGTGCGTTGAATCTGGGAGGGATTTTTGCTGGCTGGTGTGGTGAGCATTTCTTGAGGTTTTAAAATCGGATGTTTTTAGTTTCGATTTTGCACGATGGGTTCTCTCGGTCTGCTCCTGCTCTGGGGTTCCGTTCAGTTCGGTTCGCAGGGTGCCGGCACCAGGCGGGGGTCAGAACTTGCTGCAGTCGTAGACGAAGGCCCCGGACGGGCGGTACAGAGACTGGCTGGCCGGGAAGGCCATCTGACAGCTGCTATTCCCGTTCACGGGCGAGTTGTTCAGGCCAATGCGCTGAGTCTCGAACATCTCGCGCACCGAGTGGAAGTTCTGTTGCTGGCCGGGGTAGCCCGCCGCCGCCGCCGCCGCCGCCGCGCTCGCCAAGTGGCCCAGGTCTCCGCCGGCCTGGTTCAGGTACCACGAGGCCAGCCGACCCTGGTGGGCCGCGGCATGGTGGCCGGCGTCCTGGCCGCCCGCGCCGTGGCTCAGGGACGAGGAGCTGCTGCTGCTGCTGGTGGCCGGGGGCAGCGCGTAGTCTGGCAGCGCGTCGTCCACAGCCGAGGCGCCCGCCGCCCCCGGCGCGCCCTGCAGGTGGCCGCCGCGCTCTCCCGCCGCGTAGAGGCTCATGGCCTGCAGGTTGCAGTGGTAGGTCCCCGCACCCGCGCCGCCCGCGCCCCCGCCGCC
>NW_004524599.1:17570220-17571369 GCF_000260255.1 Octodon degus
CGCCTGGGCTCTGGCTGCAGGGGGAGCTGTAGAGCGCGCTCTGGCCGGGCGAGTAGGCGCCCAGCGCCAGCGGGGGCGCGAGGCCGGCGCGCGACGACGCCGTCGCAGACGCCAGGAGGCCAGAACCCAGCTCAGCTGCCGCGCCCTGCGGCGACCCCCGCAGCGACGTCATGATGTTGTCCACGCTGAAGCCGGGACCCGGGTGCGGCGCGGGCGCTGGCGGCGCCGAGTCCGCCCCGTCCAAGCTGAGCGGGCGCGCGGCCGGCAGGCTGCCGGGGGGACTGGCCCCACTCGACAGGCTGCTGCTGCTGCTGTCTGGGCTCTCGATCTTGGGCACGGCCGCGGCGGCGGCGGCGGGGGACAGGGGCTGGGGTGGCGAGGGACACGTACCGTTCTCCGTCTTGATGTCCTGGATGCGCACGGGCGGCGGCTGCGGGCCCGGCGCGGCGCCGTCCCCAGGCTCAGGGGGCGCGGGCGCGGGCGGGCGGCCTGGCGGCGGCGGCTCCTTCAGATGCAGCCGGTCCTTCTCCTCCTTGTCCTTCACCGCGTCCTTCTTCTTGAAGCGCCGCCGCCGCCGCAGGAAGCTGCCGTTCTCGAACATGTTGTAGGAGTCCGGGTCCAGCGTCCAGTAGCTGCCCTTGCCCGGCTTCTTGTCGTCGCGCGGCACCTTGACGAAGCACTCGTTGAGCGAGAGGTTGTGGCGGATGGAGTTCTGCCAGCCCTGCTTGTTGTCCCGGTAGAAAGGGAAGCGGTCCATGATGAACTGGTAGATGCCGTTCAGGGTGATCTTCTTGTCGGGCGCGTTCTGGATGGCCATGGTGATGAGCGCGATGTAGCTGTAGGGCGGCTTCACCATGTCCTTAGGCTGCGGCTGCGGCGCGTAGGGCCCATAGGCGCGCGCCATGCCGCCCGGGTACTGCTCGGCGTGCGCCGGGTGCGAGTACACGCTCATGGGCGCGGGCATGGCCGGGTAGCCGCCCCCGGCCGCCGCGGCCGCCGCGCGGTAATAGCTTTGCTCGCCGCCGAGGTAGGGCACCACTCCCAGGGAGTTGGGGCTGGACACGGAGTAGCGCGCCTGCATGGCCTCAGCTGCCTCCGCGCGCTCCGCGCCCTGCCCGGCCGGGCCGAGCCCGCGCCCGCGGAGGAACC
>NW_004524599.1:17571655-17594174 GCF_000260255.1 Octodon degus
CGGGCTGGGGCCGCGCCGCCGCCTTCCCGGGCCCCGCGCACCGTCCTGCAGCCGCTCGCGCCGGCCGCCGAAGGCAGCGTCGGGAAAACTCCTGAACTTTTGAGCATCCGTCACCCCGGCGAGCACTTTTTTACGCAGTTACATTTTTTTCCGGGCCGCGGAGCCCCGCCCTGCCCCGGCGGCCGCAGCCAATGGGAGGCGAGAGCCGCCTCTGAATGAGCCCGAGGCCGCGCCGGCCCGCGCCCCGCGCCTGAGCCCCGAGCTGGCCACGCGCGCAGCCCGGGTCCCCTTGTCACCCGCTCCGGCGCTCGCCCGCACCGCAGCCAGCGGCCTCCCCGTGTCCTGGTCCCGCACAGACCTCTGCCGTCCGGGCGTCCAGATGTCGGCTGGAGACATCGCCCTTTCTCTCCGCCCCGCGCTGGTGGTCGACCGTCCACCGCCGCCCGGGCAGCTTCAGCTCGCGGGGTCTTGCCTACCTCTCGGTCGACCCCGCGTCCCGCCCAACCGTCACTGCCCGCCGTCTCGGCGGCCTCCGGCTCCACCCCAGGTTCTCCCCGTTCCGAACTCAACTCTGTTACAAAGGGCGCGACTCCGAGGGCGCGGACACAGCCACGGCATCGCCAGCGGGGTGAAGGTGCTGCCGCCACACCTCACCTCTTGGGAAGCTTCCTGCCCCTGCAGAGGCAGGGGACATCCGCACCTCACACCCAGGAGTTCTGTGCTCCCTGCACTCCAGGGCCTCAGCGCCGGGGTGGAAACCTGCAGGGTCCCCACCTCGGCCAGGCTCCTCTTTTGGCGACATTAGCAGGTGCGAGGACAAACAAATAAATACTCCAAGAGCTTAAGGCAGCCCCAGTCAATCTCCTCCCAGCGATAACGGGAGCGCGGAGGGAGGGGGGGGGCCAGACTTGCACCTGCAGGCAGCTGGGACTCAGGGTACGGACAGGCGCCTCACAGCCCCAATTCCTCCACCACGCTAGGGCGGCGGTCTCCGGGTAACCGCGGTGGGTGGAGAAGGGAAACGGAGGCAGAGGAGCCCAAGGAGAGCCTCCCCTCGCCCGCAGCCCATGCTGCACCTGGCCCTTCTGGAAAAGACCCTCCTAGAGCTGTACCAGGGTCCTTTTCTAGAACTCAGGGAAATGGCGAGTTTGGGGGACTGTGGTGTGTGCCTGGCGTTTCTGCCTCCCTCCTCCGATGTCTGAGGATCTGTAACTTTGGCTCCCCCACTTAGGTCCCCCCCTTTCATCTCTCTTTCTGCACAAAAATTAGAAAGACAGCTTGGCTGTTAGATTTCAGGATATTAACTTCCGCCGCGGCCCAGCTCCGGGTCCCTGGAACTTAGAATGCACACATTATATCCAACATGGACGTGGACGTCCAGGCAGGAGGAAGCTGGGTGTTTTCGGCAGTTCGCTCTGGGGGAAGGGCTGCCCGGAAGTTCCAAGTCCCCAGGCCATTGCCTCGGGCCTGCCGTCCTCTTGGGTCCTTGGAGACCCCTTTCCCAGGTTTCTCCCAGGCTGCATCCCTGGGAGAAATACCGGGGGCTGTGTCAGCTTGGTGCTCAGTGTGTTGGGAACGTGGTGAAGCCCCAGACTGGAAAACTGCACCCCAGTCCTCTCTGGGGCTCCCTTAGCGGGCGCTTTAAGCAAGGTTTGGCCTAGGCAGGGAGGACAATAAAAAGTGATTTCCCCAAACACCTTAGCATTTGGTGGATTCCGACTTTAAACTGTGTCTAGCTGCTAGCAGCTGCCGAGATGAGCAGCTTTTAACAAGGCGTTTGTTTTCTGCGTGTGAGAACCGGGCGGCGGGGTCTTTCCTCTGGTGGTGTGCGGGCTGCCACCACCCCTCCTGTCCTGGCCTCCCGCCATGCCACGCAGACCCAGGGTAAGCCAGGGTTCGAGTCACTATGCGCCTGAACTCCAGGCTTGGACCATAAAAACTGCCGTTGTGTAATTACTATCTGGCATGCGGGAAAATACAGAGGGGTGCAGTTTTATACAGATCAACTTTCCACTGGTTTAGTGCTGGATATTCGCCAGGAAAAGATATTTACATTTGTGTTTTATAAGCTTACTCGGAAGCACACCTCCAGTAAACCGTTCGCGGTATCTCGAGCACTTGGTTATGTTAGCATAGTTGTTACTGGTGTTGTTTGAAGACTCAAGATGATGCAAACGTGAAATCTTTTGGGGAACAGAAAGGTACATTTTTTATTTTCAGGGTGACATTTCCGAGCCCTTTTTTCTGTGGCCGGGCGGGTAGTGCTGGCATCTGCCTTCCCTGCATGTTTTGATTCCCGGCAGGGCCCCTCGGACCCCTCAGCTCCGGCCTGACACTTCCAGACTGCAGCTGAGGCCGCGGGCCACCTTGGGGGTGGGGGTGGTAGAGCTGTAGCAGCCAGCCCCGCCCTCCTCCCCTCCCCCATCGGACCGCCGGTTACAGCCCATTCCCAGGGCCACCAAAGGCTCCTCTCTCAGGAGGGGGCCTGACGACACCCGGTTTCAAACAAATCCTCTCCAGGCCCCTCCGGGAAAGGAGGCGGGACAGCATCGCAGGAAATTCGGGGATTGGGGAGGGCATGCGAGGGACTGTGTTTTGACCAGAAACCTAAAGAAAATTCTCTCTCTCTCTCTCTCTCTCTCTCTCTCTCTCTCTCTCTCTTTCTTTCTGAGCCAGGTTCTCCCCATGTAGTCCACGCCAACCTTAACTCACTATATAATCCTCACTGGCCTCAAACTTGAAATCCCCCTGCCTCAGCTCCGTAAGTGCCAGAATTACAGGCATGGGCCACCACATCGACAATCTGTTTGTCACATAAAGGAGTAAGAGCTAGGCTGTGGACCTCAGAGCCCAGGAAGTCACTCCTACAGCGAGCGTGTCTTCTCAGAACTCGCAGAAGCCTCCACGTACCCCTGGGCCCCAGTGACACGAGGGCTTACTCCCTGAAAGCCGAGCTGTTGGACACTGGTGCCCAGTGTGCCCTTGGGACAGGAGTTCTGAGTCTGCACAGCCGCCCGAGGGCAGCTCTGACCCCTGCCACTGTCCCTGAAGTGCGAGGGGGCACTTCTCACTGGGATGTGTGGGCAACATCTGCCCCAGAACCGCGGGGAATCTTTGAACTATTTAGATAATCGGCTTCTTTCTCCATTTGGCCTCGCCGGTGTAGACCCCAGTGTCACTGCCCGTTATTCGTTATCCAGCCGTCAGGACACAGGTAGCATTTGTCGTCCTGTGACTTTTCAGCAGCGGGAGTCGGCAGGGGCCCAGCCTCCGGGCCACAACTCAGGGATCCGAAGGATGTCCACCTTCTCTGGGATTCTCAGCACCCAACTTAGCCTCCTTCGTGGGAAAAGAATTCCTGCAACAAACGAAAAGAGCATTCGTTTCCAATCGTTGTGCAGACAAAATGGCCCACTTGGCCATCTAGGCAGCCGACCTGATCGGGCAGTTGCCCTCGCAGAAGGGACTGTCTTCGCCGAGCTTGTGTGATAGGGTAATTTGCTACCTATCCTCCAAGTCCCCAAGACCCCTGGTGGCAGATGCGCGGGAGAGAATGGCCTTGTCGGTGGCGTCCTCGTCACCCCACGCATGTGGCCCTCGGGGTTAAGGCAGCATAAGAAGGGGCCACGCCGTGTGCGTGGTGGCATCAGCCTCTGCCTGCCCCCGAAGCGCAGCGCTCTTTTCGTGGGCGGAGCCGACCTTCACCTTTCACAAAAACTGTGATAAGCAGTTTCGCCAGGCGTGGATGACCGGAAATTGACAGGGCCCCCGAGCTTCTCCCCATGCAGTTTCGTGGCCACCTTGCATCGCGGGTGCACAGTGCGAGCCCTGGGCAGCCGGTGCCCAGGCCCGGGCTGCGCAAGCAGAGGACCCGGCGCTGCCGAGAGCGCTCTCTGCACCCCGCGCCTGGGCTGCGGGCTCTGTTCTCGGGAGGCAGCTACGGCCGGGGTCGAGTTCGGCCGCCCCTTGCAGGGCAGGCCTGGCCCCGACCACCCGCCCATACCAGGCACCAGGGGTGCGGAGAGCCTCTTCCTGCCCGGCCTCGGCGTCCGTGGTCCCGACTGTCCGGGATGCAGGGCTCCACGCGGGGCGCGCAGCCTTCGGCGTAGTAGGCACCCGCGCCCTTCCCACCCTTTCCGCCTTTCCGCCCCTGCCCGGCGAATGCAGAAAGAAGCGAAGTAGTGAAAGCCGCAGGTCTCGGGGCCGGCGCTCCGGCCGGCCGCCCAGACCCCACGCCACCTGGCGCCTCCGGGCCGGGGACCGAGGGCGCTGCGCGAGCTCCGAGCGCCCCCTGCCGCCGCCGCTGCGACCCCGCTCGCCGGGGCTTCGGGCTCCTGGGCCCTCTCAACTTGGCCTCCGAGCCCGGGGCAGGGGTCCTGGGAAGGCCTGCGCTGTTGAGGGCTCCCCAGAGTCCGGCCCCTAGTCTCCGCGCGCAGCAGAGCTCACCTCCCCGATGTCCCCGGGGTGGTGGTGGTGGAGGGAGACACGGACTCCCACCCAGGCACTGCCCGGGACGTTCTTGTCCCTGGAGATGGCGGTGACCTGGGCCTAGGACTCTGAGCCCTACCACACATTCTTCCCAGGCTGCCCTTTCAATGGACCGAAGGCACCGAAAAGGTGAGGCCCTTCATCGGGGAAGTGTTAGTTCGGGGAGACGCCAAGGAATGCACTCACTGGCAGCCAGGTCTGCCAATAAAACTTGCAAATGAAGACTGCTGGTTTCCAGGAAAGTGTACTTCTGTTCCTTAACCACTCCTTAGTCCTAGTTCCACAAAGCTGAGCCTCCAAACAACCAGTGGAGAAAGCAGGTCGGGGGCAGCGGCTGGTGCGAGAGCACCCGGAGGGGCGCTGGAGGACACGGGGCCACCGGAGGCCGCCGCTGGTGTTTACGCTGCGCGAATGCGGCCCGCGGGACAGGCACGCCCGCCCAGATAAGTGCTAGTTAGCTTGGAAGGAAAGCGGGAAGAAGAGACCAGTGCGAATAGGCGAGTGACCGCCAAACACACCGACGCAAACGAACGCGAAGCGCGGAGCCTGCTCCTCCGGCGCACACGGAGCCCGCTAGGGTTTCCCTTAGCACCAGCTGTGGCTAGAACCACACTACAAAACAGGGCAGCAGAAATCCATAACTGACTTTTCTTTTTTCCAGTGCTGAGATGGAGTCCAGGTGCTGGAACTTCACTAAATGCACCTTCAGCTCTGGAACTGACTTTGACCAAACGCCCCGCCAGCTGGACAGCACCCCCCACCCCGCGGGAACCGGCATCTCCACCACCCCGTCGACGGGAGGGCTTTGCTTTTACTTTGGTTTGGGGCAGAGCGTGAATATATCTGAAAGGTGAGTCTGTTTGCTATGTACAGCCACTAATAATCACAATAAAAAAAGACGGCCAAGACGCCGGGAACACGCGTGTTGTCATTCTGTCTGCTGCTGTGAGTCACCATTCCAGGCCAGCCTCCAAGGCCCCTGACCTTGCAGCTGTAATCAGACCTGACATCGGAGTAAAGGCAACTTAGCAGGCAGGACCGGCGCCCCTGCCCCTTCCTTTGCTCTGCCTCCTTGGACCTAAGATGCTGTTTCCAGTAAAGCTCACACATTTATTTGGGTGCCACTAACAGGATGTAAGATTACTAGATGTCATCAGTGATGCCGTCTCCATTTTAGACGTTAAAATTGAGGAACTAGAGGTGCAGCTCAGGCCTGGGACACACTCACTGACCCCTTACCCAGTAAATGTGGCTGGCGGGATGGAGCTGGGCGCTGGGCACCGGCTTCAGAGGACACCGCTGGTGCCAGGCCTCTGTGTGCAGGCTCGGGAAGAGGATTACGGAAGGCAAGCTTGACTGCAGGGCAGTCTTGTAATGCTCAGGGAAACGCTGTGCTTGTGATACTCAGGATGTCTGCCTGACTGAGGCCCCTGCTCGCTGCAGGCTCTGCTGTTGCTGCCCTCGCCCCATCCCCAGTGTGGCCTGGAACAGTAGATAAGGGAGAGCCCTTGCTCCGCCTCGCCATTGCTGCACTCCCTCCCCCCACGCCTCCCCCACCCCCAACTTTCACAGGCTCCGCTCCGGACTTCAAAGCTTAGGAAGCTCAGACCCCAGGCAGAGGACGTGTCCCCCTTCTTTGTCCTCACAGAGCTTGGGCAAAGGAGGCAGGGAGGAGCCACTGCAGAGGGCTGGCTTCAATTCAGGTGGGTCACCGGAGGGCCTGCTGAGACTTCTGATGGCATCAAGTCCTGGCACTGGAGTCACCAGGAGGGAAACTGAAGCTCACAGAAGCGAGTGGGCCCATGACAGAGAGGGCTGCTGTGGTGGTGAGTAAAGTCTGGTCTGCCCTTCCCCAGGGCCTGCTCCTGGAAGCTGGGCCTCAGCTCCTCCAAGGCCCTTGGTCTGGGGCTCACCAAGATCTCAGGCCAGGCCTAGGGCAGGAGCCCCCACTTGGCCACCAAAGGACAGCTAGGGAGAACAGGGCAGCCTGGGGGTGCCCTGTCCTGAGGCCCAGCACAGAGTTCTTTGGGGTACCCTAGCCCCCATCAGCCTAGGCAGCAGTGGGGGCTGCTCTGCTTCTCCTCAGGAGGGGGCGGACTGTTCATCTGGCCTGCCTCAAGCACTGCTGCGGGAAGGGCCTGGCCCCGCCATGCACATGGTCAGAGCAGGGCCTGTGTTTAGTCTGCCTCGCCGCCGTGCTTCCTGTGCAGGCCAAGGCGGCCGGTTTGCCAGCCCTGTTCCTGAGCACAGGTCACCGTCACATGGCCCTTTCCGAACTGTGCATCACCCAACCCCAGGTGCAGAACTGCAGCCTGCGGGAACTCTCCTCCTGCCCCGAACACAGAAACTCACACTGTCGGCTGTCCCAACTGCGAAGCAGGCCCAGACCAGATTGCCCTAAGTGGCACCTTCCTAGGGAGCTGGATGCCCAGACGTGATCCTGGTTGACGAGGGTGTTCATTCTTATGTAGCTCTCTGTCATCCCAAGAAGACAGTAAGCAGATGCACTGTGACTTCAAAGGGGGAAACTGAGTCACTTGCCCAGAGAAACAGGTTGGGAGAAGTCCCTGAGTTCTGGCAGTTGGCCCAGCTGGTAGGGGCCGGACTGTTTTGCTTTTCTGTGTAGCAATTCTGTGTAGCAATTCCACAGAGTACCAGCGCCGTCTGAAGAAACACACCATAGTAGTTTTCATTGTCTTTCTTTATGAGCATACACTATCAAAGATTATTTGTTCGGCTTCTTTGTTTGGGTAAGAAACCGGTCCAAAGGCAGGCAGACCAGCGGCTGGGAAAACGCCATGGCAGGCAGGCAGGCAGGCGCGGGCGGGCGGCGGTGGAGCCCAGGGCTCCGCCCCCAGGATCCAGGCTGCCACTCGGCTCATTCTGTCATGACACATGGGCTGTGCCGGCTGGAAGCAGGTTGGTTTTCTAGTAAACACCACTGCCATGGATGCCAACTGTCTTTTCTGGAATGGGCTCTGGCTCTAGGGCCCCACACCTCCTGGTCAAGGCAGTTTCCGGTTGTCTTTGGATCACTTAACCTAAGGACTGGACGACAGTATAGTTCTCAGACAAAGCGCTTGCCTGGTGTGGATGAGGCCTGAGGTTTGACCCTAGTTCTACACACACACATTAAGAAATTAATTAATTAATTAATTAATTAATTAAAAAGGAGGTGTTAATATACTATAATAACATTTCCTTTAGCTTAAATGAAGCTTGTAAATAGTCTCCCACATTTCTCCTATATTTGACAAAGTTTGAATTTCCCCATGTGGCACATTAAGTGGCATAAAGCAAACCCCGTTTTCTTGCTGTTTACCCCCGCACTCTTCTGCACTCGGGCTCTCTGGATGGTGTCTCCAGAGCTCTGCTGAGTCCTGGGAAGTTCCATTATCAGATGCCATAGACGGGCTGTGGAGACCCGGTGGAAGGACAATTGCGCGGTGCTTTCTGCCATGCCAGGCATTTCCCAAGGAGGTGTGTGGAAGCCAGCAGGCGTCCACGGAGATCAGGGACACGAAATGCAGGGCCAGGGCTGGATTCGAGTGTGCTTGGCAGCCTCCCTTTCAAAACAGAATTCTCTGATATGGCCAGGTCTGCCTAGCAGTATGACCACAGCTTTTGGTTTTATCCACAGACAAGCAAGTATTGCAAGTGTCTGCACTGGGGTGATGCCTAATTTATTCTCCCTCTTCGGCAGTGTTGATGCGGTCTGGTGTGTGGCCCAGGGATTCAGCTCACACTCCCCAGTGCCATTTCTAGCCATTTCAGATTATGTCAATAATTCTAAGTCAGGCGCATGTGATGGGCGAGGAGGCGGAGGAGAAGAGGGAGGTGGGGTCCGAAAGGAGCGCAGAGGATGCCTGAACAACGGATACACGTACCAGATGCCCCTGGTAATGCAAAGAGCTCTCATGTCTTTTTGTATCAGTTAAAAGTAAATTAAAATAAAATGAAAAAGAGGTTTGAATTCTTGAAGAGAACCTGGCGTGGAGCTTTGATCGATACCACTTTCTCTGGTCATTAACTCCCTCGTAGATCAAAAAACTTACTAATAATTTTAAGAGGCAAAAAAGTCTGAAGGGGATTTTGCATGGAGCCCCCTTGGTCTCCGGCCCAACACTGCTCCAGAGTCCCCCTCATTAAGGGCCCCTCAGGGTGGGCTCTGCTTGCTAAATTGTTTTATCTGGAGGGCGAAATTGGGTTACTATTGTTCAACCCCTCTTTTTCCCTCTTTTTCTTTTTTCTTCCCTCCTGTTCCCTTTGCTTTCCTCTCTTCTTTTCCAACCATTCTCCTCCTCCTTCCTCTCTGTCTGTCTGTCTGTCTGTCTGTCTGTCTGTCTGTCTGTCTGTCTCTCCTTCTGGGCTACTGAAGATTGAACCTGGGCCCTGTGCTCTCTTACTGCATATATCCCAGCCTTCCTTTTTGTTTTCTTTCTTTTTCTTTCAAAGCTGCACAAGGCTGCCCAATAGCTCAGCAGACTAAAGTACCTGCTTAGGCAGAGCGCAACAGTCGGGGTTCGATCCTGCCTTGCCTGCCTGCCCCTGGGGAGTGCTGAGACAGCGATTGAGACGGCCTGGTGGTGTGCGCCTGTAATCCCAACACTTGAGAGGCTGAAAACAGGAGAATCACTACGAGTCCAATCTATGTAGTGAGATCCTGTAGACCCTGTACCCCGTAGATCCTGTACAAAAATAAATAAATAAATAAATAAATAAATCAAAGCTGCACAAGCTCCACTGCTTGGGGGCATGCTGTCTTCTCTAGGGACTGGGGCTGAACGTTGTTCCCACCCTTCCCATCACTGGCTGTGGGCATGCAGGGTCTGTGCTGTCCCAAGCTGGGAGCAGGGCAGTCCACACAGTCAAAGGCCTCAGCTCCTGTCTTTCCACTGGCAGCCAGTGTGCCGGGAGGGGCAGGCTCAGCCACCTGGGCAGTAGAAGGCGGTGCCTGGAGGGGACCTGGGGCTTGACCAGCACAGCTTCCCATCCTCTCCAGATCTGCAAGAGCGTGGGTGTCCCCACAAATACTGCCCACCAGTCCAGCTTCTGCCCACGTGCCTTGCACGCTGTGGAAGGCCAGTTTGCTTTCTGAGCACATCTAAAATAATACCCACGATGCAAGGTAGGCAGGAGGCCTAGGGAAAAGCACCTCCAGTTACTTCAGTGAAAGGGACAACCAGGTTTGCCAAGCAAAACCTGACAGCATGAGACCTGTCCCAACGGAGGTCAGGCATTTGTGACCGAGAGGCTTCCAGGGGCTCCTGGTTCATGCTGCAGCATTGGGCCAGCCTGAGGGCATGGTGCCTCAGTTTACCTTTATAGGAGAGAGGTGAACATCTGTCTCTCATATAATTTAAGTGTTAAAGAGGGACTTTCCCAAGAGAGTCCTCCATGAGAGGAGGTAGATGTGGGAAAGCTTTTGAGAAGAGGGAAGGACTGCAATCCAGGGTTATAAATAGTGAATGAGAGAGAGGAGGAGGAAGAGGAAGTGGAGGAAGAAGAGACACAGGAAGGAGGAGAGGAGCAGGAGAGGAAGAAGTGGTCCCTAAAACTCATACTGACCTTTAGTGGTCATCTCACACCCTGAGCAGCCCCTGCTGACGGGACCTGCCAGTTGCAGGATGCCTTAGACCCCTGGACTGGAAGCAGGGCCTGCGATGTACAGGGCTATGCCAGGTGCGGGACAGGAGGATGGATCTTCCCAGAGCACCTGCCCTGGCCCACCTGCCTGGATAGAGCAGTTTCTATAGAAACCCTTTCACTAAGCTGTAGAAGAAGGGGAGCTATGAAAGTTGGCAAAAGAAACCCCCTAATCTTGATGTAGTGTCTGTGGTCTGCTGCCGCACACAGAGTCTTGGGCGGCTTTGGTGGGGGGCAAAGACACAGGTTTCTGTTTTTGCGTTTTGGGCACTGGGGCCCCAGGAGTGCCACAGAGCTTCTTCTGGGATGCCAAGCAGACCCTGGGAGCCAGGCGGATGCCCAGGATGGAAGTCTCACCTCCCAGGGCCAGGAGAGAGGCTCTGCCAAATGTGGCCTGCTAAGCCCAGCGGCTCCTGGGGAGGAAGACTGTCAGAAAATGCAGAGTGAATGGATCTGTGGGTAAGGGAATTGTGCTTTTCTCCACCAACACATTTGCTTTTCTGCATGATGGGGTTGGATTTTAAGTTACAAAGCAGGAAAGCAGAATTTGGGAAAACACGGGATCTGAAGCCCTTGGGGACTGGCTCAGGAGGAGAATGAGGAGGTGTGGGTGGGAGGGATCGGTGAGAATGGCCCCCAGTGCCCCAGGGAGAGAGGAAGAGATAAACAGGGGCCGAGGCCCCTGGAGAGGCAAGAAGAGAAGCCTCAGCTGCCCCCAAACCTGGGGCATTGAGTTTCACCAAAGCCCTTTATCTGCCTCGGGTCTGATGTTATCGCACCTTGAAAATGGTAAATCGTTTATATAACATTTGCTGGTTCACACACTGAAGGTGCTGGGAATTAACACGGATGGAGAGGCGGGGCCCGGCAGGCGCTTTGGGAGTCTCCGTTTCCCCCGCTGGAGGAGCCTTATCTCCTAGCTTCTCGGGTGGGGTGGGAGTTGTGGAGGCAGCGGCAGGGGTGGGTGCTGCTTGGCTGCTCTTCCAGTTTTCCTCTGTGTGTGTGCGTGTGTGTGTGTGTGTGTGTGTGTGTGCGTGTGCGCGTGTGTGTGCGTGCGCGCGCGCCTGCCCATGAGCTCCAAGGCAATGGATCTGGCTTCCCCAGTAGGACAGGAATTTTCATGAGCGCCTGGCTTCACTCTGCTGCACTGGTTTGAAGCAGAAGGAGGGCTCTGGAATAGAAGCAGGGGCTGGTCACGAGGTCGACTCTGCCCTAGCCAGCCTGCCGCGGCTTCCCAGCCCCTCAGCACCTGCGGGGAACCCCTTGAGAACAGCGCTGGCCGCTCATTTTAGACTCAGCGGAGTCAGTGGTGCTGCAGCTGGGCTTATGGCCGGCTGGGGTGGATTCTGTAGCTCCTCCCTACCTGTTGCAAATGTAGAGGTCAGAGTGCTTTTCTGTTTCGTCCTCCTGATTCTCAGTGACCTGGAACTGGAGCTCAGTTCCAAAGACGGAAAGTAGTGGTCTTATTTCTTCCCTTTCTAAGAATTCATTAACAGCAGAGATTTCTGACCTCTCCACTCCTCCGTTCCCTTGGTTCCCTTCATCTCCTCTCCCTTCCTCTCCTTGCTTTTTTCCGTTTCCCTTTTTAGCGACAGTCTTCAGAGACTCGGATGGAGCTCTGTCGCCATCTACTGTCAATAAGGTAGAAGTGCACCCTCCCCATCAACGAGTTCAAGCAGCAAAGCAAGCTGTTTGCCGGGCAAAAAGCTTGTTTTGGCTGCCTGCTACTAACATGTTTTAAAACTGTTTCATTGCTATTTTATCCTTTTTCTCAATAAAATGAATAAAAAATTAAAAAAATCTTCAGGGCTGCTTACACAGTGAGCCTGCCCACTGGGTTTGCCGCGCATATACCGCGTGGGCTTCATAACTGGGCCCTTATAGTATAACTCTAGCTCATGAGGGAGAGAGGAGGGAAGGCATCACGGTACCCGCTTGGGTCTGCGTTGGTGTTTTGTTCCCCTATGGTGGCCAAAGGAAGGCTAGGGAGGGCGGGCTAAGGAGCCCGTGAACTCCCTTGTTTTATATTTTGGTCTCATCCATCTTTAACTCCAAAGGTGCCTGTCACAGACAGCCGAGGTCCAGAGAGGTACAGGCTGTGCGAGTTTCCCTGGCTCTGCAGGAGGCTGGGGCTTGCTTGGCTGTCTGCCCCTGAGAGGGCTTCACATGCTGGGGGCTGCACAGCGCCTCTGTGCGTGTTGGCCTTTGGTGTGTGCAGGCAGGTAGGTGGGGACAACACAGCAGCCTCTGCCCGGGAGGGGCAGCTGGGCTCTGGGAGCAACTATGGTATGCCATCCACAGCGGCCTTTAGCCAGGCCCGCTGGAAATCTGCGAGGGGTCGTGCACCCCACCAGAGTCAAAGGGGCAAGTAGAGGGGAGGGGGCTGCTGCTATTCCCCAAAGCAGAGGCTCCTCAGCCCAAGTGGCCTGGGGGTTCAGGATGGGCAGGGCGCCACCCCCAAGCTATCCCAGGAAGGGGTCATGGCCTCAGATGCAGGTGCAGGAGCCTCAGAGAGACCTCACGACAAGGCACGGGGGCCATGGTGGCTCAGAGAACTGCCAGAGGCTCGCAATGGCTGCCCACGGGCCGGGTGTGGCAAGCCTGCTCTGACTAGAGGCCCCCGAGCTGGCCTTTCTTGGGCCCTGGCTTTTCAGACACAGGAGCCTTGATTCTTCCTGACCTTTGTGTTGGCCTGGCCAGGGGCTCAGTGTCCAGCTTGGGCCACCCTTGCCCTCTGATTTGCCATAGGTGTGACGCCCAGGGCAGAGACTGCTGCTTACCTGGAGCAACATGGAGCACAGGGGCCCACAGGTTCAGAGGGGCGCTGGCGATTCTTGGCTACTAACTGTGAAGGATGGAGTGTGGTAATTTCACCTCTCCTGGGAGCAGCCTGGGCCTTCCTCCTTCTTCTCCCTCCCACTCCTTGTCTTTGTTTTGAACACTGGGGTGGGGCCCAGACCCGCTGCCCCACAAAGCCCTGGCACGTGCAGAAGGCCCCGCCCACAGAGGGGCTCCTGGGTGTCTTGGTGCATTTTACTTCCTCAACCCAGGGTCGCTGCAGCATTTGGAGGTGGTCGGGATGCTGGCGCCCGGACCTGCCTTGCTCCTGGCTAGGAGAACACTCCTGTGTAGGATGCCAGGATTCTCAAAGTGGCCTGCTTGCCCTGGGGCTCCTGAGGGACCTGCTCCCATCAGAGGTGCCGCCCCCTCCCCTCTTTCCCCGCGGCCCATGGAAGCCTGAAGCCCAGGTCTGGACAAGCAATGCCCGGTGAGGGTCCTGGGCCACAGCTGGGCCTGTGGAGCTGGGTGGAGGGCGTGGCACAGGGCGAGACAGCCCTAGGTATGGGAGGTGGCAGCCAGGCTGCCAAGGGCTCTGCTGCCAGGGTGTGAGACCTCCTGCGGCTGCCCGCCCAGGTACCGCCTGAGTGGAGTTATATAAAAAGCCTTTATGAGCTGGGAGAGGGTGTAACCCGTCCTGGAAGAACACACACTTCATTGTTCCTGTGTGGGTTCCCCGGCTCCATCTGTCCATTCTGGGCGCTCCCCACTTTGTCTGGGCTCCACAGGCAGAGTTGCCATGGACTTCCGTGAGGCAACTCCACACAACACAATTCCAGCCCTTTAGGAACAAGAGGGCAGGCAGGACTTTCTGGCCTCGCCTGGGGTTTGGAGTAGAGATTCTGCAGAAGGCTAACATGTTTCCCTGGGTCTGTTTCTGGGTTGGCCATGCCCAGGATTGAACCCAGGGCCTTTCCCACCCTGGGCAATGCGCTGGCATTCAGAGTCCCGTGTGCCTCAGATCATGGTGAGCGTGTACGTTCCCACCAGTCACACGCGCACTTGAGAGCACGCACTTTCTCGGCCCTTGGTGTGTACCTGGACAGACTTGGCATTTGTGGGGGAAAGACTGGGGCTCGCTGTGCTGACCCACGTGGGGTACCCCCAGAAAGCCAGTGAATTTGTCCCGTGGGCTCTGGGGGCCGGGAGCCAGGCTAGCAGCCATGGAAGCTGTCGCTGTGCTAATGGGCACAGGCAGGTCTTCCTGGCTGTCATTCTTGCACCTTTGTCAATCTTTTGCCCTCAAAGGACAGCAAATGAAAACCACTTTTAAATAATCATGTCTCTCTCTCTCTCTCTCTCTCTCTCTCTCTCTCTCTCTCTCTCTCTCACACACACACACACACACACACACACACACACACACAATCTGGATTGACCATGGGAGTCACACAAGCATTGCAGCCCTTAGCTGCCCCTAGATTCCAGCGACAGGGACAGGGACAGTCAAGTCAGCACAGGCTACTCACCGAGTAGCACGTGGGGGTGGAGCCCAGGCTCACTGCCCCAGGTAGGGTCCCCGAGGACCCCTGACCAGGTATCTACTGCCATCAAAGCTCCATGCCCCCCTGTGCGCCCTGTCCTTCCTTCTTCCTGAGAAAAGTTACTGCCTGCTTTGTGCCCTGGAGGGACAGCAGGGCCCTGTGGAGGGGACTCAGCTTCCAGAGCTTACCTGGTTGGCAGGACTCAGGTCTCCTCCATCCTTATCCCTTCCTGGCCAGCTGTAGTGGATGGAGACGACAGCGCTGCGCTCCTTCTGGTCGTCTTGCCCGAGTTTCCAGAAGTCTGTCCCGAGGAGCAGAGCACCTCCTCCCACTGGCGAAGCTGGGAGACCGACTTTGAGCCTGTCCTCCCCGCGCCTTGGAGAGTCTGCACAAGCCAAGCCCCTTGGGAGCGTCTTCACTCCTTGCAAACACTTGGTGCAGCCTTTGAAATTGCCCAAGGGTCTTTTTATGAGTTCAAAGAAAAAATGTGCTCTTTCAGTGTAGGAAGTCATCTCCACAGAGCTGCAGAATTATCACGTCATGGAGCAAGCACGCGGCCCTGGGCTGGGCGGCAGGAGTGCACGTGCTTTTGTTATCTTCTTGGTAATGTGTTTTTCACTAAATGCACTTCAGAATCACACTTGGGTGGCAGTGCCCTGCTACTCACGGGCTGTGTCCAGAGGATTTGTTTTTTAAGATTATACAAGATGAGTGTTTTGAAAAAAAAAAATGTTTTGGAAGTGGTTTTGTGCTCACACGCATGTGCCTGTGCGTGCATGTGTGTGTGTGTGTGTGTGTGTGTGTGTGTGTGTGTGTGTGTGTGTGTGTAGGAGGGGGAGAAGGAAGTGGTGGCAGCAGGGATGTGATCGTCCTCCTGTCAGGAGCTGAAAGCCCTGGGATCCCAGATGCCCCAGTGGCCTGGCTCCCCTAAGCTGGACCTTTGTCCTGCAGACTCGTGGGTTAGTGAGTTCTTCTCCAAACTGGGGGAAGCAGTGCTGTGACTGGCAAAGCACCCCTGGGGGTGACATGGCTGGGGACAAGAGCCCCTGTGTTGTCCCCAAGTAGGTCTGCTGCTCAAGAATGAGCCAAGCTGTCAGGGAACAGGATCCCTCCCACCATGTGAAACAGTGTTTGCAGATGTGGCCAAGGCACCCAAGCCCACCGCCACAGTCCACCCCGCCTTTTCCTTGGGGATACCTCCCAAGTTCTGGGACACCGGGGATGACCCCTGTGCACTTTCTTGTGGCTTCAAATTCCTGGTAAAATTCAACATTGTAAATCAGGCACAGTGAGAAATCAGCAAGAATAAATAATACTAAAGCAGAACAATGGTAACAGGGTACTGTTGTAGGTTTGTGATGTGAGATTTATTTAAGCAGCTTGAGCATTTATTTCTGGAGCTTTCTGCTCCATAGTCCAGGGACATGGTTGGCCTGGGATGACAGAACCCGTGGAAAGGGAAGCTGCTGATCGAGGAAGCTCACAAGGTTTGACAACTATGATTTTGAGGGGACTGCGAAGATGGAACCTGGTGCCCCGTGCCAGGCAACACGTGCTCTGCTGCTGAGCTGCATGAGATGTTTGTTTTTAATTATTTTTTAAAATTGTTCTGATCCTTTTGAGACAAGGCTGCACCATGTAGGCCAGGCTGCTCTTGAAAACTCACTACAATATGTAGCTCAGGCTGGTCTCAAACTCACAGCAGTCCTCCGGCCTCAGCCTCCTGGTAGCAGGGGTCTCAGGTGCGTGTCACCATACCCAGCTGTAACTCACATCTGGATGGGCTCATCTGTTTTACAGCTGCTGGGGTCTGCCCAGGGCCTCCGCCCGCTGATCCCATGCAGTTCGTCTGAGCTGCTTCCCTGAAACCTGTGGGATTCGCTCGACATGATTCACTCCCCAGGCTCACGCAGCCTGCTTGCTGGTGCTAGGGGCCGCTGTGCATCCGGGGCCCTATGCAGACAGGGAAGGCGCATGCGTGCTCTGCGCAGAGGGTGGAGGCAGGCGCGGCCTTGTCCCGCTGCGTGCACGCTCCTCCAGCCACTGATTTTTTTTCTGCCGTGTGTGTCGTATGTTTACAAGTGGCTGCAAGAAGAGAGGAGGGCTGCGAGTGAACGCCGTGAGCACAAGAAGCTGCGGTGTGGAGCCCTTGAGAGAGCACAGCGGTGTGCCAATGACGCCAGTAGACGGACGTTCCTAAGATCCGCTGATCCCGGAGAAAGCCAGCTCCTCATGATTTAATTTGAGGTTGTATCTGGTAGGAAGATGTTTCCATTGGTGCTGTAGTGTAGCCCTGCAGTGCTGCACTGTGGGAAGCTGAGGCAGGACTAAAACCCTCGAGCCTCTCGTGTACAACAAAGCAAGACACTGTCCTGAATAAGACGTTGGAAAGCAATTGGGGTGCTGTTCATGTGGACGCCCCGAGTTTAATCATCAGCACTGCAAAAGAATTCAAGACAAATAACTACCTTTCTCGAGTGTTTTGTTTTTTGTTTTTTAATGCATTTGATACAGGGTCTCGCTATGCAGCTTGGACTTGTAGCAATCCTCCTGTTTTCAGCCTCCCCAGCGCGGGGATTACAGGTGTGCGCCCCACGCCTGGTCTCAGTGGCCAGCTCAGCATGCCCAGGGTCAGGGCCAGGGCGGCCTGTGGCCTCGCGTGTGTTGATAACAAAGATGCACTTTGGAAACAGCTTCAGCCCCCCCCACTCTGAGGTCCAGCTTGTCCTCCTACACTCATCAAACGTCTCGCCACCACATGCTCGCTTGGGCAGCACATGCAGTAGAAAAATCTCCCAGCAAACACCTCTGAGCTTCTGGCTCCTTGGACCTAAGTGCTGGGGAGCCCTTGACAGTGAGGGCTCCCACTGTGCCGAAGGCCACAGATCCTGCCCAAGCATGAGTGGGAACGGGCTGTGTTTAACACCCTGCAGGGAGGAAGTCCTTTCCCTCGAGGGTGCTATTTGTGCTCTTCTGGACAGTGGGGAAAAGTCCTTCCAGGGAAAGGTCCTTTCTGGGCCCTTTTTCTGTCCTCATGACAAGGAAGTGTTATTAAACTTGAAGGTGAAGTTGGGAGGCTGTCCCTGCTGCCTGGCCTCCCTGGGCCATGCGCTGGGCACACTAGTTGGCGTGGGCCCTGGGAGGGTACTCCCCTTGGGAGAGACTCTGTGGTGGCTGTCTGGTACACAGCGTGCATCGGATGCGTCAGTCAGCTCTTCAGCCCTGTAATGAGCACGGAGAGATTCAACACATAAGAAAAAGAAGGCTGATCGGCTTGTAGCTTTAGTCCTGGTCTTGGACACTGTGGCTTTTGGCCTGTGGCGAGACAGCCACATATCACAGCAGGGCAGAGCATCAGGAGGTGAACGAAGCCAGGGAAGGCAGAGCAGAGGGGGAGGCGGCCCTTCCAGGCCTCCCGTGCCCCCGTCTGGTAAGGTCTGCTTTTGGGGTCTCTCATCCCAACTGCAGCGCAGGGCGTCTGCCCAGGCCGCAGCCCTGAGGAGAGGGCGGCGCACAGTGGACAGCGCAGCGCTTCCTCACCCGGTCTCACATTCAGGGACTCTCACATGCCTTTTCTCCTCTTTCTGCGCATGTTAGGGACCACTTCCCGTTTTGTCTGCTGTTCCTTCTGGTGATTGCCCACAACAGGGTCGCCGCCCACCACAGGGAGCAACGCCACTCGGCGTGGGCCGCGGAGCCATAGGGTCACCTGCCAAGGGGGGAAAGCAGCTCACCTGCCAAGGGGGAAAGCAGCTCATGGCGACGTCCCTTTGATGGTGCCTTTCCCAGTGCGCTGATAAGCATCTCACCCTCAGTTGCCACACACAGGCACTTCAGGAGGCGCCTGGGCAGCAACGCATGGGGGCTTGAGCCCCGCCGGGCCCTGAGGGACCGATGTCAGTCTCCTAAATGCCCTGCTGCAATCTTGCAGCCTGCCTGTCTCCTGCCACAGTTCTCAGGCAGCCAGTGCCACACGTGGAGCAGCAGACAGCACCAGGTTTGAGAAAAGCCCCAGCATGGCTGTAGCAGAGGGAGGCGGTCCCTTAGCCCTGCTGATGCTCATTGTCCGCTTTTACTATGACCAACTTGAGGCCTGGTGTCAGACACCTCTGGATGTGAAAAAAGAACCACAAGGTTGTTGTCCAGCCTCTGTCAGCTGCTGGGCAGTGCGCTAGGTGCCAGGAGATAAGGGGAGCCCCACCTGGTTCTGTCACAACTGGAAATGGCGTCCGACTGTGGTTAGGTAACGACAGCCACCACCACCTCCCTGGTGCCCGCTGTGTGCCTGGACTTCGCAGGTTCCCTCCAAGCCATCATCTGGAGGTTCTGGCGGTGGCTGGGGCATAGATCTTTAGAAATGAAATTGATCCTAATTATTGGGTATTAGGTGAAAGCCGGAAGCCCCCAGCTAGTATCTGCCTTAGGAGGAGTGCAGAGAGAGTAGCTTCTACTGCTAGCACCAGGGATATCTGTCCCTGACCTGTCTTCTCAGTAGTGGCCCAGAACATATCGTCCACTTAGGTTTACTAACCAAATAAAAGCAGCGACTTAAATGAAGAGCAGACGGTAGATTCCTCTTGCTCAGAGCACCTCGGAGTGTTGCCCCTTCTTTTTGTTCATTTGGGGCATAAATGATCCAGGGAAGGGCAGAGCGCGATGGAGTGAGCCTGCCAGCCAAGCGCAGCCTATGGCCTGGGTTTCGCGCTTTATCCAGACGGCCAGGTGCACTGCTGTGGGTCCTGTGTCACCGGGACACAGCCTCGCCTCCCCATTTCACACTGAGCCTTGGCAGGTGTTCTGGGACCTCGCAGACCCCGGCCGAGAGCGTCACTGTGGACACGCTGCTGCATGTGCTCTTGTGCTTTGCGGGGAGGCGGTCATGTTCTGCCCCAGGCAAGGTTCCCGGGGCAGGAGACAGCTCTAGGATTTGCGTGTAGCTTTTTGCTAAAGTCTGCAGTATGGGACATTTCCATGAAGGTCACTCAACATATGCTCCCAAACCTCTTCCTGGGACGTCATTCTGCAGCCACCAAGGCACACACACCCAGCCCCCTGCCCTCGGGCCAGTGACCCGGGGAGCCAACCAGTGTTCCCACTGCTGACAGGAGTGAACAGGTTCGTCTCCCTGACCTATGGTGTCGTGTTGCCCAACTTTCCTAATTACTTGCTCACAGTTTCCTGCCAAATTCTGTGGGGCTGAAACCTTTCTTGCCTGGTTCTGGGCCATATCTGCCCAAAGGTAAGTTCTTCTGGAGAGTTCCGTCAGAACTCCGAGGTCTTGAGTCAAGGAAAAAGAAATGCTTCATTTAAAGACGTTGGCTCTGTTCAACCTGAGACCAAAGATCTCTCTGTCTGTCTGTCTGTCTCTGTCTCTCTTACACCACACACACACACACACACACACACATACACACACGCACACACACTCACTTGAACTTGCTCTCATAGCCAGTGCGCACTCCCGCAGCCAAATATCCTTGGCCTGACCCACGAGAATGAAGCCGACACACACACACACTCGCTCGCATTCATGCACCACAGCCACAAACACTTAGCAGATTCTGTGAGCCAATCTACCCCCACATGCGCCGTCCCTTAAATGCTGCCACTAACACATTCATGTAAGCAATACACACAACTCATACACATACACACAGTCTGCATGCTCAGACCCATGTGTTTCCACACACAAATGCATGTCAACATATGTGTGCCTGCGCACCCCAGTGCCTGCTCACCCTGCCAACACCCCTCTCCACTTCTCTCTCTCTCTCACACACACACACACACACGCGTGCGCGCGTGCTCACATGCTTGTGACTCAGCCTGCATGCAGAAGGGCCCCACACTCGTGTGTGGAGAGACTCACAGAACCTCAATGCTCAAGCTGGGCTGGGAGACCCCGGACGAGCCCCCTTTCCCAGGAAGGCACGAGGGCCGCAGGAGCAGAGGGCCTCAGGACTGTAGGATTTCTCAGCACAAACAAGGCACCAGGTGGCTGGGACTTGTGGATGAGGGGTGCGCAGTGACACGGGAGATGGCCCGGGCTCTGAGGACACGCTGTGACTGACTGCAGGAGCAGAGGCCCAGCCTGGCCGCATCCCTCGGTGTGTCTGTTCCTTGGGGTCACATGCATTGTCCACCTTGAGGACGCAAGCTCAGCTCACCTGCTCCCTCCCTGAGGCTGTGGTGAATGGCACTCCCAGACCCCAGCCGCCCCACCACACCTGCCAAAGCGCCAGGGCCCTGCTGTGGGAGCTGTGCTCTGTGGCAGCATTTTCCTGGCACAGAGAAAACGGCGCTGGCCCGGTGATGGGTGGCCTCGCAGCCAGCCAGGGAGCCCCTGCCGGATGCCCCACTTGGCTGCTTCTCCTCCCGCCTCTCTTCTCCCAGTTACTTGCCTTTTCTTACAGCTCGTAACTCCAGAACTTAAGAGGCTGAGGCAGGAAGGTCTTTGCAAGCTGGAGGCCAGCGTGGGCTACAACGTGAGCTCAACGGCAGCCTCAACTGTCTAGCGAGATCCTGTCTCAAAAAAGCTAAAACAGCTCTTTCTGTAACCTAGTGCTGTCTCCAGAAGGTCCTAAATAAATAGTTGGACACAAATATTATCTGTTTTGGAAAAAACTAAAGTGTCTAGCTTTTTATATTTAAACCTTTTGTGCCTTTGTCTTTTTATTTAGCAAAGGAAAACAGAAGAACCGAAGCCAAGGGAAGGAAAAGGCCAATGAATTTAGGAAGATAAATTGGAGGACAAAAACCCCAATTTTCCATCAGTCTCTTCCAGGGCCCAGGCAAACCCAGCGGAGCCCATCCCTTCCCGCAGAGGGCCGTGGGCTTCAATGGGAAGCCGGAGGTGTGTGCTCCTTTGCGGGCCGTCTGCGGCAGGAGCAGAGTTAGGCAGCGGCCTGCTGGGGCGAGGGCTGGGAGCCGCGTGGGGGCTGGTGTTGGCAAGGGCCGCGTGGAGTGGGGCGGGGCCGCGTGGGGCGGGGCGGGGCTGCTCCGCCCCCTCCGCGGACAGTGGCCTGCACGCCCGCCCGGCCCCCCCGCGCTGTTGTTTTCTCACTTCCGCTCTGTTTCTGCGTTATCTGGATGGGCGACATGCGACAGGACAGCTGTCGCACTGGCGCACAGTGGGAGAGAAGTCAGAGGAAACCCCCGTGCTAGCTCCCGAAGCCAGGGACTTCCAGCCCTAAATCGGAAGGTTACTTTGCCACATGCCCAGATTTACCAGATGAGCTCCTAGGAGAATTCCCCAAATTTTGCAGAATTTAGAAAAGGTCAGCAGGGTTATACAATGGTGAAAGACTGAGAAACCAGATTTTGACCAGATAACCTCTAAAACCGTCTTGGAAACCAGTGTCACCTACACTTAAGAGATCTTTATTGAAAAATCAGGGTAAAGGGCTTGAAGATTTTCTTTTTCTTTTAACTTACATCTTGTGGTTTGAGTAGGCAAAACAGCAAGGTGGTTTCAATAGCAGAGAGCGCCATCTGCCTTCTAGTGGGGCTACACCGACTACTTCCGCCAGGAGGCGCAAGCTCGTATGTATTCACAACGGAAAGAAATTCTTACAAATTGCCATTTTTTTTTCTTCTCACAGCCCCAATGTCCCCACAATTTAAAAAGTTTCTGAAGATTCTTATTTTCCTTCTTCTTTTTAAATCCCTCGATGCAAGATGCATTGCTGCTGTATTTCTATTTCGCGATGTGTGCTCTTGGTTTCTCCTTGGCGTCCAGGGGCCTTCTCGAGAGCTGCCTGGGGCTCCGGTGGACGCGCCGGGGCTTATCCAGCCGGGCCCTCTGCGCTGGGCTCGCGCATGGCGGCTGGTCTTTTAGTCTAGTGAACAGGGATTGAGCAGATCACGTTGTCCATATGTCATCATACCCTTATGCAAGAGAATCAGTAAAGCAAGTTCGCAGAAGTGAGATTACCGGGTCACAGGTAAGTCCTTTTATGCCTTTGCTAGGTAGAAATGTCATTTCCACGGCTGTGTTGCCACTTTGCCATTTACCAGGGCTGATAGTGCTTATTGGTCAGCTAACATGTTGACTAACTTCTGGA
>NW_004524599.1:17594344-17603551 GCF_000260255.1 Octodon degus
TTTTTTTTTTGTACTGGGGATCAAACTCGGGATCTTGCACTTGCCAGGCAGGCACTTATGCTGCTGAGCTATATCCCCAACCCTAACTTCTGGAGTTTTGCTCATCGTCTGACAACTGTAATTATTTCAACGCCATTTAGTACAGATTTCCTTGAGACTGTGCATTTTTTTCATGTAGCAATATTTGTTTTCTACAAACTTTCTTTCTCCCTTTTTCCCAAATTCTGTATGTATTAGGAAGACTAACCCTTGTGTATGATTTGAGTTACTATTTTTTTTTTTAGTTTGTTACTGGTCTGTTGACTTTACTGATGCTCTATTTTTTCAATTTTCTAATGTGAATAAATAAACCATTGAAAGAACAGTGCGGCGATAGGGGATGCGCATCCAGCCCCTAAATTGGACAACTGAAGGTGGTTACCTCCTCTGCTTCACCTCTCCGTGCATGCGTGGGTGTGTGCACACAGGTAAAGGTAGAGAGAGAGTTCCTTTAAACCCAGTGACTTAGGCATATGTCTTCCCAAAATAAGAACATTTTCTTACACAATCATCGTACCATTATTACATCCAAAAAGTCACAGTAATTCCCTAATATCTAATGTCCATAGCACCTGTGCTGTTTTTGTCATATACTGGATTCATTAACCAGCCTCACAATCTTCTTTCAATGGCTACTGCATTTTTGAGTCTTATTTAAAAAGATTCCTCTATTCAAGGCTTCCGCGGTGTCTGCTCTTGAATTTTTCTTGGATTTTATGCCTTTATTTTCTTGTATCTATGGCATATTTTCTTTAAATTTATGACGCCTCTGAATTTATTCTAGTGTATTCTTGGGTGGGTAGACCCAGGTTATGCCTCCCGGATGGCCTCCTGGCTACAGCACCCTCCACTGATCAAAATGTATTCGAGCATAAAAAGCTCACGACCATTCATCCTTCTTAAAAGACTTCCCTGTCTTTGGACACGCTTGGCCCTTCCTTCTTGCTCCCTTCTGCAGCAGGCCTGGAAGTCCTCCTTCAGGGGTATCATCGCAAGGTGTAATAAGAAGTACAGCGAATGCTGTTACCAAGTGCCGTCCCACGGAGCCGGGCCCACGAGAACCCTGCGCTGTGTCCCCACCATCATGTTCACCAGAGTTGGCACTGTAGGGCCGCTGGCTCTCCCCCAAGCCGAAACGAACGTGAAACGCAAGTGTTCTGAATCACCTCGGCACACATGGCTGCACTGACAAAGGTTCTACAATCTGAGGTACAGGATCTCAGCATAAATCCTGAGGGCATTTCACTGACCTTCTCAGACCAAAAAGCTACAACTCTTGTTGCATAGGTCCTGCTTTACCTTGGTCTTAACCATCCAGCAGAAAAGTATGAAGACGAAATATAGGAAATAAAGCCATGCTGTTAAGTTGAGCTGTGGGGGACTCAGGTCAATAATTTCTGACATTGCCAGTTAAACAGAAGACCCAATGCTATTATGGGCCACTGGACTCTTTTAGAATATTTTGCTGAGTTTACACACCTATAATATTCAATAACGGAACTTAGAAAAAATGGGGTATACCGATGAATGTCCATTTTGTATCTGTGTATTCAAAGTGGTTGGGATAGATATATAGTTGCATTCCCTTCATGAATAGAATGATTTGTTCTAATGGTGTTTGTAAATAGGATCACAAGCCCGCATCTTGTACAGCAATTAACCACTAAGAAGAATATATGCAGTGTATTATTTGTTGAAACTGTACTTCCGATTTGATTTGAAACTGTCTCGTTGCTATCTGTGTATCAATAAAACTTTGAAAAAAAAAATCACCTCGGCACAGAGGCAGCCAGCATCATGCAACTGAAGACCCAAAAGAGGACTCCCAAAGTTCTGTTCGGAGGGATACTAATGCCAACGTGTCTTTTGCTGTTGTACATTTCTAACAATTTGAGCGTTCATTGTGTTTTTCGGGCACTTCACATAGAAGCCGCCTGGAAGCCTGGCAAGCATTCTCCAGCTGTAATTTAACCTCTGGGCAGGATGAAGCGAGGGGATTGCTTGGGGCCAGGGCTCAGGGCTGGGCTGAGCAGCTGGGTCAGGAAAGAAGCCCGGCTCGGCCCGCAGGGCTAGTTACACCCCATGATCACCACCTACTGGATACATGCATCACACTGTCACCCCGCATGCCATCAAGGGCGGAATTACCATGAGTGAAGGTAAAACCAAGATAAAGGCCAGTGTTTCTTGTCACTGATTCAACTGTGGGCTTTAGCATGTACTTGCTTCACATACGCATCCAACTCCATTCTTGAGCTTTCCACAAATCTATTTTTATTTCAGTTTTAACAACTAAATCTGTAAAGGGATGGTGAGACAGCTCAGCAGTCTAAGCACCTGCCTGATAAGCACAAAAACCTGGGTTCGACCCGAAGCACCACATGCCACGCCTCCACACTGGCCACTGAGTCCCGGCGTGGTGGCGCGCGCCTGTAATCCCAGTGCTGGGGAGGCTGAGGCAGGGGGATCACTAGGAGCCCAAGCTGTGTAGTGAGACTCTGTGCCAAATAAATAACAGATTTTTTAAAATTTCATTTTAAAATACTTTAAAGTACTAGAAGTCCTTGATGCTTGTGCCTGCTCACTCTTCTTTCACGATTCTCCTTCCTTTATTTTCTCTTTCATCAACTTTGAGTCATGTCTCATTACAAAAAATTCCATTTGAAAACTGGAGAGGGTGATTCCAAAGTTTCTTAAATGAACTTTATTAATGACATCTCTTGACACCAAACATTAGAAGTTCTGCCTCTGTGAAGCTGACCACACCACGAGGCCCGCTCAGGTATGCGGGATTGTGTGGCATTTGTCCTTCTGTGACCACTCACCTCTCTAGTGTCATGTCATTGTGGTTTGTCCATGTAATAGCACATCATAGTATGTGTCAGAATCTCCTTTCTCTTTTTCTTTCTATATTTTAAGGAAGGGTCTACAGGGTGTTCAGGGTCACACTGTGTAGATCAGATTTGTAGTGATCTGCCTGTTTACAGCCTCCCATGAGCTGGGATTACAGGCACATGCCACCACATCCAGTCTCAATTGCCATCTCAGCACACCCTGGGGGCAGGGCTGGCACAGCAGGCCCAGGATTGAACCCCCAGCCCCTGCACCTGCTTGCAGGTGCTTTAATCTGCTCAGCTATTTGGCCGGCCCTTTCTCCTTCCTTTTTAAGGTCATTTAGTATTCCTCTGCGTGTAGAGCCTATATTTTGTTTATTTCGTCATTTGTCCTGGACTTTAGATTCTCTTTCAAACCCTAATACAAAAGTCCCTAGTGCAGTGTCTGTTCTTGCTCTGGAGTTTGTCCAGAGCCTGGCATAGCAGACCGGGCACACCCACACCATCCTGCAGACATTCTTCTCAATGTGTGATAGCAAGCCGATATGCACATGTAGTGAAAATTATGAAATGTAGTGAGACCCTGCACACACACGAAGTTAGGAAATGGAAGCTTGTAAAAGTTTTACCTTCTCCTTACCTGGCACTCTTTAGCAATTAAGAGATTTTAAAATGTACTCATCTTAGCAACACACCAGCCCCCGAAGCGGGGAGCTCTTACCCCACTCTCCCATCCATACATCGCACCAGCAAGACAGTGGGGTGGGGGCGGTTTGTGAGGAGCCTGAGGTCTGCTTAGTGCACAAGATGAACCTAACTCCTGTGGGCGCGGGGCCAGGTGCAGTGGCTTTGCCCCCCGCCTGCTTGCTTTTCCTCTGAGCTATAGTTTGGATGCACTGAGGGGGGATCGGAGGCTGCCTGTCCTCGGCACCTGTAGCATCTTTGACAGCTGAGCCTCTTCTGGGGACCTCCAAGGAGATAATGTCCTCTTTCAATCCTTGGGGACTTTGTCTCCTAACCTTTGTGTCACAGGACCCCACATGTCCACTCCATGCCTAACTGCCACCTGCAGGAGACTCTATGTAGCTGCTCACGACAACCTATAAGACAAAGGCTTAGGGTACAGGAGGACAGCAGGGCTCCCAGGCACAGAGGACACAGACTTGGCCAACCCCAGTATGGCAGGAGAGCCACCGAGGGCCTGGAAGCTGCAGGTTAATTATGCCGCTGGCTTTTTGGCTGGGAGCCCGGGTGGCATCTGCTGCCAACTGGGTCGCATCCTGGGGAGCTCAGAGACCTTCCTAGGGGAGGTGGGGGGATATTTTTAGGTCAGTCTTGCCCCACTTGACTACTGCCCTCAGTTGGTGACGAATGCCATTGACCCCAGGTGTCACAGCCTGCAACTCAGCTCTGTGGTTCTTCTCTGGAAGGTTTCCAGCATCTCAGTGTTTCCCTGAACTTGGAGCACTGCAAACTGTCTGCGGTCTTCCTACAGGGCTGACCCAAGGTTACGATCTGCAGAATAAAGACAGCCTTGTTCCCCATCAAAACCCTCAGTGTTCTGCCTCTTTGTGTGTGCTTTGCGCATCATGCGTTTTGTAAAAATCCTACTAGTGACTGCATGAGATCATCTATTTATAGGCCTTTGGTGCTCACTGGCCTCCCCAGGACACTCTTGGAACCGTCCCTAGCCCTGTCACCTTCCCACTATTTCTCAGTATCTGCCACAGAAGTGAGCTAACAGCTGGGTGGCTGCTCACCTGTCAGGGCTTTCATGCGGCGACCCATTGTCCTTCCCAGGCCAGGCCCTGCCTAGTTCTGGTCTCTTTTCAGCCTGGAGGATGAGGTACATCAGGGCAAGGTCTCTTCGCCTAGTGGAACTGCCAAACTCAATTGCAAAATTCCTCTAGCAGTTGGCCAGGCTCAAGGAGAATTCAGGGAGCCCCGTCGTCCCTGCCCTCACCTGGAGGTAGGACTGCGCTGTACCCATCCCACTGTCCCTTCTGTCTTCTCTGCTTGTTTCTCCCAAGACATACTTGATTTTTCCCCTTGCCTCTTGGAAGTTTCAAGGTAAAGCCCTGCGATCAGCACTGGAGGCCGGTTAGGGGCTAATTACAGAGACCTGGCAGCGGAGCCCCAGGTGCAAGCTGACCACAGCCAACCGCAGTCGTGTCCAACCGCTGGTGGGCACGACCACAGCCCACAGATGGCAAGCTTTCCCTGCCAGCTGTCCAAGCAGCTAAAAATGTGATCAATGATTGTGCACGGGAGCGAGGACGCCCTGCGCATCACACCGCTTGTCTCATCCTCAATTTATGAAGAGGGAGTCTGACACTTCCTGTGGATGGCGTCTAGGCTTAAATCCATCATGCCTAGCCTCGCCTTGGTGGAGAGGACTGTGGTCAGCATCTGACTCACTCATCATGGATTTATGGTCTGTTCAAAGCCCACGTCAGAAATGGAAAGAAGTAGGGCCAGTGTGTGACAACAGCAGGATTTATGTGCTGAGGTGGTTGCCATAGAGGACTCTGACAAGTTTTTGGACAGGGGGTTTTTGCAACCTCTGAGTTTTGGGCATGTGGCGTTATTGCTTTTGGAGAGACCGTGGAATACCCCGCTCAATTATCAGCTGTGCTTGGATGTGTAACGAATTCCAGCAAAGAAATGTGGAAACCAGAATGGCGGGCCTTCTTCCTGCACAGCTGGACGCCGCCCGCCAGCCCCGGCGCCTCCAGGACGCCCTGCCTTCGTCTTGCGGTGCTTCTCTTCTTGAGCTGTGCAAAACCAGGATTTTCTAACAAGCCTAAATGTCAGGATGAGCCCCTCCAGTGGCCTCGGGCATCACTGTTCTGTGCCCAGAGCTGCCCCACTGCCAGGGGCTGCCCGAGGCGGGGCTCTCCCCTTCTCTGGCTGCGAAGTTCGTTCCCGTTGCTGTCCTGGGGACTTGCTGTTTGTTCTCCGCAGGGACACCTGACGTGGGTGGCAGTCAAGCTGCTCTCTGTTCGCCTTTGTCCTGCTCCTTTTTTATTATTATTAATTTTATTGAAAAACAAATAGCAATGGGACAGTTTCAAACCCGATTACTAGGACAGTTTCAATAATTAATACACTGCATATTGTTGTCTTCTGAGTGGTTATTCATAGTACAAGATGCAGATGTGATGTCCTGTCCTCACACTATTAGTACAAATCTTAAAGACTCCTTGATGGTGGTTTCCGAGGCTGCGGTTAAGGCCTCCAAGCGCTCCGACACGAAGTTCAGTTTCACAGCTGTGTCTTTGTTTCTCTCTCATGCCTGTTTGCCCATGTCTTTCTTTATTTGGCACTCAGGACTTGTCCCAGGACCCCTGCAGACCACGGGTCCTGCAGGAGGGCTAGCACTGTTTGCCACACTTCCACAGTGCAAGTCCTTTCCAACTTAGCCTGTGGTGTAGGGGACCCCTGAAGCCAAAGGGACCCATGTACACTGTGTCCAAACCCTGCCCCATTCAGGGCTACTGGGTGAGTCAGAGCAGCCAGGGTCCCAGGGAAGTGTGAGTGCCCTTTGTCCCTCTGGGAGGGTTTGCTAGGGGAAGGTGGAAAAGGAGTGAGGTGAGAGGGAACCAAAGTGATGGGGGTGTGGCCCAGGGTGGGTGGCGGCAGCCTTCAGGGCTCTGCCAGGGGCCTGGAGTCTTTTCTCCTTGCTCTCTACTGCCTGGTCGCAGGACTCTGCAGGACATTTATTTATTTATTTATTTATTTATTTATTTATTTTTATGCTTATGAAATATTTCATTTTTATTTTATTATTATTTATTATTTTTTATTTTTTCCATAATTTTATTGAGAAACAAATAGCAATGAGACAGTTGCAAACCAAATTGGTAGGACAGTTTCAATAATTCACACACTGCATACATTCTTCCTAGTGGTTAATTGCTGTGCAAGATGCAGACATGATATCCTATTTACAAACACCATTAGAACAAATCATTCTTTCATTAACAGAATGTAACTATATATCTATCCTAACCACTTTGAATACACAGATACAAAATGGACATTCATCTGTATCCCCTTTTTTGTTAAGTTCCATTATTTGAATATTATAGGTGTGTAAACTCAGCAAAATATTCCAAAAGAGTCCAGTTTCTGCTCCATTTGTCCCTGAGCATGGCTCCAAAGTGCAGGAGCTGCTGGGGCCTGGCTCCTGGCAGCAATGAGGGTGGGGATGAGTCCTAGCGCCAGGCGGAAGTGCAGCTTGGAGCGGCGGTGACTGATTTGTCTCATCTAAAATGAAGTAAAAGAGGGGAAGAAGGAGCAGAAAGGGCTAAAGGACACCGTCAGGGGTCTACTTGCATCCTCATGGTCATAGTTTGCCCCAGAGCCCCCTTTTCTGCCAGTAGGACCACACACACCGCTGCTTCTGAGCAGCTTGGCCTTCTTAAGCTGGTGGGTGTCTCTTGTTTTTATTTTCCTCCGGCAGTGTGGCGTGTGGAGCCAGGGTCCCTGGGCAACGTCCCCAGCCCAAGCTACGTGGCCTACGCTACCCGCCTTGAGCCACAGCTGCGCCTGGCCTGCAGTCTGGTCGTCCAGCTCCTCTTCCTTCATTTATTGTTATGTCGTACATTGGCCTCAGCGCCGTTCACACCAAAAGCCTGGCCCTGGCCTTGGAAATGCTGCTGTTAGGATTTGGGAATCGATGGTCCACACAAGTCCAAGTACAAATGGACAACAGACTTTACCACATCGGACTACGTGGTGAGGACTGCGTTGCCAGGTGACAGTACTGGTGTCCAGTCTAGGATGCACCCCCTAGTCACAGGTGTCCTGTTCTTGCCCCGCAAGCCTATGGAGCCTATTATTGCACTGAATGCGTGTGCAGCTGGACACCCCGAGATTTGCAAACAGAGCAGTTACAGTGCAAACTGGGCAACGGAGATGCTTCGGTCCCGTTAGGACCTTCCAGGTCACCACTGTGTGCCAGACTCATCGTTCAATGAAAATTACATGGTGAGTGGCGGATCTAGGTCCTGCATACCATCATGACAGAGGGGGGTGAATTTTGTCTTCCTGAAGGCAGGGACTGTACCTGTGAGCTAACTTCACCAGCTGCTTTCTTCTTCCGTGGTCAGAGAGGCCTGCAGCGCAGGAATGGACCCCAGAACAGCGCTGCAGACAGTTTTTCCATGGTTGGGTTTTCCAAGATCTGGGCCACGACCCCTCAGCCCCAAGGGTCATACTAAAAAATCAAAAAGAAAGTTTTAATTTCCTTTCCTATGAGGGACAGGAGTTCAGAAAAAGCAAGGCTGTAGGTGCTCACCGGCAGCCTCTCCCTCTCTTGCCAAGGTCTGTCCCTAAGCCTGTGGACATGGGTGCTCGAGTCACTGAAGCTGCGCTCTGGGGTGCGGGCAGCCCTGGCCGTTCCTTCCCACAGAACAGAATGAGGCTGGCCTCTCATCCCCGCAAGGGTCTGGGCAGAGCCAGAACAGGGCCTGCACAAAAGGAAACCAAACTAGGGGTATCCGGTTGGCCATTTGGGGGAAGAGCTTTCTAGAAGCAGTGTTTTGTCAAGGGAGCCTCAGCCCCCGGCCCCCAGCTGCCACGGGCCCAGGTGTTGTGGCTGCCTGGGGCCAGCTCCAGACTGGGCGATGGGCTCTTGCTACCTGCCTGAGCAGGACGAGTGGTGGCCGGATCTCATGGGTCCACAGGTAGAAAGACCCAGGGCTCCTCCGCCTCTCTCCTGCAGCCCTGAGCCTCAGCTCAGAAGTGTCAGAGGCCAGTGCTTTCTGAAAACCAGACCTGGTCTTTTAAACCTCTTCCAGGGGAGTTCAGGGGGTGCAGTCTGCATGAGCCGAGGTGACATGGGTTGGCAAAGAGTCTGGGAAGCTGGGGACAGTGAGGTTTAGAGCCCCAGCTCTTCCCCACCAGCAGAGGCCCCTGGGCTGTGAAGGGCCTGGCTTCCCACCTCCACCTACGCCCAGAGGGGGCACAGGCTGGGCAAGCCCTGCTCCCGTGTCTGTGGGTGGTTGTCCCAGCCCAGCGCCTCCACATGGCTCTGCCAGAGGCTGGCACAGGGGTCCAGGCTGCGGAAGGGGGAGCTCAGGTCTGTGGAGCTGCTGGCGGGAAGCACGGTTCGGAGATATGGGGGAGAGAGACCCAGTGCACATAGATGTGGGGTTGGCCCACAGTGCATCTTCCTAGTGACCCCCAGAGCCTGCTCCCCGCCCCCATGAGACACCTGCGTGCCGGGACAGCGGTGCCAGGCTCAGGGACACAGGCTGGCCCAGGCAAGACTTAGCTCGAATGTTTGGATCTGTGCCTGTGGGAAATGCCTCTCTAAAGCCATTAATCT
>NW_004524599.1:17604286-17606393 GCF_000260255.1 Octodon degus
TATACACACAGGAAAGAAACACTGTCTTGGGCTGACCAGATAGCGCAGCACACTAAAACGCCTGCTTCAGCAGAGCATAAGGACTGGGGTTCGATCCCTGTCATGCCGTGCCAGTCCTACCCCCGGGGCCCACTAAGATGGTGACTGAGACTGGGCTTGGGTGCCTGTGATCCCAGCGCTTGGGAGCCTGAAAACAAGACGATCACTATGGGTTCAATCTACATAGTGGGACCTCACAGACCCTGTACTAAATACGTTAAAGAAAAAGAAAGCAACAGTGCCATAGGGTTCAGTGATAGCTGGAATTTCAGGAGCCCAGGGGGCCCGGACCAGCCCTGCTGAGGATAAAGGAGCTGCTCCGCCAGCCCAGCATTGCCTTCCTTGAGAATACACCTCTGTGGGGTGCATATGGGGTGCCCTATGGCTCCCGCTGGCCCCAGGTTTCCGGGCTGTGCCAACTTCCCAATATTTGGCAGGCCGTGTGGCGTGGTGTCTGGCCAGCATGGGGAAATGCTGGTCTGCCTGCACGCTGCCTTTTGTGTTCTCAGAAGACAGGACCCAGAAGGCTGCCCTCATGTCAGGCAGCCACAGGCCCCTGGGGGCTGGGAGGGCGCGGAGCGCGCCTGGTGCCTCTGCCTGCAGCGGGTGGGAGTTTCCCTTTGCGGTGCAAGGGGCTTTCCAGGAGCAGGCCTGGCTGTGCCCTGCCTGTGAGGGAGGCCGACTTCTCATGTGGAGGCCCAGCCTGCTCACTGTAGCTGGGCTTGTGGGGATGCACATGCATCACTGTAAAAAGTCAGGGATTCAAAAACTGAGCCTGGATGCTGCTGGCTTCTGATCATAACTGGAAGATCAGGCAATGCCAGGCCTGCTCTCCGCAGGGCAGCTGGCCACAGGCAACGCTTTCTTGCTCTCTGCAGGGCAGCTGGCCACTGGGAGCCCCACTCTTGCTCTCTGGGCGGTGCTGGCCAAGGGGAACCCCTCTGGCTCCTGAGAGGCCTGAGTGTGCTCATGGACTAGGACCAATCAGGCACAGAGAGGCCGTCCTTGCCCTGCCACCCTTACCCGAGGGGGCTGTGTTGGCACATGGATTTGAACCTGATTCCTGTGAAATTCATTCCCTCATGTGAGCCTTCATTCTGCGGGGCTGGGCCTCTGTGGACACCAAGGCCCCCTGCCCTGCATTTAGCAACACTCTTCACTTTGATCTTTTGCTCACCAAGCAAACTCCCCATTCTTCCTCAGCCCCCACTCAACACAGGGAAGGTCCGCAGGGACGGTACCACTGCTGCTCCAAGAGCAGCTCCTCGCCCCTGCCCTTGTCTCCCTGGGCTCTGGGAGTGCGGCTGAACCTCAGAACCTGGACTGCAGCAACCAGGCGAGCGCCATTTGGTGACACTCCTCAGCCCAGCTTGTCCTGTCCTTGCTTTTAGCAGCTGTGGGAGCTTGGATCTGTTCAGGGCTCCTGGGCTGGGCCTGAGGCCACTGAAACCATTGCTGCAACCTTGGGACACACCAGGCGGGGGATTCCTCGCAGAGCACAGGCAGTCCACGACCTTTCCTGAATTGCACAATGTGGAGGCAATCACTAGCTGCTCACCAAGCCATGTAAGAAGAGGAAACAGCTGCCTGGGGTGCAGCATGTCCCCCGCAGGCACGTTGGAAACCTAATCCCCAAATCCCTATGTTGGTGCATTTGGAGGAGGGGCTTTGGGGGAAGCCGGGACTGGATGAGGTCATGGGGGAGGCTTAGACACGACCTTGCTTTTTTTCTACTTGAGGCTTGTGCCCTGTGAAGGGGTGGCCTGGGGCTGCCTGCACCTTGCTGCTGGATTTCCTGCCTCCAAAACCAGGAGCCAAATAAGCTTCTTTCCTTTATAAATTGCCTAATCTGCGGAACTCTGTTATAGCAACAGAAAACAGACCCAAGACAGGAACTACTACTGAACATACCCTGTGGGAAAGCTGGGGCCTTCTTACTCTGGTTACCTGTTGGTGTTTAATCAACCACCTTGAATGAGACGGTGTCAGGAAGCCATCTTGATTGAGCTCCAGGGAGACAGTGTGGGGGCAGCTGAGAGCCGGACAGCCCTGGGTGACTCTGTACCTC
>NW_004524599.1:17622671-17623674 GCF_000260255.1 Octodon degus
GAAATTCCTACTTGGCGGGCGGGGTGGGGGGGTAATATAGAGTGATGAGGGGCATCCCAAGGGGGTAAAGGAGGATCTCACCCACTCTGTGCCTGGGCTGGGACCGTAGGTCCTGCCGATGCAGGGTAGCCAGAAGCTCTCCCACATACTCACCAGGCCTGGGCTAGGACTGGATCTAGATTTCTAAGTTTCTGTGTAAAAATATGTGTTTATTCCTATATTTTTAAATTTGTTTTCTTCATATTCTGTAAAGACTTAAAGTTCAACACATCAATACTTGATGGAAGTTACCTGTTCCATGTTATGACTAAGTTGTTCGATATTCAGACAGATAGTTAGGGTAAACCGAACTGCATATGTTGCAGGGTAATAATTAGCTTCTCTTCTGGAGGGTTAACAACCTAAGTTTACAGATCAAAAATTGGAGAAAAGTAAGGGCTGCAAGGTCTGCCAACATTTGTCCCTAGCCTTTCAAGATCAGTGAAGACTGAGGACATAGGAGAACCCATACTGTAACATCATGTAACTTAGTTGTGCCCCAAATTTTCTGATCAAGGAGATTATGGGGCCAAAGAGGAAAGTGATCAATGATGTAGAGTGTGCCTAAGGAGAGTCACATGGAGAGAAAACATTCTCTCAGGCTTTCACAGAGAGCAAACTGATCAAGCAATGGCCGTGACTCATCCACATGGCTGACACTGACAAAGGATCTACAAAGTATGGTACAGGGTTACAGGATAAATCCTGAGGGAACTTGACTGGCCTTATGAGATACCAAAGTTACATTTCTTGTTATATAGGTATTGCTTTGTCTTGGTCTTACCCATCCAGCATGAAAGTATAAAAATGAGGTATATAAAATAAAGCCATATTGATATGCTGAGCGGTGAAAGGCTCTAGTCAACAACTTCTGTGGATAATCCACTACTATTGTGGACTGCTGGACTGTGTTGGATTGTTTTGCTGAACGCAAGCACCTATAGTATTTAGATGCCAATAGAAT
>NW_004524599.1:17625129-17645563 GCF_000260255.1 Octodon degus
GGACCTCTGCGGGCTGTGCATTTCATGTCCCTTCCATCGGACCATGAACAACCGCATTTATCCTGCCTAGCCAAGAACTCCTCGGGAAAACAGTCCTTTCCATGGTGGTTCCAAATGGCATGATACTCAGGCATTTTTCAAGGACAGGGACAGACCCTAAAGTGAACATTCTCAAGAAAGGAGCAGTGAGTCCCTCCAAGGACCCAGCCCTGTCAGGAGACACAAAACACAGGATGTGTGTTAAGCACGCCACTAGCACATGTTCTACATGCTCAGACAGTGGAGTGCCATCCAGGGAGAGTGACCTCGCTTCCCCAACAATGGTGGAGAAGGAAAAAGAAAGGAATTCTACAGATTAAAAATGACTTAAACACTCCGGCCTGCCTATCACAAGTGGGATTTGAATCTGATCTGTACAGATCATAAAAAGAAATGAAATGACTGGATATTTCAAGAGGTTGAGGAATTGCTGCTATTTTTTAAGGTGTGATAATTTTAGGATGGTTATTTTTGAAAGCTATTGGTTTAGAAATACCCACTGAAATATTTTATATGAAATCACACATCTTGTACTCAAACTGATCGGAGGGGAAGGTGGGTGCTAGGTGAGGGTGTATGAAAGAATGCACACACTGACAACTGTTGAGTTGTGTAAACAGGGTGGGAAGGATCATTCCAATTTTCTACATTTGTATATATTTAAAATATTTTAAAATAAAACTCTGCAGAAAACAGACACTAGAGATCCTCTATCTCGCCGATGCTGGAAGGCCCTTTGGGAAGTGCTACGTACATAAAATGTGGACTCCCCAATTCTCCCATGCTTTAGGACTTACTCATTTCTTTGAAGCTTCCTGTTCTTCAAAGCAAATCATTAGGTGGACAAAGAAAGTTTCATTTTCTTGGAGATATTATCTTGGGCCGATGAATATTTTTCTCATACGGCATTAAAACTTGTATATTTCAAGCACGAAAACATGTAGCTGCATTTCTCATTTTCAGGGGAAGCTTAAATATGTCATAACACATTGGCTTAACTTGAAGTGATCAAATGAGCACTTCAGTTTTAACATATGGGTTAAGTTGATGTATATAGTGATCTCAATTTCTAAGTCAACTACATATATGGATATGTAGTTCATTGTTGGAAAGACATCACTGGAGGAGAATGACTTCGGCCTGTTGGTGTGACGTGACCTTACACCATCGTTCTATGTCCCCCAGGCTGATGGCGTACCAGCCTGGAGACACACAGCACACCCAGCTGGTCACCTAGCAGCAGCTACAACAAGGCAGCATCACTACGAGCAACGAGGGTGCTGGCGCAGACAGTACTGGACTGGGCCCTGGCCCTCCTTCGAAGTTGCCTCTAGGCCACACCCTGCTCAGCTGGATGACAGAGACAAGAGCAGTCTCCAACTCCGGGAATTTTGCGAGATTCCACGCGTACTGCCTGCCTACCACAAAAAATGCTCTTCTCTGGTGCCAGTTCTTGTTGTTCCTGGGCTTTCTGTGGACCCTGTGAAGAAGATATGGTCACCCAGTGCAGCATCAGGAATATGGGCAGTATGGCACCTGAACTGAAGCAAGGGCCTGCTCTGTGTAGACTGCACAAGATCTGCGTGTGAGGCACGGTGAGGTATGAAGCCAGGTCCTCATCCTGTCTGGCACAGCAGCCAGCCACACGGCCAGCAGGCCCGTGCAAGTGCACGCTTGTTTAAGATGCTCTCCAGGGCCGGCCTGATAGCTCAGCAGACTACAGTGCCTGCTTAGGCAGAAGCAGCGGCTGAGGTTCAGTCCCCAGCCTGCTGTGCGGGCCCCAGCCCCGGGCATGCTGAGCCAGCAGTCGAGACTGGGCATGGGGGCGTGCACCTGTAATCCCAGCTCTTGGGAGGCTGAAAACAGGAGAACATTAGAAGTCCAATCGACGTAGTGAGACCCTGTAGACCCTGTCCTAAATACAGAAAGAAAAAAATAGGTGCTCTCCCACACCATTTGGGCCGGAAATGAAGTTTGCCTCCAAAAATGACGAAAAGACGGGGCTCCAGACAGCTAAGCACTCACATATTTTAAGGAGCAGTCAAGACACTGTCAGCCACGTGTGTCTGTTTGCTACCAAATTGTATTTTCACACAGAGGACTGCAGAGCATGGGGTGGTGAGTGCTGCATGAGCCTGCCCGTGCAGGAGAGTGATTTTCTGTGCTGGGGATCGAATCCCTGACCCTGCACATGCTAAGGGTGTGCTCTACACTGATCCACACCCCCAGCACCTTCACATTATATTGAGACAGCCTCCCTTCCTGCCTGGCCCTGAACTGTGCTCCTCCTGCCTCAGCCTCCTGAGGATCTGGGACGACCCTGGCCCTACCACAGAGGCGGCTCTGGCAGGGAGCTGGGGATTTTTCATGAGTTCTCAGCTCAGGTGCTCTGGAGTACTTCAGTGTCCATAGGATGACCAAGAGGCCGCGACAAGTGTGCCCTGTGTGTCCAAAGCAGCTTTTAAAATCTGGGACCAGAATATACTTATGTTCTGCTAGTGTTTGTTTGATTCCAGGTGAGCAAGCATTTCACACAGGTGTGAATATAAGATTATAACGAGAGCTCTTCCTGTGGCTTGGAGAAGCGTTGCCCAAAGGCCCAGTCCTCAGCTGTGGCACTGCTGGCAGGAGTGGGAGCCTCAGAAGGTTTGACAGAGGGAGGAAGGTGGCTCACCTGCCGGGTGCCCCCTTGGAGGGGCTGAGGAGGCCCCGTGTTTTTGCCTCAGGTCACCTCCCAGTCCCCAGGAGCAGGACAGCTTCTTCTGCCACTCGTCTGCACAGCCTTGCTGTTTGGCCACTGGCGTGCGTACCACGCAGCTGAGGGATCAGGGACAGAACTCTGCAGCCACGAGCCAGGAGAAACCCTTCCTCCCTAAGCTAAGTTGATTAGCTCAGCCATTGTGTCACAGAGTCAGAAAGCTCACACAGTTATGTAATCAAATCCATTAATTACAAGAAAGACTCTTTCCAGTAGGAGCAGGTTGTTTTCAGCAGGAAAGCCAACCTTGCAATTAAAGAATCTTTTAATGTTTTAGTTCCAAATCCTAAATCTTGATTTAGTGAAATGTCCACAAGTTGTTAGAAAAAGTCTTTCTTATTCAAAAAATGGTGGTTTGGAAGCGGCTGCAAGCAGGCGCAGGGGCTGGGGTTCAATCCCTGGGCCTGCCTTGCCGGCCCCTCCCCCGGTACGCTGAGATGGTAATTGAGGCTGGGCGTGGTGGTGCACGCCTGTAATCCCAGCTCTTGGGAGGCTGCGAACAGGTGGATCACTACGAGGCTGATCTAGTAGTGAGACCTTGAACACCCTATAGACCCTTCCCTAAAATACTAAATAAACAAATAAAATAAAATCAAAATTGTGGTTTGGGAACTAGCATACAGCCACGTGAGGCTGACCCACCAGTTTGCCTGACATGGTTTTTGAATTTGGTGAAGTAGATGAGCGCCCAGATGGTGTCAGCTGCCTTTTAGTTCTTCTCAGTTGCTTGGTTTTGCTGCCAGAGTCAGGCGACATCATTTACTGACATCCCGAGACCACTTATGCATGGGGGAAGAACAGGTCACGAAAAGGCAGGAGCTTGGCACGGGAGAGGACGGCCGGCAGGAAATACCCTGTATGCATTTTCTAATGATTTCTCACATACCTAAACCATTGCGCACGATATTTATTGGAATGAGCACCATTTTAGTTTCCTTTCAAAGTTTTCCTTGCCAAACTGTCAGTGAGTTTATTTTCGTGTTCCTATCAGCCACCGCTCTGGGCCAGACGGAAAGTCCACAGCTGCGAGAGGGAACGCACACCCGTGGGAACGCAGGCTGCAGTGCCCAGATCCGTCCACAGGGGGCGTGCTGCCGCTGGGCAGGTCAGGTTTCCGGCCGAGTCCAGCGCTCGGTCACCTGTACCGGAGGAGACCCAGCGCCGGGGAGGCCGAGTGGGGACTCCAGTTGCCTGAAAATGGAGATGCTTTGTTGAGCAATTCGGATGTTTATTTCCCAATGAATCTTCCATTAATGTGATGGACTACCATCTAGTTTGGCTGCCAAGTGTTCTGGGAAGGAGAGACGGAAACAGGGAAAGGGGAATAGAGATTGCTGGAGGCTAGCGGGATGAGTGTTCACGTCTTTCGCCATCTCAGCCTTAAACTTGAGATTTTCAATCTTCGCTTGCGCTGCTAAGGTCAAAGTACTTTTTATTTTATGTGAAAAATGATGCCCAAGGGAAGCTCTCTGACTCCAGTTCTGAAGCTGATTAATGTCCCTGCCGCCCCTGAAGAGCCATTAGTGAGTGTCTGGGTTCCCGCCCAGAGGAAATGCGACGCGCTTGCGAGCTCATCTAAACGGCTTCACCAGGGTAAAATTTCAAGTTGAATTTTTGCAAAGAGAAAGCCTGTGGTTAGGTTGGGGGTTGAGTGATACATCTAGATCCATGTGTAGCAACTGCTTGGGTGGGAGGGAGAGACTCAGGGGCCGGAATCGTGACGAGGTTTTCGTGGCCTATTGCCCAGGTTGCATGCAGAGAACAGAATTCAACCTCGTCAGCTCAAGCAGAAAGGGATTTGTGACAGGATATTAAATGGTTTACATACTCTGAGTAACACTGAAATCAGATTCCAAACTGATCTTTCAAGGAACTGCCCAAACACACCCTGAAGAACTAAAGAGGCTGCTACCTCTTCTCTAACCCAAAAGTCACTGACCAATACGAAGTGGTGGCCGCCACCCAGGAAATGGTGGCCCTGGCTGCTAGCTCCAGGCACTTCACTTACTTTGATGAGAAAGCCACCTGGACAGGTTGCTGGCACAGTCTGAACAGAGATCAGAGCAAGTGTTGATGGTTCCTAAATGATGCCATGCTTGGTGCCATCCACACCAGCAAAGCGGACTCTGGGTCGCAGTGACCTTGGACACCTCATGAAGCTGAACATACTATAGAACCTGAGATCTCACTGAGGCTTTCCTGGAGAAACCAGATGCCTGCGTGAGGTGCTTGCTAGCAGAACATTTGAAAGACTCTGCTTGTGCTAATTAATGTTTGCCGTGGTGTGGATCTTAAGTGTGTTCCAAGACCCGAGTATTAATGGCTACGCCTCCGGTTGGGTGGTGGTGGACATGGGAGGACGAGGTTTCACAGGGGCTCTTCTGGTCGTTGTGGGCCTGGCCCCGGAGGGGAAAGAGAGATCCACTCCTTCTCTTCTTTTTGAACCCTGCCATGCAGAGAGCAGCTTCCCCTGCTGGGGGTACTTCCGCCATGGTGCACCATGGGTCACAGGCCCCAAAGCAACAGGGCCACTGGACCATGGACTGAAGTCTCCCAAACTGTGAGTTGAGTTGAACCTTTTGTTTTTGTAAGTCAGTTATCTCAGTGTTTGTCAGGGTGTAGTTACTCAGCAGAACCCACTTTTGGCAGTTGGGGCAGAGGGGAATTGTTTGCAGGGTATTGAGTGGCTCATGGAGTCCCTGGGGAAGGAACCAAAGAAGCACCAGCTGATTGCCCCTGACACCACAGGGCCAGCAGCCAGGGGCTGGAACTGGTCTCAGGTCAGAGTGCAGTAGCCCAGTGCTTTGGGAAGCTGCTCCAGGTTGCCATAAGAACATACTGACTTTGCCATAAGCAGGTGGTGCTTTTGTGCCTGGCCATTGTGTAGAGACTGTAAGATCAAGAATGACAGAGATGGGCTCCAGAGTTTCCTGTCTGTGATACAGGGATAGCGTCACCTGCAGGTGGCGGGGCCATAGTTCACTGTGGCTCTGAAAAGCCTGGGAGATTTACTGGAATCCAGTGACTGTGGTGAGAAGGGTGAGCCCCAAGGAGGGTGTGCAATACCCTCCTGGCTGCAGCTTGTGGCGGAACATGCCTGGAAGGACAAGAGGGGACGGCTCCCCATGGGCCAGACAGGCTTGACCAGCAGGCTGCACGTGCTCATCTTTCCAAGAGACACCTCAGCCCTATAGCCCACATCTTGTCCCCATCCCTTCTCTGCTTCTTCCTTGTTCGTACTTCTTCCTGGGAGCCGTGAGGCCGGCCAGCTTTCCTCTGCCACCCCTGTGGCCGAGACGTTCCTGCCTTGGCCCCAGCTCACCATGGACTAGAAGCTCTGAAACTGGAAGCTCCAGTAGACCTTTCCTCTAGGAGTGTATATCAGGCATTTTTGTCCTAGAAAGGGAAAGGGGGCTGGCCATGTCCAAGTTAGTGGATGTCATTACGGTAGCCTTTTTAAAAAGCCTAAGAACTGCCACCCTCAGTGGCCAGCTTCAGCTGAGCATGACATCACAGGAATGGCCACGATGGCACCAGATGGCTTTGATGCCCCAGGCTCAGCATCACAGCAATTTGGGTGCTCACGGCGCACTCAATGCAGCACATGCCGGGAGTTCTTTATCTTATGCAGTCCTCGCAACAGGTGTGGACAGTTTCCTTCCTCCCACTGACAACGAGCAAGCCGAGGCTCAGGCTGGTAGAGCGGCGAGCCGGAGGTCATTGGGCTTGACCTTAGGCAAAGCTTTGTATCCAGCCATTTGCTCTTACTAATGAACTAGGACACTAGAAAGAAATGCAGAAGATGTGGGCCTTGCGCCCAGCTCTGCTGTGGGTTTCCTGGCCCGAGGGGCACTACCAGCCTGTCTCCTGTCCTGCACACACAGGGATGTGGACTCTCCTGGCAGTGCCTGCAGAGAAGCCACACAACCAAATGGCCCTATGGGCCAGCTGTGCAAACATCTGGGGTCATGTGAGACAGGAATGTTTTGATCGTGTGTGCCTTCCCTCCCCCTGCTATGCGTGTGTGCTGTCAGTGGTGTGGCCTTAAGATGGACAGCCGTCATCATCCTGATTCCTAAGTGATGGCACAGGGTAGGGATCCCTGTGGACACTGCGCAAGCATCCCACAAGCCTGTATGGGCACGGGGAACCAGCACTGCTTGTTCCCAAAGGACTATCCAGTTTACAGTGACCACCATGCTGGGCCAACACCCTGTAGTCTGCTAAGGTTCAGTGCTGTGCCCGGTGATAATGGCAATACCTACCAGTCAGCTGTGTGGGGTGGCTGAAGGGCTAGGAGAGCAAGTGGCTCTTCCTGGTCTAAAATTGTCTGAAGACCTGGCTTAGGAAATCAGTGCACTGTGAAAGAAGTTTCCTTCCCCATCGTAGTATCATGGATGGAAGGCTTTAAGGTCTTAATTTCAGCATGGAAGCAAAGAACATGGAAATGACAAGGGCGTCTCATAGTTTGGAGGTGTAATTTTTCTAAAGCCTCTCTCGCAGCTCAGTTTGGAGCTGTCTTTAGAGAGGCTGAGAGTGCTGTGGGTGAATCTTGTCTAACCTCTCCCCAAGTTCGTAACACACAACGCGCAGGTGTGACTCACTCCATGTGTTGCCCTGTGGGTTATTAAACAGTGGCTCCTGTAGGCAGTGGCCAAGGCTGGCAATCAGTCACATGTGTGGGGCGTAGACAAAGCCAGCCCCCAAGCGCAGGGCCCCTGAAGCCGTGTGAACAAGTTGCTCCAGCTCGCAAGCCGATTGCTAGGCAGAGAGGTTAAAATTGACCTCAGCCTCCCAAGTGTATGATAATCACCCCTGGTGATTGTCCAGTCCTCTTTTCCCATCTGGAAAGAGGCCTCCACCTGACCTCAGCTTTTGTTTCTTGTCTTTATTTTCTAAGTCCCTCACTGTCTTGGGGATCATCGATGGTCACGTGGGTGACTGCATAAGTGTCAGACAAGCCTGTGTAGACTAGGTTCATCTTCCACCCTAGATGGATCTCATGCACCCTGGAATGAGCCTGAAGCAGGATTGTCTCTCCCGACCTCTGGAGACCAGCTTTGGCTAAGGAGATACAGAGGTCACTTCTACGGGGAGCCCCAAGAGCAGCTGCGATACCCCACACTCTTTCCTTGTAGCAGAGAGGTATGACTTGTGTGAAGCCGAGGTGGCCATGACCTCAGAGCCTCCATTCCACACTGTCCCACCTGCTGGCCAGGGTGGGCAAGACACCAACTATGGCTGCTTTGAGTCATGGAATTTGGGGGTTGCTGCCTGTTGGAGAATTATTTAGATCAACTTGACTAATCCTACCGGGTGTGAAGCAAAGCACAACAGTAGATCTCTGGCCCAAGAGTCTGGAGCCTTGGATTTTAGGGGTCACTGAGGGAAACATGCACTTAGTCGCTCATCATTAATTATTATTATTGTCTTTTTTATGTATTTAGTACAGGGTCTACAGGGTCTTACTACACAGATTGGACTTGCAGCAGTCCTCCTGTTTGCAGCCTCCCAAGTGCTGGGATTACAGGCATGCACCACCACACCCAGTCTCAATTGCACCCTGGGGGTGGGGCAGACACAGCACACTGGGGATCTAACCCCAGTCCCTGTGTTTGGCTAAGCAGGCTCTTTAATCTGCTGAGCTATCTTGTCAGCCCTTATTATTGTCTTCTTGAACTGAGTTTCACTATTCAGTTCAGGTTGGCCTTGAACTCACTTTGTAGCCTAGGCTGGCTTGGATTCACAGTGCTCCTCTTGTCTCAGCATCCTGAGTGCTGGGATTACAGGCATGCACCACCATGCCCCACTTCTCTTCATTAAACGTACTTGAACAAAATTTTCTCAATCATCTTATGGTTTTAAAATAGTTCTCTCTCTCACCCATCTATCCATTCACCCAGCTGTCCACTTATCCATTTGTCTCATCATCTATCATCCATCATCTATCTATCATCTACCTTCTATCATCTCTCTATCACCTATCTTCTATCATCTACCTCTTTCATGTATTTATCTACCTTCTGCCTCTACCCATCTTTATTTTAGAGATCAAAGTATATAAGCAAACCATAGTATTTTCACAAAATTCACCTTTTATATTTACTCAGTATTGGATGTAAAATTTAGAAGAAGGCAAACTTTCTGCAGAAGAACCGAACATTTTCATTCTGAATATCCCTTTCATTTCTGTGATTTTTTATTCTTGTTTTGTATACACAGAAAATTAAATAAGGGCACCTGTGTGTGTGTGTGTGTGTGTGTGTGTGTGTGTGTGTGGCACCAGGGATCGATCTCGGGACCTTGCGCTGGCCGGGCTGGCACTTCTGCCACTGAGCTATCTCCCTGGCAAGGGAGTCTTTTTCAACTTTACTTTTCACTGGTGCATGTTTGAGTTGCCTTCTGAGTGCACTCGCTGTGGGAGTGGGTACATTTTAAAGTCCTCTTCCCTCCCTGTAGCCCCCACCCTTGTGCTTGTCCTCTTTCTATTTGCAAAGGGTCTGTCGCCCTGTTTCCCAATAGCTAGTTTTTGTTTTACCCTTTAACTTATTTGTATTTGGGGTTCTTCATACAAGAGAAACCACGCAGTGCTTAGCCTTGTGTGACTTACTTCACTGGCATGATGGTCCTGCAGTGTATCCCTTTCCCTGTAACAACTGCAGGGTGCTTGAATTTGAGTCAGACAGCTGGAAAACATATTTAAACCAATACATGCTAATCAAAATAGTAGTGCTCTTCTTGTTCCACCAACTTACTGAATCAAAAGAGACTCCCTCTCACTAGAAACCTAGTTCCTGACAGATGAAGAGGAAGTGGCAGAAACCTGCAGAAATTGTCCTGACTGGGTGACCTGGTGACCTTGGGGTGATGTGCACAGCTCAAGAGGGGGAACAGAGCAAGGAAGTGGGAATGTGATTTGGGGAGCAGTTCATGTCATGAAAGCAAAGCTCAGCGGGAGCCCAGGGCCGGGGCTGTGGGACAACCTGGCAGGGAAACATCGCTGCTCCCCTGCAAAGAGGACAGAGGCCACAGGCTGCCCTTCTGCCAGTGCCCTGCGCAAAGGGGGATCTGGTGCTTGTCATAAAGGAATAGACTATGCTTTGCTTACAGCGGTAGCTGGAGATGGAAGTTTATTGGGAGGTCTACACTAGAAACATCAACAAACTCTAAGTAATTTCTCTCTTTTCTTTGATTAAGATTTGACGCCACTGCCTTTCAAAGAAAACCCCGGTGAAGCACCTTCAGGGTATAAGTGTGTATTGTGCTCAGGCTCATGTGCCAGTGCCCCTGGCTTGGTAAGAGCCTCCAGCATCAGCAGAGGCGCAGACCGCTCCCGCTTTTCTGACCCCACAGCCTCAGCGGATGGAGTCCTTATTCAGGGTGATCTCACTGTTCAAGGTGCCGCGTGGAGCTCCTGCCAGCCTATCTGCATTGTTTTGTTGTTACTATTTTGTTTGCTTTTTTGTGACAAGGTCTTGCCGCCATGTAGCTCAGGCCAGCCTTGAACTTGCTGTGTGGTCCAGGCTGGCCTCGAACTCACCATTATCCTCTTGCTTCAACCTCCGAAGTGCTGGGATTACAGTTGTGCACCACCAAAGCCAGCCCCATCTGCCTTCTGGAAAGCACACAAAGGGAACCACAAACAGGCAGAGTGGGCTCATTACTCAGCTAAATCATCTTCTATGAGGAAGTCGGCCCCGAAGCCCCACTGATGCCCTCGCTAGCTGGCACCCGGGTAGTCCTTGGCAACCCTTAGCTGCAGAAGGGACTGAGATATGTACTTCATGGCTGTGCATGTTGCCACCCCAAATAAAACAGAATTATGTCACTAAATAAGAAAGGGAGAGGGCATTAAGAGGCAACAGCTTTTGCTACCTTATTTTTTCTATCCATTGTCTCTGAGATAGCTTTTGGTCTTCGTTATATGTGCAGAGTCTGAATTACCAGTAGACAGAAGGACGTGCTGGTTGCCAGTCCCAAAGCCTCTTAGGATCTAAGCGAGGGACAAATCTTGCACGATTTGATGACATGGGGCCAGAGTTTCTGGAAGGTGTTCTCACACATCTCGTATCCCGGGCTGAGAGTAACTGTCCAGGTTCCAGCGACACATGCCATCTACACCGATTTCCCCCAAGACTCTAGGATGCAAATGTGACCTGTGACTTCTCAGTCCCAATGAGCCTTTCTTGGAATCACTTCTCCACAGTGCTCACTTTCTGAGATGGCCTGTGTGCTGCAGTGTGCTGGGAGGACACTGTGACATCCACTGCTCCTGGGCAGGACAAGAAGAACAGACCGTTGCTTCTGCAGACTGCCACCCATCTCTGTCACCTCTGCAGTGTTGGTGCACTGCAGGAAGCCTGATATATTCACTTCTCAGATAATTGGTGAAGTGACAAGTTTTTGTTTTTCTTGTTCTTCTGAGACAGGGTCCTGCCCTCTAGTTCAGAATGGCCTTGAACTCACCGCGACCTTCCTGCTTCAGTCTTGCGAGTGCTGGGATTACAGGAGAGTGCCACTACATCTGGTGATTGTGACAATTTAATAGGGCATCTGGAGGTAGAGAATTTAGTTCCTGTGATCAGAAAACAAAAGTGGAACCACTGAGAATAGGAGGGGCTTCTGCTGCCATCTGCCCCTGTTCCTCTCTGAGGCGCACTTGCTCACAATCCTCATTGTTGCTGGGGTTGGACTCTCAGAGGCCACCCAGAATGAGGAATTCTCTGGCAGCACTTGCAGAAGGTGAGAGCTCCAGTCACTAGAGATCAGCGCCCCCTGCCCCCCGGTGCAGGGCAGTCCAGTACAGGCCCGGTGCCGTTTCTCACACAGGTTTGCCCTGCTTGGGTCTGCCGGATGGGGAGCTCCGCAGCCTATTTACTGCCAGCTCAGGCTTCATGGGCCTGGGGAGGTGAGGAAGATGCTCCCACAGGCTGAACGGGGCCACCATGACTAGGTAGGAAGGCAACTGGGGAGCTGGAGCTTAATATGCGCAAGGTTTGAGCTTGGGAGAATGAGAGTTCAAGGAGTTGGGTGTAGTCATGGTTGCATAGAAAAAATGATTAGAATGGTAAATTTTATGTTGTGTGTATTTTACTACAATAAAAACATAAATGACATAAATGAAAAATGTTAAAACCTTTTGTAAGGTGGAAGAAAGCATCGAGCACCCTGGCGTGTTCTTAGGAAAAGAGCCGCTGCAGTTTGGGGCTGGATCCTGCCCCAGAGGCCCATGTGTGGAATCCTGTTCCCTAGCCCTGGTACTCGTGGGAGGCAGATGGGCCTCTGGGAGCAAGGCCGGGAAGAAGGAATGAGGCCGCTGGGGGATGCTGGGACCTTGGCTCTTCTGTCCTGCTCACTGCTCCTCTGCTGTGAGAGGAGTCAGCCTCTCTGGCACAAGCTCTGTGAGTTTTCCGTTGCTGCAGGGCCCAAGTGATGAGGCTCACACTGTCATGGACCGAAGCCCCTGAAACCGTGAGTCGAAATAAACCTTCCCTCTTATAAATTGTGTCGGGTATGTTGCCATAGCAACACAGTGTGGCCTCACACATCACTGTGCACTGTGGAACACTGGGTGCATCCCTGTGGAGCAGAGCATCCCTCTCTGCTCTTCCCTGACCCCTACACTGCAAGGGGTCCACAGACTGCTGGATTTTAAGGGCCAATCAGGCCAGGTCAGTTAGTGAGTTGGCTGGGTGCTTCTTGGGGGAAGATTTATCCTGTTGGTATATTTCTGATTACAGATGTTTTGTGTCAGCCAAATTAAGCCCATCTCTGTGACAGTGCAGACACCTGGACACTGTGACACCATGCAGGCTGGACTTGGAAAAGCCTCTGGTTTCTGTAGTAAGAACAGCTCCTCACTGGCCTTCACTGTTTCTTTCTGTTCCATTGTAACAAACACTATAGTATTTTACCTCCTCCGCAAACAGACCATGGCTTGGAGCAGATCTGTGAAAGGAGGTCCTCTGTCGGTGCACATGTATCTGTGACAGGTAGTGACAGTGTCTCTTAGTGGGCTGTCTAGGTGCTCTGCAAACCTTTGTTCACAAATGATGTCAACATTGAAACTATGGCATGAAAGCCAGGCCTCTTTCTCCACTGATCCTCCAGAGCTCTGGCCCTGGCCATCTTTCTGGTTCCTGGACATCAGCCAGGAAATGGCGATGTAGGGAACGGCAGGGGCCCTCTGGGTTGTACAGGAGAGGAAATATGCTGGGATCAGCAATTGCCCGTGGTGAGGCCCTGCCTGCCTCTGTGGAAGGGGACCCGCAGGCCTGCTGGCTCTCTCATCTTGAGACCTTAGTTCTTGCAAAGATTTGTGCTTGGGGACCCTAAGTAATGAGCACAGAGATCAATGTGTCTCCCGATGCTTCTGCTGCTGCTTACCCACAAGGATTGCTGTGACCGTGACACACTCACTGCTCCTGCCTTTCCCTGCCCCAGTATCTCAAGCTGCTCACTGACCTGAAGCAGCATCTGAACAAAGCTCAGTGGCCCAAGGGTCCTGGGGCTGCTGGAGGGGTGCTGGGGCTGGAGCCCAGCTGAACACGGCGCCGGCCACACGCTCCGCACAGCACCAGCGCCAGGACCTGAGCCCTTCCTACCGTGAAGAGCAGACAGCCCAGCCCAGGAAGTCTGGGAAAGGCCATGTTCCTGCGGGGGAGTCTGCAGCGGGCTGCAGACGGCTGTGGCATGGATGTGGACCATGGGGGCTCTCCGAAGAGGGCGCTAATGAGGGGCGTTTATCTCAGGAAACCAGTCACGATTCCAGTAAGCCTTGCTGGTTTTTCCTTTGGTACCAAACACAGCGCCTCTGCCCTCAGCAAGCGAGCACATGCCCAGGAGCCCAGGTCTGCTCACAGGGTGCCCACTCCCCTCTGCGCTTGCCTTTCCTGGCTGCCTGCTGGCTGTTAACTGCCACTGTACATTAACACAATCCCCAAGGCTTTGTTGTGGTCATTTTTTGTTGTTGCTTAGAACTCACTGCACGGCCAGCAGGGTTGCTCAGCGGTACGGTTCTCGCCTGGTGCACACAAGGCCTTGGATTCAATCCGAAGCACCGAAAAACAATTTCTCTCATTGAGCAGATATAGAGGATCGATGCTCCAAAGCCATAACTAAGAGCATAATTTACAAAAGAAAAAGTGGCCATGATCAACCAGTTATTTTGATCCTAAGCCGTTGTCAGCCTGGATCTGTCACACCTCAGAACAGATTTTGTCCAAATGGAGTCTTGAAACTACAGATCAGTCAAGGAAAACACAATTACTGTGCCGTTCTGGGCTTTGCAGACAATGGGAAAATCCATTACTTCTATGAAAAGGTCCTGAAACACTTCTTGTTGGAAGCTCTGGGGTTTCTTCAGGGCCTTGATCTCCCGGGGGCCAGTTTAAATTCAACCTATTATCGCCACATAACTCCTAATGATGTTTCCAAATACGCTCCAGCCTGAACTGTTCGCGGCGCTTCCTCCCGCAGCTCCCCTGGTTCCTTCCCTCCGCTTCGCCGGTGCTGACCACCCAGCGCCCGGAATCCTGCCTCCTAGCGGCCCAAGGGAATGACCGCAGCGCAATTCTGAGGTCTCTGTTATTTTTGTAAGTGGCGAGGTTGGTACCGAGAGGAGAGCCACATTATCGCGCTTCTTCCTTTTTAAGGTGAAGCTTCAGGTCTTCCAGGCCCGAGAAGCTGTTCTTTAAGGGATTACTTACTTACCAGTGTCTGTGTGCCTTGGCTCATCTATTTTTAAGCTGTGGGTAAATGGCTTTGCTTGGACCCTTTCCCTGATCTTGGGGTCTGGGCTTCTTTTGGGGCCAGAAAAATTGGGGCTTTGAACCTGATTGCACTGTTTCTGTTTAGGACAATTTGAGGTGTCTTTGGAGACAAAACCCACACTGATTTAATAAAATCAAATGCAGGAAATAAGCTATGAGTCTTTCCTACGTCTTGCAATGCTAGGTTTGTTGTGGATGGAGAGAGTAGGTTCCTCTGAGAACTAGGTGGTGTGGGACGCCTTGGGCGTTCTTTCGTTAATTATTAAGGCTCCTGTCAGCGTCCCTGAGCCTGCCTGCCTCACTGCTCCCCACGCAGCGTCAGGTATGCGCACCTCTGCCCATGCAGCAGGGGTTGCGCAGGGAGCCCTGGGAGCAGGCGGGGAGGGGCTCTGCGGAACTGCAGGGCCAATGGCCCCGGGAGGGAAAGGTCCTCGCGGGGCTGGCTGCGGTGTGCCTGCCCCCAGCTTCACAGAAGCTTCGCAAGTGGCCTTGCATTGTGACGGGAAGAGTCTTGATCCAGCTCGTGGGAGCAGTAAGAGGAACAAGGCAGAAAGTACAGGCTGCGGAGGGAAAGGTCTGGGCTCACGGTGAGAGAAAGTCTTTCACAAGTATGCCGAAGCCAGTGACCTTTACTTTGGCCCCATTTACACGCAGGCCTGAATCTGCTCTGAAAACCTAACAAGATAAAAAATACAACAATATAAGCTGCGGTCTGTCAAATACCTACTCTTGCTTACTTGAAAGTATAGCTTTTAAAAATTAAGATATATTTACTGTAGAGTATTTGCAAAAACCAACAACCCACCAAAATTCCCCCAAACCTAAACTAAAAACCAACAGCAAAGACGTTCTTAATGCGCCACGTAGGTACAGTCGCTGTTAATACTTCAGGCTGTTTATCCCGATCGTTTTCTGTCCAGGATAAAGGACTATCAGATGATTCTCCCGCACAGACCGCATCCTGGGAGCGCCCCAGCCTGGCAAGGTCCACTCTTCAGTGCTTGTGTAAGGGACACATTGACTAACTCCCATTTGAAGCATGAAACCCTGTTGCTCAGTGACGCCTGACTGCATTTATACGCAGGGGTCTGCAGGAGTTAGGGACGTGCCATTTCACTGCATGTCGCACTGCTGTAGTGGTCACTTCACATCGAAAGCACCTGAGGAACTGTGACTTCAGAACGGGCCACGAGGCCTGACTTCCCCTCCAAAGAGGTGCTTCCACAATGGTGCCCTTCACAGACCAAGACCAGAAATAGCCTCACTCGCCAGAGACTGCCGTTGGGCCTGCGATGAACCGGAATGCTGAACACTGAGCTTCGCGCCTTTCCTGTGGAGTTTGTTTCCTCCCAAGGATTTACTGCGCTCCTCCAGAAGTGCATCGGTCGTGCCATTCCTCACCAATGTACTGTTCTCTTGTCTAAAATGTGCAGAAGCACCATGTATTGGACATTTCTTCAGACTTCACTCTCTGGGAAGATCCCGAGTTAAGCTGGCCAAGCACTTCCGCCTTTCCCAAGTTAATCAGCTCTCCCATTACCTGGGTCCTTGGATCCAGCCAAGCTCCCACATGAGGATGAATAGGGACAGAAAGCAGCCCTGTTTCTCTTGTAAGGTTGGGATTTTGTGTCTATATTGCTATTTCTATTTTTAGCTTTGCTTTTTCATTTGCCAGAGTCATTATGCTATATTAACGTAAATTCATTTTAAGGAGAGAAGACCAGGGTACCAGGAAGCAAAACTTTAGTTTCTAAGCATGATTCATTGCTCAAGAATTCTCATGATATTTCAAAGCACTGTTCCCAGTTTTCCTGAAAGACACCAGCGGGAGGGCCAAGCACTAAGGTGAAGGGCAGCTCACTCCTGATTCAGGCCACTCGGGAGCCACGCCCCCCCAGCTCAGCAGCTCCACGGGGCTTCCAGAGCGACAAAGAGGCAGAACTGAGCAGTCTCCTCTCTCCTGCTGCAGTGCGCTTGGGATGGAGGAGGCAAGGAGCAGGACCAGCACTGAGGCGCCAGGCGCTCAGCACGCGCAGGGGGGCAGAGTACACTGGGGTGTTACTAGCCCTCGAGGTTTCTTCTTGTGCAGCGTCTACTCTCAAAGCATGTAATTTGATGTAAGAATAATGATTCAAAAGCCCTCCCCAGAATAGCAGCAAACACAGCCCCGCAGCTCATTAGGAGAAAGGGCTATGCCTGCGTGGCTACTTCCCTGGCAGGCAAGACCGGCTCACCAGCAGGAAATGTACTGATAACATTTAGCATATTAATGGAATATAAAAGAAAAATAATCTGGGCATCTCACAGGTTCTCTAAAGGCGTTTGCTGACTTGCGTTATTCAGGATGGAGCTGGAGAACACTGTACTGAGGAGCTAGAATGCACGGCGCATGTCCTCTATGTGGAAGCCAGAAAAGCTGACCCAAGGGCAGTGCAGTGACCATGAGAAGCCGCAGGGTCAGTGTGGCGGGGTTGGGAGGCAGCTGCGGAAGGCCGTGGGCAGAGGAGGCCAGCTCTGGCGTCCCACAGCCAGGTCAATGTGATGTAAGAGGAACCGGACTCGAAGAGCTCGAGGTCCTCAAAAGCAGTGGCCAGGAGATGGAAACGTTAACCATCCTGCTCCAACCAGTCCACGCTGTGTTCGTGTGTGGAAATATGTATCACTGTGAAATGCACAATTATCAGTTAAAATTTAAAAAAAAAATTAAGGAGATGGAAATGCTAACTGCTCTGATTTCATTATTTTGCCTTACATATGCATTGAATTATCAGACTGTAAATCCCATATGTATGTACAATTAAAAGAATAAAAATTAATAAAAGGGAAAGGCATTTTTCACTTTTCTTTGTAGAACAGGGAACAAATATAAAAGTAAAATAGTATACTGTTGGCAACTGGCCTAGGCTTCTTTTGCTCAGTTCATGTGAGTATGAAGAATTGGCAGAGTGAAGACTTCTGCCAGTGGTCCTCCTGTCGCACAATGCTGGATGCCCCAGTTGACATGTGCACTGCAGGTCACTGTCCTGCGACCTGTGCCAGTCTGGCCTGGGTCGTGCCCCACTGTGCAGACAACTCTGTGGGCTGCACTCTTGCAGGCCTTCCCTGGCTGCTGGCTTCTGCAGCTCCTCAGGACAGCAGCCTTTCGTGTTCTCTGCTTATTTTTTTTTTAAAACAGTACCAAAAGCTTATTTTAAAAAGAGGGGCAGACAGCAACCATTGAAGAACAGTAGCCATGGCCCTCCTCTATCCCGTGGCTGGGAGCCTCAACAAGGGCCACATGGTGACAAAGAATGTGAGCAAACCGAGGCACAGCCGCCGCCGCGGAGGTCTCACCAAACACACCAAGTTGGCGCAGGACGTGATCCAGGAGGTGTGCGGCTTCGCCCCCTACGGGCGGCGCGCCAGGGAGCTGCTCAAGGTCGCCAAGGACAAGCGCGCCCTCAAGTTCATCAAGAAAAGGACAGGACGCACATCCGCGCCAAGAGGGAGTGTGAGGAGCTGAGCAACGTGCTGGCCGCCATGAGGAGGCAGCTGCCAAGAAGGACTGAGCCCCTCGGGGATAAAGCTTTGCAGAAAGTTCAGAAAACAACAAGGGGCAAAGGGTCGGGGAAGAACCGGCAGAACTGGCATGGCAGAGCACTTAGGATAAACTGAGAAAGAGGAGAGGAAAAGGGAAAAAGTAAAAGCGCTTCCGGGTTTAGAAAGCCCAGGACAGGCTGTAGGCAGCAAGCTGCCTGCGGCGCCTGGTCTTCTTTATCTGCCCTGCTTTCCTTTAGAGACAACCGCTCCACCCTCGCTGCTCTGGGTCTCCTGAGCTCACAGGACTCAAGAGATGAATCCGTAGATTTCCAGGACTACAGAGACACAATTTTACACGCAGGCCTGCACGCCACAGGGAGCTGCCCTAGACTAACGGAGCGTGAGAGCGCTGCTTACATAGTGGCTGCGGGCCCATGATTGGTTCAAATGCAGTTCTGTGATAGGTTGAAATTCAGGCCAGTTGACTGGTCCAAGTGCAGTTCAGCCGTTGGAGGGTATCGGCTCCAGGACAGTGCAGGGGCGGGGCTACACATACTCTTTGATTGACAGCTGTGGCATCTCTGGAAAAAATGGTAGGGCTAAAACAGGAATCTTAAGGGAGGCTGTCTGTGCTCATCAGGGCTGGCTGGGGTATGCAGTCATTGGGGACGTTAATAGTGAGTCCAGTATCGCCCTCTCTGCTCTTGGCTCCACCGATCCTGAAGGGGCGGAGTCGGGGAGGGCACTGGCTGCCAGAGCGCCTGCCGGGAGGAGAGCCGCTAGACAAGACGGGGAGCACGCCGGGGTACTGGACCCAACCCCACGATGGGAAGGAGGCAGGGGGAGCAAAGGAAACGAGGGGAGCAATGCGGCAGCTGCTGGCCGGCACGAACCCCGCCAGCACAGGAAAGGAGAGTCAGGTGCTTCTGGTCTGTCTCATGAGCCCGCGTATCTACTAGGAAGCGACATCGGGGACAGCACCCTAGCCCTGATGTTGTGTTGAACCAGCTTCCCAGCATCACATCATTGCATCCACCAACATTTTTGTACATATCATTAAAGATGAGAATGTATAAGGCAGCTCTGATGCCATCATTACGCTGAAAGCCATCCACGGGTGCTCACGATGGGGTTTTGTCCCATCGATGTTGGGTAAGCCCAACATCAGGTGAAAGGACTGCCCTGAGCTAAATGCCCACCCTGCCTCATCTGCTGCGTGTCCTAGCAGGCAACACACAGTGCTCAGGGTGGGACCGTCCTGGCTGTGCCTCGGGGCTCACAGGGACCGGGGCCCTAGGCTGCTACTCAGGGCTGATGCAGGACCTAGGGCATTAGAAACAGAGACGAATTCAGAATGCTTAAATGTCCTTTAACTTAGAGGTGGTCCTGTCCCCTTTTCTCTGTTTCTGTCCCCTGATAATTTGTTGGAAATCCTCACCTATGTGTTTGCTGGCTTTCATAGCCTGGATCCTGCAATGTTCTTCATGTGGCATGGTTACTGTTCCTTCACACTCTGCATTTCTGTAAGTTGGTACAGAAAAATCCCTTGTCCATTGCACTTGAATGTCCCCCAAGGCCAGTACGCAGGAAGCTTGGCTACCAGCCTGGTAGGAGAAGGTGGGGGTCCAGAGGAAGGAGGCCAGTCCTTACAGCATCCCTTGGAGGGGACAGTGGGAACTGGCCCACTCTCTGCTCTTTGCTACAAAGGGTGAGCAACCTCTTCAGCCACGTGTTTTGCCAGGATACTCTGTGTTGCCACGCCACCAAGAACAGGGTTGAATGAGCATGGACTGAAGCCTCTGCAGCCAAAAACCAAAGTAATCCTCTCCTGTACACTGTTTATCTCAGGGATCTTGTCAGGGTGGCAGAAAATGCCCCTGCCCTGGAGAACTGTCAGTACAGCTCATACAGAGTAATGTAGAGACATGTTTAGAAGGGCCAGTTCATCCTTATTTGCATCCACCATGAGAATTTTTGTTTCCAGAAGATTTTCTTGTGTTTTCCCAAGAAAATTACAAACTAAAATACTTCTGTACAGTGTCTGGATTAAAAATTTATAACACTATTATTAGCTTTCATATAGACAAGTGAAAAGATGTAAGACATCTTTCTCAGACATAACAAAATAATCTAGGCTGGGGAGATAGCTCAGCAGTCTAAGCTCCCGTGTGGCAAGTGCAAAGGCCCAGATTTGATCTTAGGTACCCCATGCCATGCTAGCCATTGAAAACAAGCGTAGTGGTACAAGGCTGTAATGCTGATGCTGAGGAGGCTGAGATGGGGGATCACTAGGAGTCCAAGCTACACAGTGAGACCCTGCATCAAATAAATAAATTAAACAAGTATT
>NW_004524599.1:17646824-17665235 GCF_000260255.1 Octodon degus
AAAAAAATTATTATTTTTTAATGTATTTAGTTCTGGGTCTACAGGTTCTCCCTACACAGATCGGACTTGTAGTGATCCTCCTGTTTTCAGCCTCCCAAGTGCTCGGTTTACAGGGGTGCACCACCATGCCAAGTCTCAATTGCCGTCTCAGTGCACCCTGGGGTGGGGGCGGGGCCAGCCCTGCATTCCTGGGATCGAACCTGGTCCCTGTGTCTGCCTAAACAGGTGCTTTAATCTGCTGAGCTATTTGGCCAGCCTCAGAAGATGTCTATTTTGGTTCATATTCTAGAGGATTCAGTCCATGGGCAGCTGGCTCTGAGGCACAAACAAAGGGGCCGGCGGGCCTCGCTGGCTGCCCAGAAGCAGAAAAACAAGAATGTGTCCTTCTAGATCACATCCCAGTGACCACCTCCAAGCTAGGCAGCACCTCCTACTGTGCTCAGCCAGAGTTGTTGGCGGATGGATCTGCCTGTGAAGAGAGCACCTCATGATCCAACCATGAGCCTTTGGAGGACATTTTTATATTCTTATGTTTTTCATTTTATGTATTTGGTACAGGATCTCACTATGCAGCTCTTACTCATAGTGATCCTCCTGTTTTCAGCCTCCCAGCACTGGGATTACAAGAGTGCAGGCTCACACCCAAACTCGGTCGCTGGCTCAGCACAGTGCGACTTGTGGGACAGAGGATCAAACCCTGATACCTGTGCTTGCCAAAGCAGGTACTTAGTTCACTGACCTATCTCACCAGCCCTGGAAGCAGTTTTAATCTGAACCACAAGGCTGTGGGAGGCTGGAGCCCCAGTTCCACCACTCTCAAGGCAGCACTCTGGGAGGACACAGCCTATGTTAGCAAACCCAAATCCATTTCCAGGTCACTGGACTTGAATTGAGGACAAGTCACTGGGGCAAGGAAAAACATTTCTTCAGAAGCCAGAAAGTTGTGGAGAGGGTGGGTGAGCATCCTGGAAGACCTTGGGAACCAGCAAGACAACCCCTCCTGTCTCTAGGAGAGACGATGGAGGTTATCTGGTACAGTAGCTGGCCGCCTGTGGAGGGAAGAACGGGATGAGGTCATGCAGGGTAGATCAGCCTGGTGCTGCTAGGTTAAGAGATACACAAGGCATGTGTCCCCAGAGAAGATGGACTTTTGCTAGGGAAGGACAACTACAACTGAGGGTGTGCCCCATGGCTCCCTTGTGTAGGGAGGACATCTTTGCAAATATGAAGAGGAGGAGGAGGAGGAGGAGGAGGAGGAGGAGGGTGTGGACGGGCAGTCTGGTCCTTGGGGCTGAGGTCTTGGGTTCCATCCAGGAATAGAGGGAGAAGTGTATGAGCACAAATAGCTGCAGAGAGCAGGTGATGTCCACCTGGTAACCTGCCCGGGCCCAGCCAGGGAGCCTCGTTGTTAGCCTAGAATAGCCTGTTGTCACAGGAAGAGGAGGAGCGAGACCGACCACCCCTCTCCCCGGAGCCTGCTCTATCTCCTTGCTTTCTCTAACCCTGCCCAGCTGGGGAGGCACAGTGTGTAGCGGAGACTGTAGGGCAGGTTCCAGGCTGTCCCCAGGGTCCCTGTAGCCCTTGGGCCCTAGCGGCTCCACTTTGAAGCCAGCTCTGGAAAGCTGGGATGAAGATGGGGACACAGGCTATTTTAAAAATGCATGGAGTTGAGAAAAGACAACCCCAAACTGAGCCTTCAGTACTCATCAAAGAAATTACAACTGAAATAAGACCGATTTTTATCTACTAAGTCAGCAAAAACTTGTTGAATTCCTGGCAAGTTTGCAGTTTAAAAGTTCTGCTGGCTCTTGGTGGCATGGTAAGTTGTTAAAAGCCTTTGGAAAGCGAGTTGGAATACAGCTGTCCTAAAAACGATTAGAGCAGTTGACCCAGCTGTCTCTCTGCCAGAGGTTCATCTTAGGGACCTACGGTGGGGAATGAGCCACCTGTGGGTGCACGTGCTCCCCAGAGTTCAGCGAAAAGCAAGTGGCAAAATAAAATGCACCCAACCTCCTTCCAGCCAGGACAGTGAGCACCAGGACACGCAGCTGTGCAGACAGGCTGGAGACAAACGCGGCTTGAAGGAACGCTAGGCATTGACAGTCGTCCAAGTGCACTCGCACAGTATGAAATAATATGCGAAAGGCTGGGAGAGTTAAAACTGGGAGTTAAAACTGGATAAGCTGCATTCATACGGTCAGGATTAGACGATTTAAATAACGAAACGCATGGAGCTAGCAAAGTGGTACAGTGGGATATCGCTTTCACTTTCAAAATTTCTTTAAAGATGTGGACTTGTGCTCGCTTTGGCAGACATATACTGAAGATGTGGAATTGTTTTACTATGAAACTGAAACATTAAGAACATACAAGTCAGCCTTCCAAATCTATGCTTTCTGAATCTCTGGATTAAAACAAGTATAGATTAAAATTAAGCAGAAAAACACTCCTCAATCCATGCTGAATACATAGATTTGTACCTTAACATTATTCCCTGCATGACACAGGTACGGCAGTCATTTCCACAGTGTTCACATCATACTAGGTGCTGCAGGTCATCTAGGGGTGAGCTGCGGTACCGGGGGAGGGTGGGTAGGTTCTGTGCAAACATAGGGTCACCTCACACAAAGGGCTTGACTCCTGCAGATGTTGGTGCCCAGCAGGGCCTGGAACTGGTCCTGTGCAGCCTCTGGGGGCACAGCTGTACGTCCAGGGAAATCAGCCTGAGGTGGCCACGGGGCCAAGGGAAGGGAAGGGCCCATTCCCCAGAGGAAGCAGGCAGCCAAGATGCAGAGAAGAAGGCAGAGGAACTTGGCACTTTCAGCGCAGGCTCTTCCGAAGCAGAGAGAACGCACACTGTGGTCAGCACCTTAATTCAACCAGCAAACGAGAATGAAGACACCAAGAGAGAAAGCAGCATCTTCGAAACTGGAGAGAACTTTCTGGAGGGGAAAACCGAAAGTCCTGGGAACTCTTTCCATGAGGTGGTTTGAGCAATAGCTTTGCATCCCAGGGCAGCAGGCCTTGGGCTCATAAATTTGGGGCTGTTGACAAACGGTTTCCCACCTTGGGACCTGGTTCTGCAGTTCAAGGGTCACGTGGGTCTGCTTGCCTGCCGCAGGGCTTGGCTGAGCCCAGCTTCTGGAGGAAGCCTTCCGGGAAGGGAGAGGCTCGTGTTTCAGTGGAAGGAGGGGGCTGGGGCAGAGGGAAAGAATGGGGCCTTTCACGTTGCGCAGATGCAGCTTGGCTGGTCGGCTCAGCTCCCCAAACCCGAGTGGTCCAATAACATCTAAAGCGCCACACACACTCAAAACTGCAGTTTAAGCACCACACCAGGCCAGACAGTGAATGCGAGGCTCTTCCACCCTTGCACATGGCGCACCTGCTATCTCCAGGAGCGCTGGGCACCCGTGCGCAGGTGCAGGCACACCCAGCGAGGGGTGCACAGGCGTCAGCAAGGCAGACCTGAGCCTGCACCTTCCCCACCACCTGGGGCCACCACAATCCTCTGCTTCTGGAGCTCTGAGGCTGCTGTTGGTCTGTGATGGGGCACAACTGAGGCTGCCACGACTGGTTTTGAGTGGGATGACAGGCATGCAGGCCCTTCCTTACCTGGCTGCTGGATGAAGAAAGCCATTGTTCATTGAGAGACCATTCATTCCACCGTGGCCCAGCCTGGCCATGTTCCTTTGTGTGTGGTAGGAGAATTTTTCCGCCCAATGGCTTCCAATTTCTCTTCTTTCTTTCCTTTCTCTTTCCATTCTTTCTTTCCTCTCCTCCTTCCCTTCTTTGCATTCTTCCTCCCTCCCTCCCATTCTTCCTCCCTGCCTGTGTACTAGGCCCCACACAGGCCAGGCAAGGGCTCCACCACTGAATTCCATCCCCAGCCTGGGCTCCAGTTTCTAAGGACTCCTTTCAGGATGGAGATGATGACATGGAAGGTGCCACATCATCTGGGGCTTGTGGTGGGTGTTGACGAGCTTGCTTCTCTCCTCACTCATGCCAAAGAGGCCAGGCTGGATCTCAGATAGCACCGGTAGTCTGTGTCCCAGGCTGGAGAACTTGCGGAAGAGCCAGCCGGCCGCAGTCAGGGAAGGGCTCCATAAATCCATCGCTCCCACGTTAGCCCCTTGAGAACTGTGACCACCTCATAAAACTCTGCCTAATTAGAGTCCCTGCAGCTCTGGGGCAGGCGCGACTCTGTTGGCAGAAGGTACCTGGGGGCTGCCTGTCTCCTGGGCTGTGTGGGAGGAGGAGGTGGGGTTCAGGCCAGGCCTCTCTGAAGGGATTACAGGTGCTGACCTGTCCTGGTGGGGTCTGGGGTGGGCACTTCAGGACTGGCAGGAAACACTCCCAGGTTACAGCAAGGAGCTGAAACCTGTGCCCTTCCTGCTGCCTGGATCCTCAGGCACCCCCACAACTGCTGGTGTTCCTCCTACCTCATGTCTTGGGGCTGCCTTCTCACCCTGAGGCCCAGTTCTTCTTTGTGCTGGCTTTTGAGTGCTCAGTGGGCCCCACCACACCAGGCCATTCCTCGGAAGGGTGGCACTGAAGGACGTGGGACAGTCCTATCCAATGCTCTCATTTCACCAGCAAAGGCCTCGGCACTTAGGCTCAGGACTCCCTGAAGCAGCACAGGGGCTACCACGTGGGGCCCAGGAGCAGGTGTCCCCAGGCCACACCTCATTCTCACATGGGTCCTGGGGAGGAGTTGGGAGCCCCCAGCTTGGGACAAGCACGGGGTAGAGGGGAAGGTGCACTGTCCCCTCTCCTCGGCACTGCCTGCTTCAGTGACTACACCCCCAGTGGCACCCAGGGTCCCAGAAAGGATCCTCTGCAGTCAACCACATCCTCTTCTGGAAGGGACCCAGAAAGACTCACTGGAACATCTCTCCAGGGCATCCGTGGGCACTGAAGCGCTATACCTACCAAACACTCCCCTCCCCTCTGTCCCATCCCCCGAGCCACTGTACTTCCTGCTCCAATGAGTGGGGTCACCTTTGGGCAGATTCCTAGGCTGAAGTCCCAACGCCCCAGCTACAGCATGGAGAGGCATGGCTTTGGGGGTCAAGAGGCCATGGGGGCAGAACTCTCAGAAGTGGCACTGGTGTCCTCAGAGAAGAGACCCAGACGCTTTGCCCTTTCTGCCATCGAGGGACAATGAAAAGGTGGCTGTCCTGATCAGGAAGAGGACCCTCCCCATGTGGCTGCTAGCAGTCCCCTGACCCTCCCAGCGCCACAGTGCTGAGACATATCTTTGTGCCCACACCGCAGGTCTCTGGTTCTCCTGTCACAGCAGCCCCAAGTGGATGTGTAACCAAGCAGCTCATGGAAGTGGAAGCCTGTCATCCTAGGCACCGTCCCACCAGTGGGACATGGTACCCTACAGGGCCTAGGTGGGCTCTAAGTTTCAGTCCGCAGTCACCTGGCCCCCAGCTCCCCATCCCCTGGCTCCCAGGCAGAGATAGCACGGTAGAAGGGCGTGGTGGGAGAAGGCTGTCAGCCCACAGGAGCCAGGAAGCAGGGGAGGGTAAGAGTCCTGATGGGTGCTCACCCTTCTGGCCACACTGCGGTGACTGCCCCTGGCCAGGCCCCCCTCCCACTACTCTGTGGCAGGGAGCTCTGCCTGGATGAACCCACTGCATAGGAGGACACTGCCCATGATGCCACCCCCCCATGCACACCGAGACTTCTGGGTCTAAATCACACTCCCTAAGTTGGGTCTGCGTGTCACCTGCTCCTTTCACCAGGCCAGTGTCCCCAAAGTTGATCTGTGCTATGGCATGGCCAACTTGGATTTTAAATGCCATCTGCTTGGAAGGGGCTTTTCTCCCCGCACTGTGTAGACAGTGTGCGAGGGGATGGCTGACTAGTGAGTAGTGGTGTAGTACTCTGTGTTCCATGTGGCCGGCATTGGGCAGGTCACCACTCAGCTCCAGGCCTCTGGGGCCCACTGCCCTCCTGCAGCTTCTTTTGAGGGGAGACCTCAGTGGTTTTCTTATTTTTGTTGGCCTCACACTGGAGAAGGTTGGCCTGGGTAAGTGAACACAGAAAGCTGTGGCGGGAGGGGTTTCCACACCGGCCTTCCAGATTCACAGTGTCAGCAAGGGCCTAAACACACTTTCTGGGTCTGTCACAAGCTGACACTGCGTATTTTACAGAAAATGGTTTGACACGCTGACCTTAAGGCAGACATCAGAAGTGTTTGCACCTGTGAGGTGGTCTCTGTCCCCTAGGACTACAGTGACACTACTTTGAGGTGGCACAGAGGGCAGGACAGAGAGGAGCCTGGTCCCATGATCCTTCCAGACATCCTGGAGCTGCAGAAGTTGCAGGGCGAGTCGTGGGCAGGGAGTGGCCTGGGAGGGTAGAGATGGGGACTGGGTCTCTTCCTCTTGGGCACATTGTCCTGAAAGGCAAGAGTAGCTGTGACACTAGGAAAATGGCCCCATCCCCAAAGGAGCATCAGAGTGGCCCTGGGGGGTGCAGCCCACACAGGTGTGAACCTCCTCGGGAAGGTGCAGGGCGCAGGGTCCTGAGCACAGGATGGTGCTGCTGTCCCCAGTCCCTGTCCCCTGTCCCTGTCTCCTCAACTCTGTGCCCTATCCTGACTGTGTATTTTAGGCCTGGCTCAGGCAGGGAGCAGGGCATGCTCTCAGCCACTGAGAGCTTCAAAAAGAAATGAAAGGTATAAAATATTTATGCCAGGAAGTATCTTGAACCTTACCATTTTAGCCTCTCCGGGCTTCTTCCCTCCCTCCCTCCCTCCCTCCCTCTCTTCCTCCTTTCCTTTGTTTTTCCTCCCTTTCTCCATTGCTCCTTTCCCTTTCCTTTCGTTTCCTTTCCTTTCCTCCTCCCCCGCTTCTTTCTTTCGGTGGTACTAAGAACTGAACCCAGGGCCTCCATACTGATCATCTTTGCCCTGTTTGATTTTGAGGCAGGATCTTGCTAAGTCACTAAGTTGCTCAGGCTGGACTTAAAACTTCCACCCTTCTGCCTCAGCCTCCCTTGGTGGGCTCTCTCGTGCCGGCACACCTTCACCATCTTGCAGTGTGGGGTCGGGCCGAAGGGACCCAGTCCCCGCTGTGCAGCCATCACCACTATTCCTCTCCAGAACGTTCCCTCTTCCCCAGTGGAAACCCTTCACCCACTGAACAATAGCTCCCCAGTCTTGCCTGTCCCTAGGCCCTGGCACACCGCCCCTGCCTCTGTGAGCCTCACCTGGGACCTCATGCAAGTGGAATCCCGCAGGACTCGCCCTTCTGGGCCTGGTTTATTCCACTTAGCAGTGTCCTAGAGGTTTGCTTCTGTGGTGCTGTGCCACAGAATCCCCTCCCATCTAAGGCTGAGTACCCTCCGAGGCGAGCGTGTTTGCGGCCTCTGACTCTCTGCCTCAGCCTCGTGCCAGGCGTTCTCCAAGTGTCGTCAGCGCTTGGTGAGACCCAGGCTGAGCCCTGGGCAAGTCAGCCGGACTGGGTGATGCTGACAGGCAGGCTCCACAGGCCCCTGGGGTGGGGGAGAAGGCATTTGGGGCCCAGAGGGTACCTGCAGGCTGGGGGAGGGGCTTAGGCAGGATGCCAGGCTGGAACTGGGAGAAGGGGCTACGGGAGTCAGGAGGACACAGCTGGTGACAAGCATCATGCTGTTCCAGAGAGCAGTGAACGTTCATTTCTCAGCCTCAGCAGGGAGAAAGGGACCCTCTCCTTCACTGTCACCTTTGCTTTTTCATGGATAGCTGAGAGCCAGCTCGGAGCTGGTGGGACGAGAGTCCCCACTGGGTGCCTCGGTGACGTGCGCCCTTGAGCGTGTTTCATGATCCACTTGAGCCCAGCAGGATGGCGAGATGAGCTTGACTCTGGCTCTTGAAGGGATTCATGTGTGTGGCACTTAGCACAACTCCTCAACAAGTGGCAGAAACAGTGCTTGGGGAAGCAGGAGAGGAGCCGAAGTTTGCTCAGTGACCAATGCCTCTGAGGCTGCTCAGAGCTTGGTACAGGGCAGGAATTAAAACCGTGGGGCCCGTGACTGAGATGGGCAAGGTGCCCACACTGAGGCCTCCCAAGGAGGGGGGCAGAAAAGTGAAGAATGAGAAGCAGGACCACGAGGGTGTGACAAGCAGATAGCACTTTAGAATGCCCCGGGGCCAGCTCAGGGCGGGCATGGCAGTTCATGAGGGGCTCCCAGCTGAGAGGAGAGGATGGAGAGGGTCTCACTGAAGAAGAGGGGCAGGAGTGGGACTCCACAGTGAGCTGGGGCAGAGGCGAGAGGCCAGTGGGAGCGAGTGGCGCTCCGGAGAGTGGTGCGGAAGGTGCGGGTTGAAATGCAGTGGGAGCCCAGCATCAGACAGAAGGGGACAGGGACATGGTGTGACCTGACCTGTGTTTAAGGGCAGCCTAAAGCCCAGCACAGAAGCAGGCAAGAGGGCTGGACAGAGGCTTCTCCCCAGAGGGTGCTCAGCCAACACGCGCACGGAAACAAACGCACCGCGCCAGCTGCCGAGAAGCACAGAGAGCTCCAGTGGGCATGTGCCATCTACTCCCCTTCTGCTTATATTTTAAAAAATTGAGAGCAGGGACTCGAAAACATATTTGTTCATGTGTGTCCACAGCAGTGGCACGCATTGTGGCCACACATGCCTACGGGTACAGGCACAAGCTGTGGCCTTCACATCCAACGCGGTGTTGTCCAGCCTTCAGAAGGAAGGGAATGTGGATGTGTGATACGCTGTGAGTGACCCCTGCGGACGCAATGCTCGGTGAAATATCCAGCCACAGAAGACAAATGTGGAGTGATCCCAACTGTATGAGGCACGGAGAGTTGTGGTGGGGCTGAGGAGGGGCGGGGAGCTGCTGCTTCGTGGGAGCAGAGTTTCAGCTCAGAAAGATGAAGTAGTCCTGGAGATGGACAGTGCCCACGGCTGCCCACAGTGGGGTGGCCGTACTGTTTCTGATCTATGAACCGCACTTAAACGTGATTCAGATAGAGGTGGGTAACTCAGTGGTAGAGTATGTGTTCAACATACATGAAGGCCTTGGTTAAATCCCCAGAACCAAAAAAGGCTAAAGTGACACACACGTACATCTCAGCATACATACATGCACACACGTGTGTACACACACACACACATGCACACACACACACGCACACATGGGCCCAGGGGTCATGCTGGCAGGAGGGGGCATATATGATTATAGTAGCCAGGCTAGGGTGGCAATAGTTGACAGGACCCGAAGCTTGGGGACCAGAGGTGCACACCGGGATCACCCAAGGAGACACCGAATGGCCCCGAGGGTGAAGCCTTGGTGTTGAGCGCAGCAACCATAGGCCCCCTTTGTTAAAATAATGGAGGCATGATAAACTACATGTATGCTATGTGCATGGTTTGGTAAGCTTAGACAAGGGGGCCTCCTCCCTCTGAGATGTTTACTGAGATCCCTCTGGCTACAACAGGAGGGCCGGTGAGCGTTCAGGTGTGGAGTACAGGGAGATGCAGGGCTGGCCTGGCAACTGTGGAAATCGCCAGCACATCCAGACTCAAGGCCAGGTGGAGAACAGTGGAAGGGTGAAGTCCCCACTTGTGGAAGAGCAGCGCGCGCTGGGCACATGGACTATCGCTCATCACACTCAAGGCAAAGGCAGTGTCACCACGTGGTGGGAAATGCTGATCCCATGACCAAGTGCGCTCTTTTCTTCGTCTGCAGAAGTCAAGTTGACCTGGAGCTGGGATGCTGGCCAGGCTCCTCCTCTCCTAGCCCTCCTTGTGTGCCTGGTCGAACAGAAGCAAGATCTTCCCACTGAGTGGCGACTCCAGAGGAGGGCGTTGTCCACTCCTTTCTTTTCTAGCCCTTCCTTAATGATGAGAGTGGCAATGACCATAGGAAGCTGGGCCAAAAACGACAGGGCTGCTCCCAGCCTGGGGCCCTGACTCACTGTGTGGATAGAACCACCCACCAGACTGCAAGACCGGCTGAGAGTGGTCAGTAGGAGCCAGTGAGCTCCTTTGTTCTTTAAGCTCCTGGGTCTTTGTTGGTCTCTCGTCACAGTGGTTCATTCTGCTTGTGTCTGATGTTAGCATTGCATGGTTTTGGGGGGAGTGAAGTTACCCAGGGTCATACACCTAGGATCCAGATGTTATTGCAGTAATTTTAAAATATGGATGCATCCACTGCCTGATACCCATAAAGACTGAGGCTATGTGGAGCCCAGAAACTGGAGCCCGATTCTGACCCAGCCTGGTAGGTCATAGAGCACAGAGTGGGAAACAATTTCTTCTACTTGGTGCAGATAATCAAAGAGCACATGGTTTGTTATGGTTTGGAACCAGAATAAGGCAGTACCTTGGAGGCTTGGCTCCCCGCCTTGGGCACTATATGGAGGTGCTGAAACCTTTCAAAAGAGCAGCCCGCTGGAAGGATGAAGTCCTTGGAGGAGCAGCTGCGAGGGGTGTGGGGACCCTGCTCCTTCCTGTTTCCTGGCTACCAGGAGGTGAGCAGCCTCCTCTGCCGTGTCCTTCTCCCTGGATGTACTGTGCTGCCATGGCCAAAAGCAACAGGGCCAAGCGCCCGTCGACTCAAGCCCCTAAAGTCATAGCCAAAGTAAACCTTTCCTACTGTAAGTTCATAAATTCAGGTGTGTTGTCACAGTGACAGAAAGCTGACAGACATGGTGTCAGAAATGTTACAAGAAAGCTGGAGCTTTTACAAATGACCCAAAAGGTGGTGAGTTGCTTGGTGCCCACATGACATGTGTGTCCCGAGGGGCACCACAGCAAGCCTGACCATCTCCCATGTGAGCCACATGCAGTGTGCCCAAGTTTCTGGGACACTTGATTCCCCAAGGTTGTCTTTGGAATGCTGATGAGAAAGATCAGTTTCCATGACAAATGGAGAGGCTAAGAACCATCACAAACTTGAAAAGGACTCCTTTACTGGGTCAGGAGGCAGCAAAGTGTTGATCTTTAAACTGTGAACCTGAGGCAATGTCTTGGGCGATGGCAGAGAGGTCCTTGGCCAGCCCCTGCCCTCTGCACTGGGGCCGCCACAGCCATTCTGGTGAGTGTCAGTTGGCAGGCGTGACAGCAGGACTCAGATGTGCCCTGCTTGATGGGCACTCACTGTCCACTTGAAGGGAGACCAGGTGAGGGCACCAGGATGGGGGTGAGGTGCTGTAGCCCTCACCCAGAGGAGGAGGCTGCCGGGTCTAGGACTGATTCCAGCTCTACCTCACTGCGTAGTGTGCTGTCCCAACTGGGATGCCTTCTGGAATGAAGGGGGTGAAATCAGTGCTGACCCGGATGACAGGACAAAATGTCTTGCATCAGGCACTTGAGGGTGGGGGCTCAGCCTCGCCAGCACCTGCAGGTTCCCACCAGGGCTGCGAGGTTCCCGCCCTTGACACCCTGGCTTCCTGGGTGAGCGTCTCCGGATTCCCAACTGAGGCTGTCTTACACGTTTGCCCTGTGCTCCTGATGTGCTTGCTTCGAGTCAGCGTGCGGTGTCTTAGAGTAAGAGAAAGGGTGCGCACAGCTGCCACATGGCATGTGTATTCCAGGGGCAAATGCTTTCAGGCAAGAGAACGACCTGGTACGACAGCATAGAAGCAATTCCAGTGCTCTTGGAGGCTGAGGCAGGAGGATCACTAGCGCAGCTTGTGCAGTGTAGAGACTCAGTGAATGCTTGCCTCAGAATAAAGCAATAGAAAGTGCACATTACAGCTTGCACTGGCCTCTGTCACGTGCATGGGCTGAAGCCTACCTTCCCATCCGTCTCCAGCAGAGTATTTCATCTGAAATCCATGGTTAAAAATGTTCCCCACAGGCTGGGGGGATAGCAGTGGTCTCAGTGCTTGCCTGGTAAGCGTAAGGACCCAGGTTTGATCCCTAATATTGCTTGTTATGTCGGCCCCAGGCACCAAGCTGGCCACTGAAACTGGGCGTGGTGGCGCACACCTGTAATCCTAATGCTGGGGAAGCTGAGGCAGGAGGATCACTACGAGACCGAGCTGTGCAGGGAGACCTTGTACCAAATGAATAAATAAATAAATAAATAAATGTTCAAATCAGTCCTAGACCTAGCAGCCTCCTCCTCCTCCTAGTTGTCTAGACTGTCAATTCCTGCTTCCTCTGCAGATGGAGAGATGATGTTGTGCGGCACTCAGAGACCATGACTGTGCAGTCTTGGTCTAGGAACCAAGCTCGCTTCCCATGCCCCTGCCTGGTCTGTCTTGCCCCCAGCCTCCCCTCCATTTGGGTCCCTTTGTTTCTTTGTTTCTTTTTTTCTTTTTTAAAAATGTATTTAGTACAGGGTCTACAGGGTCTCACTACACAGATCAGACTTATAGTGATTTTCCTGTTTGCAGCCTTCCAAGTGCTGGGATTACAGGTGTGCACCACCACACCCAGTCTCAATCGCCATCTCAGCCTGCCCCAGGGGTGGGGCCTGCAGGGCAGGCCTGGGATCAGACCCTGGCCACTGTGTTCTGCCTAAGCAGGTGCTTAGTCCGCTGAGCTATCTGGCTGGCCCTTACATCCCTTTGTTTCTGGTTTTCTTGACAAATGTGGCTCTGTCTTTCCAGATCCTGCCTCCCCCTGCCATCACTCTGCCCTCCTTGTGGGCTGTGGTCCCTATCTTCCACTCTGCACGTCACCTGCCACTGTCACCTGTGTTCCCGTTGGATGTGTCAGGGCTTCATGAAGCTGGTACTCCCCCTGGACAGCGGCCCCAGCCTTCCCCTGAGGATTTCTCTTGCAGCGTGAACTTCCCTGTAACCCAGCCTCTGCCATGTGCATTCTGGGGTCTGTCAGCTTGCAGTTAGAGCTCAATAAATCCAGTGGACCTGAGCTGGCCCCAGGGCATTGCTGGCCACCTCATAAAACCAAGACTTAATTAAGCACAGCATGGCCCAGTTGGCAGCTGACTCCCAGCTGCAGAACCAGGACCGAGCATGTGGATTGGTTCCTGCTGCATCTGTGACTCCAGTGGGGCCCTGTGTGGTAGCAGAAGGAGGACCCTCCTCTGGGGTCCCAGGAGACTTGTGTGACTGCAGAGGGTCCACCTGGGTGGGCAGGATCCTGCAGAGGCCCTGGAAGGGCTTATTTTGACCAATTGTGTTTTATAGATGTAACATGATTAAAAATAAATAACAAAGAAAAGCTGTCTTTAGTTGGGAAAGTGCCCACTCAAGTCACTTACACTACTTCTTGATGTAGATGGGGCAGGCTTTATCCCAAATGCTTGAGACCAGGAATGTTGGTCAGAATGTGGAATACTTGTAAGTTCATGACACCTTGTTGATGGGACCCCAGCTTAAACACAAAATTCATTCATGCTTTATATATTTCTTACACATAATCTTAGGGTAAGTTGGTACATATTTTTCATGTATTAGTGCAGGAATCAAAGTTTTATGATGTGGAGACTTCTGCTTGGGGTGTCTTTGGTGTTCAAAGCTTTTGGCTTTCGGAGCTTTTCAGGTTTTGGTTTTTGTGTGAGAGAAGTCGACCTGTGTGGTCTTTGTGTGAGCAGAACTTTGGTGAAATGAAACATTGAAGTTTAGCCCTCAGTCATGTGAGCTGCAATTAACTGCTTCCAACTTTTCCAGAGATTGTGGTGCGTGATAACAATTGCTGCACATCAAAGGCTCCAGACGGCAACTCTGCAGCCTCAGCCACAGGACAAGGTACGGGGCTAAGATTTGTTCAGGGGAAGCTTGGGAAAGCCATCCACAGAAGCCGCTCTGCGCATTTTGCGATCGTCCCTCTTGTCCTGGGCTGGACCTGGCTCTGCTGGATGATGGCATCAGGGAGCTGCTGCTGTGTGTGGAGAGCTCAAGGTTCTCTGGAAGAATCCTGCTGCTATCGCCACCCTGCCTCTAACCACAGATAGCTGGAGGGGTGGACGTGACCAACACCGGATCAAAGGGTGCCTTAGCGTGTACCAGGCAGGCTCTGTGAACCAAGCATTGGACAAAAGTGACTGAAAGCCTGTCCTCTTGGGCCTCACAGCCCTGGTTACAGAAGGTAAAGAGGGTCCCTTTGAGCTGAGGCAGGGAGCTCTGCTAGCGAGTGTTTGGGGTCTGGCACTGAGCTGTCCACCACTGGGCCCACCAGCCCAAGAAGGAGCTTTGCACACACACATTCCTCCTCAGTCCAGGCAGCTTCTGAGGCAAGTCCCAGAGGTTTTAGGGGAGGAGAAGCCTGGTGCCCAGGTGCCTGTTGAGGGGCAGCGAGGTGGCCTGGGCCCCTCCTCCCCTGGGGTCCCACCCAGAAACTGCAGTCAGAGAAGAACTTGGTACAGAGAGGCCGAAATCCCAGGCAGCAAGAGCAGGAGCCCGCAGATTTCGGCACAGCAAGCTGCCACTTAACTGGAGAAGATTCTTTGAAAGGAAAAATGCAACCCAACCCCCTCTCAAAGCCTCTGTTAAGGAGACCACAAAAGAGAGGCCACCAGAGGCTGGGAAGGGAACAGGAGAGAGGTCACGACCAAGGGTGGGCCCCAGGTCCCCACCTAGGGTTATGTGGGAGGAGCAGGTTCTAGCATTACCCAGTGCAGCTGCTGGACTACACTGCTCAACAATCACTATAGGTTTTATGACGAAATAGACAGAGGTGCCCCCCAGAGGCTCCCCACACAGCGGAGTGCTGAGCACGTCGACACAGTGGAAGTATTTATTGCCCTGATTCCACCACTGTGGGTTGCACACGTGTACCAAACCATCACACTGCACCCTGTAAGTAATTCGAGGAAGCAGCCAACTTTGGAGGTAGATGAAGATGAGGTAACACGAAGACCACAGAGAAAAAAGTGCAAAGAGAAGCAGAACCTCAGTGTGATGCGAAAGCCAGCTCACCGGCAGACTTGTCACGAAAGGCCCAGGGCATATTTTAAGAGCCACTAGTTTAGCTGCTCTAGGCATTGTAATCTACAACAGGTTTTTCAATCTTTTTAAATTAAGGGCTACAAAATATTTAACGTTGTAATAATCTAGCACATATGCATGTGTGTGTTAGAAGTGGGAATTGTATGAAATAATGCTTTTTTTTTTTTTTTTTTTTTTTTTTTACTGTGTAAATCGTGCTTTACTCTAAAATTCCTTCTTTGTAAATTTTATTTGTGTGGGTCATGGCCACTGGGAGGATCTCACACCTCTCTTTTGGGTGGTGGCCTGCTAGGTGAAAACCCGTGAAGAGGACCCTCTGTCCTCCCTCACCAGGGGAGCTGGAGGGGCCTGCTGCCAGAAGGCTCTCTGTGCCTTCCTGCGCTGGAAGCCTCCCCATGCAGACTGTCAGCGCGACCCATTCAGTACTCATGGAGTCCCACGAATGAATGAAATCGGGAAGTTGTTGGGCTCTGAGTGCTCACTGTGTGTGATTCATTCCGAGAAGCGGAGTGCCTGGAAAAGGAAGGCGGTGGGAGGGTAGATACTTGAGGAAAGATCCACGAGGGGGAGAACCGGCCGCGGAAATACGCTGGTGAGGAGCCTTCGTGTCCGAGGGAGCCACAGGTGCAAAGGCCCTGAGGCCACCAGGCCTAGCCGGCGCCCGGACTAGCAAGGAGGACAGAATGGTTGGGGTGGGCAGGGCGAGAGGAGCCACCGGGCAGGGGAGGTCAGAGGGAGGGACCGAGGGGCCGGCCAGACGCAGCCCTCCGCTTCGGCTTTTGCCCTGTGAGGAGGAGACCAGCTGGAGAGTTGTGAGCCGTCGCACAGGTGACAGCACCGCGTTGGCCGCTGTGCGGAGAAGAGAGGAAGGGCAGCAAAGCAGCCGCCGGGAGCTTCCGAGCAAGCGGGGCAGCGCGAAGGGGCGGCGCTGGTGGGGGCTCTGTAAGGCGCAGCCTCCGCGGCTCCGGGGGACTCGGAGACGCCGCCCACTGGCCCCGAGCACGGCTCTGCGGTAATGAGCGAGTCCAGCTGAGAGAACCATTTGCGTTAACGTAGACTCTACCACAAGGCCACGGTCTGGAATCCATGAAGAAAACAAGACCAGAGCCACGAACCCGGCCGAAGGGGCTGGAAGCGGACTGCCGGGCACGCAGTCCTGCTCCGCTGCGTGGCTCTGCCCCGCTCTCCCAGCCCTGCGCGCTCCCGGACCGCTCGAGAGACCTGCGAGTGTTCTGGATGGCCGGGTTCTCCATCTTTCTCCTTGTTTAATCTGAGCAGGTGCAAACCGGGTGTGTCGCCTGCCTTGCTTCTGAACAGAAGGGACGTCTCCCAGGCTCTCTGCACCTGCTTTCTGTACGGTGGGCTCATCTCTGGACCACTGGAGTGGCTAGGAGCGGGCAAAGAGCTTCAGGCGGGTGCCTGGCAGCCCCCCAGCACGTGCTGATGTCGCCCCCTGGTGTTCTCTGTCTGCCGGCCTTTTCCAGCTCCTCCTGCCCCAGATCTGATGCCTGGAAGCCAGGTAACCTTAGTTCTTTGGGACTCGGTGAGGCTCAGGAAGGCTCAGCAAGGCGCAGGTCGGAAGGGGCAGGTGGAAGGCGGTGCCCGATCGGGTTTCACATGAGGTAGTTTCTCAGATACTTTGAACACTCGGGCTCTGAAGGGGCTGGCTTCACGCAGCCAGCAGAGCGCTGAGAGTCATTTCGGGATTCGAACATGAGTTACTGGCCCCACTAGCTTCTGCATAATGAGTGCACACAGAATTCTACCTCTCCAGTCCTAACACTTTCTTTGCTGCAGCATCTTTAAATGCTGTGCCTGTCTGGGGATGGCGGGCTGCCCTGGGGCTCAAGTTTCTCTTGCCAAGCAGTCTCTTGTAAGTCTCACTGAGAAATAAATTGCATGTTTTTGGTGCTGGGAAACGATCAGGCCACCCTTACATCCTGCAAAATGTGCAGTACGGACACTTTTGCTAAGTAGAAAACTGAGAAACTGCCAGCAGAGGGTCTTGTAAAGAAAACCACATGTTCCAGTTCTCAGGCCAGCTGAGGTCTCCCTGTGTGGGGAGTCAAGCGGAAGGTGCGCCACTGCGGGTTCCTAATCCCAAAGCTTACAGCCCCTCTCTGCTCTGCGTGGTTTGATTGCAGCAGCTCTTCAATGGTGGCTTCTTTGCGCCAATTGTCCTTCCTGTGGATGGAGCAGTGCTGGTCCAGCGACAGCGTTCTTACTGGATCCAGGGTATATTGGATACTGTGCTTCTCCTGCGGTATCCATTTGTCTGTATCTAAATGAGATGTTGAAGTGCATTATGCATGGACGAAATGCATTTACACGAAACGAGATTAGATGAGGGGGCCTCTCTGGGCCAAGGGTCCCCTGCTGCTCCTCTGTCTGTCTGCTGCTGCTGCTGCTTCTAGAAATCCCAGCCCACAGGCTGCAACCAGACCCCTCCTCTTACCCGGCAAATTCTGCACTGGGGAAAGACTTCAGGGGCTGGCTAGAGACTTTCAGATCAAATACCCAGACCTCTCTTTTCATCTTCTTTTTTTAAACTGAGTTTGCTGATTTTGGCAAAACTCCTCCTCTTATAACATTTAGTGCATTTACAAATAATAGAAGGAGGGCCGGGTGATGAGAAGGAGTTAGGATTGCAGAGCGAGTGTTTCCTGATGATATTCTTGGGTTTCATTGTTTGCCGTAACAAGAGGCTAGCCGGTGTCTTGCACACTGGGCGTTCTTTCAATAACATGCTTGGCTGAATGAATCTGCATTCCATGGAGGGGGCATTCCCTGGGTGTGGTCTAGGCACTGACATATTCTTCACGGGCTGAGATGGTTTATACACCACATTGGGCTGTTTACAGTTGATATAAAGTGGCAACATGCAAAGAGAAGATCAGCATGAGTATTTTAAAAGCAAGCTAAAATACATGCTCTCAGACTAATAGGAAGTACATTTAAAACAATAAAATAAATATAGAATCATGTTTCTGGGAGCTGGTGAAGCTAGCTTGTTGTTAATGGTAAAATAACTGGGTGTGGAGTCCGGCCTCCCTCTGGAGTAGTGAGTCCAGATGAGGCAGCTCGCTGTGTATGCCAAGAGGCAGAGAAACTTGAATCAGGGGCCAAAGCCAACTATTTTGAAAATTTTCAATGATTTTATAGATTTGAAGATGTCCTCATTGTAGCGGGCAGTTTGCTCATCATTGGGATAAAACACCTCCAGCTTAAAGGTGGAGAGGGTTACTCAGGCTCATGGTTTCAGAGGTGTCAGTTCGAGATGGGTCCCAAGCAGACACATCATGGTGGAAGGGCATGGTGGAGCGAAGCAGGAAGGCCACGGGAGGGGAGCTCCGAGGCAGGGGCAGGGGCCATCTTGTCCCAAGGCCACACCTTTCCTGGGACCAGAAGTAGGATTCAGTAGTCCCCTATGAGGGGACTCTCAAATAAATCAAGCTGATGATCAAGATTAACCGTTGCACTCATCTGAGCTAATCATAGAGACTTACTTGCCCTAAGAAAATCCGCTAGGAAGTA
>NW_004524599.1:17665462-17676685 GCF_000260255.1 Octodon degus
GGTAAAGGAGAAGTAATGTAACGCTCAACCTGCTAGATGTCAGACATGCTGTGTTCCTGTTCTCCAAAATCAAGGAATGAATCCTAAGGAACAACGGAGATTAAGAGTAGGAGATATTTATTGAGAAAGATAGCTCCTGAGCAATAGGAGGAGGACCAGAAAGCAGGTTGCCAACAAGCCTACTTCTCCAAGAAAGTTTTATAGAGCAGTATTACAAGGTGGGTACGAGGTGGGTCAAAATTATGATCAACCAACAAGATTATAAATAGAGCCGCTTAGGTAATGTTGATCAACCGGGGAAGCAGGTCATGTAGCAAGTGCACAGAGGGAGAACAAAGATCTTCTTTCAGAAGGAATGGATCGGGGGTCTTGGTCACCCATTGGGTAACTGATGTTTGCCTAGATTTTATTGGATGGGGTGGTACCAATTAGCCTATTCCCTTCCCAGCCCAGGAGGTATGTGGACGTGGTCTTTCCATCTCTATCTTGAGGCCTGGACTTCAACCAATGCACCTCCAGCCTCAGTTGTGCTGGATTCTCATCCCCTGGCCTGACTTCCAAGAGAACCCTGCCCCATCTGACTGCCTAAAATATTTCCACCTAACTTAGCTATAATATTACAGTGCTCAAGACCTGGAATTAAACATCAACCCAAACGATTAAATCAAAACGGGACCACATGGTTGTCTATTAGTGCCTTTCACCCCCATTCCACATTGCAATCTTTGGCCTCACACTGGAGCTAGTTACAGTGGGTCCTCAGTGTCTCCCCTATTGCAGAAAGCATTAATAATGACAGTGACACTCCCACTGTCCTCTGTAGGCTCATATGGCTTAGATCTCATCCCAGAGATGTAAGCTTCCACCTCATAGGGCTTCAGCTAAGAAGTCAAAGCCACAGCAGGTGGTTTCTCCAGCATGAAGTTCTCTGCTATCTTCCTTGCGTCCCTGAGGCTGTTCAGTGCCCAGAAAAGTGGTCGTGCTGGTGTGGATGTGGTAGAACTTGGTTCCTGCGTGGCAGTGCAAGCTGCAGAAGACAACTGGGTCTTTGGGATGACCTAATGCTGGTCTCCAGGAGTGCGTTGTGTCCCATAGAAGTGAACCTTGCAAGAATGGTTGCTTCTAAAACAAGGGAGCCCCTCCTGCCTGTCACTTCCTGTGCCCTCCCCCATTATGCTGCATGGAAAGGCCCAAGCCATGGTAATTAACACTCTCATCTCCTTATTTTTTTTTTAATGTTTGTACCTTTTTGCTGTTTGTTCCTGATTTCTAGTTCTTCATAAAATATGTCAAAGTTTCCTGCGAACTGTAGTTACCCCACACTAGAGCGCCCTCCCGTCTGAGTTTTGTACCTGCCACTCAGCCTTCTCAGTCCTTTCTCCCTGCCTCCCGCAACTTGTTCTGCTCTCTTCCAGCTTGAGGTTCACTTTCTTCCCTTCCACATAGGAGAGAGAGCCTGAAGTGTTTGTCTTCCTCCATGTGGTGCATTCCACATAACACAATGTCCCCCAGGCCCAGGGTGGGTGACAGGATCACCCTCTTTTTTGAGGCTGGATAACGTTCCCTGTGCATACACAGACCCCTCGCTACTACCCATTCCTGCCTGGTGGACACTGGGGTGACTCTGTCTCCCTCCTTCTGTGCGCTGGGGTCCTTTTCAGGCTGCTCTGTTCTTGGCCATGGGGATAGAAAATGCTGTTCCATTTCTTTGCTCGGGTCTTCTCCTGCTGACTACTCTGCTGTTTCTGTCATGGGTGTAGGAGTTCTAAACTCATTTGTTATCAGAAACTCTCACCCTAGGTAAATATGTCCCTCCTGTGGCTTTAATTTTCCTTTAAGCGGCCATTGTCCTAGGTGCCAAGGGGACGGCACTGCCGGGTGAAGGGCTAGGGCCCCTGTGCAGCTGCTGCTCACTTCCAGGCTTTCTTCTGGCCTGTGGGCTTCCTTCTCTGCAGCTGTGGTGGGACCGCATCAAAAGGTGCAGGCTGGCCACCACTGTGAGTTAAATCGTTCCATAGTTCCTCAGCTAACTGAACATAAAGTAACATTTTCTACACTTTTTGATTGGATGAATTCTAAGGAATATTTCCTGTTTCTAGACCCAACAAACACGCACACATAAGACTGGGTGGTGTCTGTGTACTCACACACACATGGACACTCGCAGAGTCAAGGGGAACAAGAGATGCTATGACTTGGATGCAGTCTGTCCCCCAAGAGCCAGACACTGCAGGCTTGCTTCTGAGTGGAGCTCAGGAGGTGGTGAAGCCTCATGGAGATGCGGTCCAGTAAAAGCAATGGGTTTGGGGGGCTCTGTCCTCAGAAGGGGCGAGGGTTGCTGTGCAAGAGGGAGTTTGTGCTGAAAGAGCGGAGATTCTCAAGCCACGCCACCCTTGCACTTGGTCCCTTCGGCAGCTGTTTCTCTGGCATGTTTTACAGCAGCCAGAGTAGGGTCGGGGCTGTCACTAGACACAGGAGAGAGGGGGCCTCCCAGTGTCGGACTTGCAGTTTCCAAAATGATAAGTGAAGTAAGCCTCTCTTCTATATAAAGTACCCACCTCTTCTCTTTCCTTAAAACAACAGAAAACAGATTAATTCCAAGGTACAGACCAAAGCTCTCCTCTTGAGTGATTGTTCCCCTCGCATACCCTGACCTTTCCTACCACAGGCAGGAGCATCTTCAGCTCCCTGAGTGTCCTACATTCTTACACAGTGGGGCCTGGTGTCTGTTTTCTGCACCTGTAACAGTATCTGTCCTCTTCCAAATATCCTCCTCGCCCTTTCCACCGCAACCTCCAGAGCACCTCCTAAGTATCCTTTCTTCAGGGAAGGGGTGCTGCACAGCCCTGCTTCCTTCTCAGGCCTGAACTAGGGTCCCCCCCCCAACCTACCCAGTTTCTCAGCCGGATCCATCCCTGACGTAATGCAGCCTGAAGTTTTGGCCCTGCGGTGCAGGGACCACATTTGTTTTTCTCACTTTCGTATTCAGAGTTCCTGGCAAAAGACAGCCAATACATAGCTATTAAATTTCCAGGCTGGCGAATCCAACTTTTTCTGCATAACTGTCAATAACTTCAGTCCGTGAAGATAAATGCATCACTTCTTGATGGAGGAATAATTATTCAGCAGTGTGAAACTGGGCTTGCACCCGCCTGCCAGGCTTCCAAAGGAGCTACATCTCACATGGCTCATGAGGACATTAACAGAACCATAAATTCATGTCCACTTAATGCTCGCTGTTCATGTGGTCTCACAGTGACTTTAGTGCGCCATAAATGCATGGGTCAAACAGCTGTAGGGTTCCTAAGACTGAAAATGAAACAGCAAATGAGTTTTTAGGACCAAACTGAAAACTAAATTAGACAAATAATATATATTGTAAGAAAATATTAGGAGAAGACTTTTCCATAATGCCTCTACTAATTATAGCCATGTTAGAATGACATTAACATTCAGATAGTAGATCAAAGATGTCCAGTGTTATCATCTAGATTTTTATTATGCTTTATCTTGCAACAGCCTTCCCCACATTTTACTTGTCAATGTCTTCCAGAATGATGTGTCCTTAGAAACCCCTCGGCCGTGTCTGGCTGCTGCCTCCCTTGGCCGGCACACATGCCAGGGCAGGTGCAAGCCTGGCTGGAGCGATGCGGTTTGTGCCCGAACAGCCGGGCTGGTCCAGAAAGTCCTTGCCTGTGCTGGCTGGGGGTCTTCTTCTGCTCCACAGGCTTTGCAGCTCACTTCTCTCCCTGCCTGAATTTCCATTTCTACTTCCACAAGTCCATTTCCACAGATCGTATCTGCTGGACTGTCCGGCGTCTGCCCTTGATTTATCCTGCCCTATGTAGCAGGGCTCGATCCACGTCATTCACCGGTGTGGTCGTCCTCCAAGGCATTTACCAAGCCCTGCTCTTTTCAGGGAGAAATGAAGGCCTCCAGAGCTGAGCATCAGCAGGACCCAAGCAGGAGTCAGAAACCACTTGGGAGTTTGAACGAAAATCCTTGGAATAAAAAACTACTGACTGTCACAGGGGATCAAAATCATGGAGGATTGGCTAGTTAGAAGTGAAACAAGCACTTGAGAATGAAACAGTGTGATAGATAAGCAGTAGGCACCTCCTTTGGGCTGGAAAGATAAGAGTTGAAGGCCATGATCCATGGCCCAGACTAGGAGGGTAAGACCATGCTCAGGGTGGGAAGGTGAGAAGCCCTCTAGAGCTGCAGGGCTGGAACTTCCTGGAAATTTGCCCTCTAGTGTCCAGGGAAGTTGTTCCCAAGGCCCTCTCCCCTGGGCACTGGAGCCAACAGGGGTGTGGAAAGTGGTTCAAAGCCACAGGAGCTGGGGGAGCCTGAGGAGGGGCCAGGCTGGAACCAGAAAGGCAGCCTTTCCCCACAAGATTTGCAAAGGATACATATTTAAGGCCATCTCTGTCCTCACAGGCAGGGCATCGGGAGTGAACTTGGAGCTGTTGATGAGCTGAGACTGGGCCGCAGATAAAGTCCAGGCAGCTTGGGTGTGCCAAGATGACAGCCGACTCTATGCTTGTCTCAGCTTCCTGCTGAGCTGCCACACTGGTGTCGGGTCACACGGGGAAGGGGACGCCCACCAGGAGGGCAGCCTGTCTCACTGCAGAGCTATGAGTGGCTGCTGGGGCAGCAGGCTGACAGCCAAGGGACCCGAGACTTAGAGGGCAGGTGTCAGGAAACGACCTGGACCACATTCCTCCTTCTCGTCACCCTGGCTGTGTCACCCCTGACTCCATGACAGCAGCAAGGAGGCTCAGCTGTGCCGAGTCCCAGGTAAGAACTGTGTGAGGCATCATGAGAAGACAGTGTGCAGGCGGCACTACTGACTCCTGGTTGCCCTGGGACGCAGGTGTCCCCATAATCTGGGCAGAGTTGGTCCCTGGGGTCTCCCCCAAAATGCAAAATCCATGAATGCCCAAGTCCCTTACATGAACCAGTGCAGAACTTGACACACCCTGTGCACATTGTCACATAAATGTCCAGGTGTCTCTCGAAGACTTTTACTACCTAGTACACTGCACGTGCTATGTCAGCAGTTGTCATCCTGCAGTTTTCAGGGGACGAGGACAGGAGGAAGTCTGCACATGCAAAGCATGGACATGTTTCTTTTTCTTGCAGACTTCTGATCTTAGCTGTGAAGGTGGTCTAGAAGGCTCCTTGCTTCTGAGAAAGAACCTACATAGAGAAAAGAAATGCCCTACTCTGTGCCTTAGAAACTGCTGGTAGTGAAACGGGTGACAGCCAGGGCCTCGCCTCTCCTGCAGTCCTGTTGGTGAGGGTGGTGCAGACTCAACAGTGACAACTCTGAATGCCCCATGGGGGGCAGGAGGAGCCCAACAGAGGCCTAGCATGGAGAGGGGGCTGAGCTCAGGGCCCCCAGATCTCTTGCTATAAGAAATTGGTAGTATGGTAGAGGCAGACAGCAAACTGAGGTTTAGGGGCAAAGGGCCACTGCTTATGGAAGACAACTGTCTGCAGTGGGGGGCACTGGGGGAGGCATGCGGATAGCAGGGCAGGCAGAGGCAGAGCATTCACAAAGCTGAGGCTCTGCAGCCTGCACGCAGGGGACAGGCTCAGCTCTCGTGGGGGACCCTGGTCTGCGCAGCTCCTCCAAGGCCTTTCTGAAAACGCCAGGGCCTGTTAGCTGTGCCAGGGATCCTGAAGAGAGTGTTTGAGCATCCTCAGGCAGAGTAGGAATGCAGAGAATGTCAACGCAGAGCCCCCAAGGCAGTGGAGGACACACACAGCCCGCACTTCCTCTCATGCGCCTGCCCTCTCTGGTTGTGCTCTCCTGTCCAAACCTTCCTCTGCTCAGATCCCGGAAGCTTGACCCTTCATTCGAGAGGCTGAGTCTGGACCCCGGAAATAGTGGGGAGGCTCCTCTTCTTGAGTAGTTGGTTTCCTTGCGTAGTATAAGAGCTTGACAGAACTAAGCTAAATCAGAGCAGAATTCACTATGACAGAGCCCCTCAAGAAGATTCTAGCAGAGTCAAATAAGACTCTCTACAACCACGTGGCAGCCCAACCCTTAAGAGTCAGTGACTTCTTAGCATTAGTATGTGACAACGCTTCACATGGGAGTGGGCTTCTATTTCTTTTTGGCTTTCCGAGTCAATAACTGAAAACAACAGCAGTGGGAGTTTGTGTTGGATGAAGCACAAACTATAAAATTTGTTCAAATAGGGCCTAGGGTATCGGTCACTGGTAAAGCTCTTGCCTAGCATGTGCAAGGTCGCAGGTTCAGTCCTCAGCACTGCAAAACAGACAGACAGACAGACAGACAGACAGACAGACAGACAGACAGACAGACAGAGGTTCGTGCAAGTAAAACATTGACATGAACCAGCCAGAGTGGAATGGGTTTTGAGAGAGGAAGCAATGGCCCCACACCCTGGGATCCGGGAGGACTTGCGCCTAGAGCTGGTCCGTTGGCTTTCTGGGTCTTTTCTACTGTGAGCGCTCATGGTTCTGCAGTTCCAAGCCCAGCTTTTCTGCCAAGACAGTCTCTGAGTCCCCACCTCACACGGGAGCTCCACACCTGCCTGCTTTCTTCCAAAGGCTCTGGGCACGTGCTTACGTGCCCCCAAGGGGTGAGCAAGTGAGTCCTAGTTGTGGTTTCTTTACCTTTAAATAATAAATGTCAGCCCTGCATGAGTCCAGGCTTTTCACTCAGGAGTTTGTTTTCTTTGGGGGAACTTTGCAACATGTAAAGTAAACATCCCCGAGGTGTTGCTGGGAGCACAGCCATGTCCACGCCATAGAGCTGGATGAAGCCTTCTACCCAAGGTGCAGCCAGGCCCTGCGGAGCAACGAGAGTCATATGTCTGTCCTCAGAGGGCTGGCTGGGGACTCTGGATGAGAGATCCTGACTTCCAAAGCTTTGCTGCTTCAGTGCAGGCTACCACCCCCGTCCGTGTCACGTGCCGGTTCTTACCGCTTTACAGCCAAGGCAAACCTACAAAGCAGCGACCCATTCCGCATCCCTCCTCGTGGTCTACCCTGATATTCCCAATCACATTCGCTGCTCTTTCCTTTTGCCTTTCGCTTGGTCTTTAGAGACCTTTTCAGAGCGTCGTCTGCTAATTTTGGGATGCACCAATGGGGATATCCTTTGATGGCTATTTTGAAATAGACTGAACTCTGAGTTAGTCCTGAAATTTAGGCCTAGTTTAACTCCACTTATGGATTTTTTAAAAGTCAAGGCTTTGATGTTATTTGGCTTGTCAAAAACTCCCAAATTGTCAACATTGCTCAGAGAAATGAGATCCAAGAAGCAGAGACTTGTGCATGTCCATATCTATTCATGGACGCATTCATGCATGTGTGTACGGGCTCTAGGTTTATTGTGCTGCTACTGAGTGCCAGATAGTGCTGTTTCACAGATATAAAAATTAATAATAATGGATAATCTCTCTCCTCAGTGAGCTCACACCAGGAGATGAGAACCAATTCAAGATTAAACTTTTCCTAGGGCTCCCTGCACGTAATTTGGGAAACCTGACCTTCACTTTCAGAACAAGGAGGATTGGCTTTGGCAAGTTAACATCCTGTTGCTTGGTTTTTGTAAAATAAAAACATCTGAGTCACTCCAGTACATTACTGAAAGTTCAAGTGTTGGAAGCCGCACCCTGTGCACCGACTTCGGGAAGTATGGCTCACTCCATGCCTTCCACGGGGCGTGACGCAGCAAGAAGGCTCTCATCAGCAGTGCTGGGCCCGTAGTCTTGGAACAGCTAATGCAGAGCTGGAAGGAATCCCTGTTCCCCATACATTGTCATGGCTCAGACACCTGTGTGCACACCACAAGATGGACTAGGACACGCTCCACTTCTGAGGCTACTGCACTTTGGACTCAGCCTCACCAAAGGATGCAGCATAGAGCAGGTGCAGGTGGCTCCCTCTGCACAGGCCAGGGTCCTTTGGCCTGGTGTCTCCCGTGCTCACACAGGTGTCAGTGGCCATGTGGCATCCCCTGTATGACCACCAAGAGTTACCATCAGGGACCGCCGCACATTACCCAGCTGGGTGGACCATTCAGACAGCAGAACTGAAAGAGTGTGATTCTTCTCCAGTCATTAGGAGCAGCAGCGCCCACCACATCAAGAAGCACAATAATGGTGGTCTCTGTTACCACTTTATGTGATCTACATGCCTTGAGGGAGGAACTGAGGATCCCTAGTTAATTATGGAGAGAGAGAATGATGGCGAACATGGCCCTCCGGACCACTTGGGTTGGGCATCTTCGGATTCATTCATCCAGATGACAAATACTAGAAAACAACTGCCTGTGCACGGAACAATTACAGACCTTTGTGCTGGCCACCATTCCCTGGATGTACAGTGTAACAGCTGTCTCCATAGCGCTTGTATCGTGTTAGGTACACGTCATCTAGAGATGATGCGTTAGGGTCGACGGAACATGTTTTAAATAAAAATAGGCATTGCCATAAGAGACACATTACTGTGATGGCACCCGAGAATCTTCCCCTCCTGTTGGACACACCTCATTTTTCTTGCCACTTCTGACGCTGTTCTGGAAGTCCCCTTCGGTATCTTTCCCGGGTGTGGCTGACACATGGCGGATGGCGTTCCCTGTTTCTTAGTGCCAGTGGGTGCAAGGCAGCTCGCGCATGCGCGGACTGTGCCCTCGTCCCCCTCACTCAGCAGATGCGGCGCAGGACAGCTCCTGGTCTCCCTGGGCCAAAATGACTGCGGGAAGCAAATATCCAGAACCGATCAGGATGTCGAGGCAGCACCGCAGCCCAACCAAAGACATCCGCGAACAAGGACTTCCGGAAGTGCTTCCGAGAGAGGCCGAGTCCTTGCCGTGGCAGCTCCTGCGCTAACACTGGGAAGAGACAGAGAAGACTAGTGTGCACTCTGTGCAAGGATGACACACATACCCGTGCAGCATCCCAGCGCGTGGCAAAAACAGGGTGTGTTCGAAGTGGGATACGAAGGGCCATGTGTCACTTATGGCAATGGGATAGTTTGCATTTAAATAGTCATCGTCATCTTAGATCACAGCTCGTGTACCAGAGGATGTGTGCACTTTCTAGGCAGACACGCGCTATTTTTTATGAAGAACTTGAGCACCTGTGAGTTTATGGATCCGGAACCAACTCCCTGTAGACACCAAGCAGACAACCATACCTGCGTTGCCTGGTAGGTGGCTGGGCTTGGAGGTCTGGCTGGGGCCCTGGCCCTGCCTGCGGGTGTAGGCCAAGGCTGACCCAAGAAAGGGAGGAGCAAGCAAGGGAGATGATTCCCAGCTAGGAGGAGCCAGGAGCGGGGGCTGCTGGGAGCCTGGTCTTTGCCCCTCTGCCCTGCGCCATGCCTCCGCAGCCTGGGGCTGGCAGAGACCAACGTCTCTAGGGCAGGTGAAGGAGGCTGAACGAAGATCACCCATGCAGCTCTGCACACGCGCCCTGTTGAGCTTGCAGACACAACGTCCCTGAGCATTCCTGGCCAGTGGCCCAAGCAGATTTTCCGTTTGCTCTGGCAGTTCTCCTTTAATTTGCGGAAAAGCGTTTGTAGGCACCCTCAGCCCTGCAGCTCAGGGAAGGACTTCCTTCCTGTTTTCCTGGAAATCTGGCCTCCGTCTTGCCCTCCTAAGTGCCTCCTGCGAAGTGAGGGTGTCCAAGGAGCCAGATCACCTCTGCAGCAGACCCACTTCCCCACTAGGCTGAGGGAGGGCTGTGCTTGTGCTCCCAGCTGCCCTCCTGGGCTGGCTCGGGTTGGGCATCTTCTTCTTGGCTTGTGGTGGCATCTCAGTCTGGGATACCTGGGCAGAGAGGCCCCGGGCAACGTCCATGCCGCAGCACCGGCGATGGGCAAGTCCCTTTCATTTCTACATCAAAGTGCACATAAAAGCAACGTTCGTTCCTCGGGGAGACCACAAAAGTAGAAGCCAGGCCCCTTTCCCATCTCCCACAGATAGTTGGCTTTGCCAGCGCCTTGCTAGGAAATGGGTCATTTCAGATTCTTGAGTCTGCACTTCTTGGCCCTTTATCAAACTAATAAGTTTAATGTGAGAATCCAGCCATTATTGCCACGCAAGAACAACTGGTCTAGGAACCAGACAAAGCCATCTAGAGTTTCACAGATGAGAGCCAACGTTATTCAAAGTGGAACACCCCCGTCCCTAATTCCATTTATTTATTCAGCCAGGGACTTGGGGAATATACAATTTAAGCCGAAAAACAAGGCTATGAAGGGTATTATATATCAATCTGGTTACCAAAAAAGAGGCTAGCGTCCAGCTTCTTCTTGACACCAAGTGGCTTTCTCCAGAGGCCTCTATGTAAATCCAGAGGCTTTGTGCTGACAAAGCCCTTTGATAAGATCAGCCTCAGCAAGCTTCAGTGGGAAAACAAGAGAGGGTTGTGATTTGAATATGTCAGAAGTTTCGAAGAGGCTGTCACAAAGCTCTTCAGATAGGTCCCTTGGCACGTTTTCTTCAGTACCCCCAAAGGGGGGCAGATTAGGAGCCTTCCCTGGTGTCAGGCAAGTGGACTGGGGCTCAAGACGGGCAAGATTTGCAGGCTCCTGGGTGAAGACACCCCTTTCTCTGCCTAACAGGCTCCATTGTGTCCCCCCAGAGTCCTGTCTTGAATCGCCAACTCCTGGTACCTCAGAGTATCTCTTCATTTGGAGAAAGTCTTTCAGGAGACAATTAAGGTGAAAGGAGGCCAGTAGGATGGGGTCCAGTGGCATCTAACTGCTGTCCTCCTCAGCAGAGATTAGGACACACACGAAGGGAAAGCCACGTGGCCCACAGGGAGAAGGCGGCTGCCTGCGAGCAAAAGAGAAGCTGCAGGGAGGCCAGCCCTGCTCACACCTAGAACTCCACACTCCCGCCCCCAGCACTGTGGTGCCATGCGGGTCTGCGGAGGAGCTTTTCTGTAGCAGTCCTGGCAGCCTAATATACTATGCAATGAAGGGTTTTGCTGGGAGGCAGCTCCAGTGAGGACTCGAAGGTATTTTGAGTTGACCTAGAAGACCAAAAGGGGTCAACTTCCCACAGAGCTTCTGTCTGCAGGAGGTGGGTCTCAAAAGGAAAGCAAGACAAGGGTAGTAGATGTGGGGGAAGCGACTATAATGCCCTTTACCGCTAGCATATGATGGGATGAAGACTAGGGACCACTGACTTTGTCTACACAGATCTGGTTATTATTTCATTGTATTCAGTTTAAT